>NW_022900945.1:8660626-8726161 GCF_012274545.1 Fukomys damarensis
CTCCCCCCCCTCCTTCTTCTTCTTCTTTGAGACCAGGTCTTGCCCTCACCTAGGCTGGCCTCATGAACTTCTTGCCTTAGCCTCCCAAGTCCAGGAATTAAAAGCTTAAAAGCTTACATGCTAATGCACAGTAGAATCAAAAGTGGTCCTCCTCACAAAGTATCAAAAACTCGGCTGAACTGGGTGTATGTTCTATTGTTTTATGGAAGTTGGAACTTGCAAATGATGGAATAGAATATTTATTTGAGAAGATTTCTAAGTGAAATCATGAAAAATCTTTGTTCTTCCTTAGGGCTTACAGTAAAAGGTGCGAAGGGAGAGATTAATGGAAAGAGAAATTGTTAAACTAATGGGACCCAGATCTTACAGATGTGAAAGGTTCTCAGCCAATCCATAGAGCATTAAATGAGAAAGTTCTGGATTGATTATTAAGGCTGTAATTGTAAGGCATTGTATATAGAAGTGAATTCAGATATAATGAGTCAATCCAGCAAGCTGCCAGTTTGAGCGGGAGGGGAAGAAGTGAGGACAGAACATAACAAGGTTGTCAGATTTCATATGTTCCACAGGACAGAATGATAAAAATATCAGCTTTGAATTTGAGGTATACTTCAGTTAAAAAGAACGTCCATGTAGGTAAGTCACTAGGATCACACTGAGTTTCCAGTGTGGCAGATGGTCTCCAGCAAAAGAAATGGAACTGGTGGCTCTTAGATCCTTTGGGTGGCCCTGTCCTGAAGCTATAGCAATCACGACACAACAGTAATGTGATAGCACCCCATTGCATGATGGAGGTTACACAGCCTTCCGTGAAAGACAGAACTGCGGGACATTTAAGCAAAGAGAATTTTTCTGGCATTTAATGTGCTAAGTGGGATGAAATACATCATGTTAAAGATTTTCCTTGCTAGATTCTGGATATATTTTGGAACTTTCGTTTGTTCTTTCTTTCCTATTTCTCCTTTTGGAATCAGAATGTCTATCTTCTGCCTTTTCAATGGTTGCCAAAAAGAAAGGGGACCAAGAAATGGAGGAGGGGAGGGAATGGAAATGAAAAAAGAATTAAGATGTGTTACATACTTGTACAAACAGCCTGAGAGGAATGTGATCATTACATACTGCAGATGTGGGCTAATAAAAAAATGAAAACATCACTGTCCATTGGAAACAAATGGCTTCGTTTCATAAGTCCACAACTGGAGAGAAATTTGGAGTGGCTCTCATTCAAATCTGCTTAAATAATATTTAAATTAATAAACCGGAGACTGCAGAGTTGATGCTGATTCGAGTTAAAAGTTTTGTGGCTATTTTGATGACATGAATACATTTAATGTGTCACATACAAAGTTAAAGGGGAAAGGGAATTCTAACTCACAGTTTGCTGGTTTCACTCCATAACTGGCTGGCTCCAAATGGTGGAGGGACAACAGCTCATGACAGCAGAAGACAGAAAAAGCAGCAAGAGGATCCTTAACAGCCTTTTTGCCACTTTTATCTCATCTACACTACCTGGATTGAGGTGGTGCCAAACCATTGAGTGGACTGATTTAGTAATCACACACCCTTAATCCCAGCATCTCACACTCTAGATTCCGCTACCTCTGACAAAGCCCCAGACCTATGACTGCAGGAGGCTTTGGGGGGCACACAAGCTATGAAAGAGAGGTGCATTCATTATGGTAAGGTGGGAGAAAATGCTGTTAATCCCAGCTGGGCAGAGTGGTGCACGCCTCCCACCACATGGGCAAGCAGAGGCAGGAGGATAGTGAGGTCAAGCTCGGCTGGGACAATGTAGAGATTCAGAAGACCCTGTCTCAAAATCTGAAAAATATAATAAAATAAAATATAGACAGGATTGTGAATGTAGCTCAGTGTGAAGGCCCAGGGTTTGGTCTCTATTACTACAAAAACAAAGACAAAACAAAATCCCACTGTTATGGGAGCTAATCTCTAGTGGTCCTAGTGATGGGATTATGGCTCTTGCAAGAGATACAAGAGAGCTCGCTTCCTCTTTGTCTATCAGCCACGTGAAGCCACAAGATGGTCCTAATGAAGTGGGAAGAGACTGACCCTTGGCTGACTTCAGCCTCCTCTGTCTCAATTACTGATAAATACATTTCTGTTGTAGCCCAACCCCCATCTGTCCTCATAACGGCCCGAAGTTACTAACAGGCACTAATCCCATCATAATGGTCACACCCTTTAGACCTGATCTAACCCTAATTATCTCTGGAGGACTTATCAGTAAGCATGATTATTGGGGACAGTGTTAGCGTATACATTTTTGGGAGACACAAATGAGTCTATAACACTGCATTCCTATTCACAATCTTTCTCTGATTAGTCTCCATTTCTTTGATCTTGGATTGAGTTCCTTTTAAATATTTCTTTTACCAAGGCTAATTGTCACAGACTATGGTACTGAGGTAAGCTTGTCTGAAGTAAAGCAGGAGGCTATTAAATATATTTCCAGTGAAGGTAATCAAAGCTTTCTGAAAGCAGTAGAATGCTTCCTTGTTATATATAACATCTCAAGCCATCTTCTATCCTACTCTTTGGCTTTGCATATAGGAGGTGCCAACTGTCAGTAGAGCCATCATTAGGTTTGGTTTCTTGTTCTTCTTCACCGATGCTGACAAGATATGGTTCTGGAGTAGATTTCATAGGGCTCATTTTCAGCACGCTCTAATCCGTGACATAACTCAAAATCAAAACAGACTTCACATGAAACAAAGTCTCCTTTCTCTTCAGACATCAGCTGCAAATTCTGAATTTTGAAGTCCACTCCTGCCTCTGATCAACAGATACAAATTTGGGGTTTGCCATTACATTTTCAGGTTTAGTAATTCACCAGAATGGATTATCAAACTCAGGAAAGCACTATAGCTACAATTACAGCTCCATTCTAAAGAGTACAGATCAAGAGCAGTCAAATGAAGAGAAATACAGTGTGAGGTTTTGCAGGTTTTCAGCTTCAGAAGGCCCACGTCTTCCAGACATGTCAGCCTGCCAGTGTCATCAGTATGTATCACCAACCACGGAGATCAGCCCAAGCCAGAGTCCAGAATCTGCGTCAGGGTCCTATTAGGAGTGAGACTGAGTGATCATTAGCCACAATACCAAGAGCTCAGTATTTGTTTCACTTTCCCTCTTGAGAAGTCAAACTGATATCCTGTTACTCAAAGACTCCAATCCCTTAATCACAGGGTTGATCGTTCCCTAAGGCCAGCTGTATCCTCAGACTATCTAGGGTCCATCTATGAGTCACCTCTGTAGCATAGAATCTAGCATGGGCCTCCTTGGATTCACCATCAATAACAAGGACATTCGGTCACTTTAAAAATTCCAAGAATTTAGGAACTGTAATAGGAACCCTGGATAAAGAGTCAATCATACATTTCTCTCTCTCTCTCTCCCTCTCCCTCTCCCTCTCCCTCTCCCTCTGTCTCTATCTCTATGTCTAATTCACGGAGAAACAAAATACAACTTCTAGAAGACGTGATTAATTACTCAAAATATTTTGACTTTGAGAGGTATAAATTTTACCACGCATTGATGGATTTTTACCATGCTGGAAATAAAGTTTATTGTTTGATTGTTGGGCCAAACTGAATCATGGTTTAACAAGCACAGATTACTATTTTTATCTGATAAATGAAGTTTAAAGCAGAAATAGGTTTCATCAGAAATAATGTAAGGATATTTTTAATATATGGCCCTCAAAAATATAAAGGATATTATGCTATATAAACCTAAGTGCCACAACTAGGATTAACTAAAACCAAACCCTATCCACTTTCTCCTTTATGTGTGATTTAGTGCATTGCCAAGTAACAGATTTTGTCTTTAAAAATTCACTGTAGTTTGATTAGATATATTGATTCACTTGTTAACATAACTCTAGATCAACGTTTTAGGCATTTTTGCTCTCAAATACAGCAATAGTTTTCTGTCTCAATTCTTTAGTATCCAATCTCCTAGAGTTCAATCAAATTGAAGGTGAAACATTGCCACAGTCTGAATTTTAGTAATTCCTCTAAGGAGAACCTCTGTTATACGGATAATGAAGTCATAGGCATGGTAAATTCTTAACAAACAAAAAACAGATTCTCTACATTTTTATGAGGAGTCATCACCACCAGTGTTAAATCTGTTCCTTAAGTCTCAGAACTATGGTTCTCTTTATTTTAATTAGTTATCATTTCACATAGATCTCAGGACTGCCCAGCTATTGTAAACATTACTTCTCTCTGTTTTGAAATTTCTCATATAGCTCTGGGATTAGAAAGGAGGAGAAATAAACTAAACTGCAGGGAAGCAGACAACACCAGGAAGGAGACATTGTGTTTGTTTGGTTAGAAATATAATTTGTAAGCCTCTCCTCCTCAGCCGGGAGAATGTAGGCCCGTTACGTCCCCAGTGTTATCCTGCAAAATATTCTCCTCATGTGATATCCTTCACCATACCAAGTTAGGCTACGTAAATAGGTCTTAACTTTCAAAGTAGTGACAAGGGATACTCTGGGGCTAAATATCCCCATCAAATGTACATGGAACGTGCGGGCACTCAAGACTCATAATTCAAGAAACGGATCTGCTCATACAATTAAACGTAAGCAATCGAGAGTTAAGCAGATCTCTATTGCCTCTTGGCAGCCGAACGCCAGTGGGGGTAACGCAGGGAACGCTTTAACCTTTACGGTCGTGGCTTTCTGCCATACCCGTGTTAAAAACACTCATGATGCCTGGGCTGAGTAAGCACAAGGGTGAGAGTTTAAAATTCCACACTAAATACACTGAGGGAAAGTGTCGCCGAACCTAATTAGCCACCACTTAGCTTTTAGGGACAGCTGAGTGAGTCCACAGAGACTGGGCAGAGAGAGACAGCAGGCTTGCGGGTGGGAGTTGGGCAGGGTCGGGGTCACTGACTGCCTCACCTCTGGCGTAAACACTGGAGTCCAGAGTCCCAGCGCATGGAGCCAGCGCGCTCCCAACGACCCGGCCCTCCTGTCTACATTGACCTCCACCCTTCCCTATTTACAAAAACCGTGTTTCTGTTTTTCCTTCTTTTCTCCTATTTTGTGTTGCCATTCTGTCCTTCCCTCTACCTCCCCTCCCCACTTCCCATTCTCCTTTGGACCTCTTCTTCTTATTTCCCATTATCTAGCATATGTTTTGGTCCTCACTTATACTTTCAGTTCCTCACACCATGGAAGCTATCTGGTATTTATGTGTGTGTCCTCTTTATTTCACTTAAGAGTATGGCCTCAATGTGCATCCTTTTAGCTAAAAATGTCTGTAATTTCTCATTCTTTATGGTTGAGCGTACTCCATTTTATATTAAAAAAATATTCTTTATCCATTCACCAGTTGATGGAACTTGGGCTGTTTCCAAGTTTTAGCTATTACAAACTGCGCCTCTACAAACATGGGTGTGCATATATAGCTGTGATATGATACTTTTCATTCTTTTGGGAAAACATCCAGTAGGTGAATAGCACAAATGGGACTTCTAATCCTAGTTTTTGAGGTAACTCCATACTGATATCCACAGTGGTTGCACCAGTCTGCACTCCCACCAATAGTGGAGAAGGGTTTCTTTTTCCCCACAGCCCTACCAGCATTTGTTATTGGTTGATTTCTTGAGAGCAGCCATTGTTTCTGGAGTGAGGTGGAATCTTCGCATTGCTTTCATTTGCATTTCTTGAAATACTAGTGATACTGAGTGTTTTTTCATATGTTTCTTTGCTGTTTCTACTTCTGAGAAATGTCTATTCATTGCAGATGCCCATTTTTGATTAGGTCTCTAAATTTTGGAAGGTCTCATTTTTCTAAGTGTTTTTATATATTCTAGATAGTAGTCCTTTGTCTGAGGAACAGCTGGTAAAATTTTTTCTCACACATTGTCTCTTTATGCTGTTGGTGGTTTTTCTTGCTGTGCAGAAGTTTTTTGGTTTTTTTGTTTGTTTGTTTTGTTTTTTTTAAATAAAATGCAGTTAAAGTTGTTGACTCTTCCAAAAAGAAAATTCAGATAATTTGTTGGATTTCATGTCTGCCAGTGTTTGACCAAAGTCTTTAGCAAGAAAAGAAATATGTATATTTCGAGTGTACCCACATTTCTATAGAACATTATTTCTACAACAGTGCTTCAAATGCAGAGCATCTTATTCTGATCCTGTGACTTCCCAAGCCTTGTTTACTGAGTCTGTTAAGTTACTTTGTTTATTCTATCCATTTATATGTTTTGTTATCTACTGTGTCCAAATGATTCATCTTCTTGGACTGAATTTAATCTTTTTTTTGACTTTGTACCATGGATCGAACTTAGGACCTTGCATTTGTGAGGCAGGTGTAGTGCCACTGAGCTACATCCCTGGCCCTAAGGTGATCCATCTTCTTAGAATCACTGGCTCCGAATCGAATGTTGACTGATGTGTGAGGAATAGGAAATAGTTTGATTTTCACAAAATTGGGAGCTTTTAATGTCGAAGGGGAAAGTTCTAAAAAATTAATTGTATGTCACCTGAGAGTATATTTCTATTAATCACACTAAAATGAAAAGAATAAGAAAGTTTAAAAAAAGGAACAAAAAGCTATTTCTGAAACAAAAATAAATGGTCACTTTGCAACTTTTCTCTGTAAATAAATACAGGGTGTTTTTTTTTATTACAATCAGAATATTTCTACATAATGCCAAAGCTAGGACAATGAACTGCAATGAACAATGCATATTGAATAAGATAGCTATGATTTCTAAATAGCTAATAATTGGGTTGTAGACAGGAGTAGGTAACTTTTCTGTTTCTCTAAGAGCACTGTATTCCACAGTATTTACAACAGTACCAAACTCACGGCCATTGTAGAACTGTTCCTTAGCAGAGTCACTTATTCAGCGGTCTTCAGAGCCTCAACAAGACATCATAGCTTAATGCCCAGAGCAGACACATTGAGTGATTTGACACCGTCCCTTATTAGCAAGCATGATTGCGCAGCTCTGGTTAGAGAGAGGCTGGAAGATCACTACTATAATTAATCAGATGCCAGCCCAGATCTAAAGATTCCTTTACTTTATAGCTTTATGCTTTAACTGTTTTCTAATTATATCCTCCTTAAATGTAGTGTTCATGCATCACCTTTTGCTTCATTTAGAGTGAGGATTATTTTGCAGTCCATTATTGTAGAAGCGATTACATGATATTTTAATGAGGCAGTGAGGTGGCACAGGTAACAATCGTAAGGTATATGATTTATTACACATTTGTTTAAATGATAATTTTTAAGGACCAAAATACTGTACATTGAATTATATTTAGGTTTTGGGCAGTGGGTAAACTTGGGCAGGCTCCCATTTTCATGAACATCTATATTCTGAATCTCAAATAAAAATAATAGAAAATATTCTGGCAAATTCAGGAAGCAGTAATTTATTGGATAATGTATTGGTTCTATTAGTTAGGCGATCACACATTACTGGTCAGTCTCACTACAATCTATTCAAGTTTTACTTTGCTCAATTGCGTTTGACAATAAAAAAGCAAAAATCAGAGCCTGCCTATAATGTTCTGGGAGAAAACATCAAGCTGATGCATTGTGACATCAAGTTGCTACATTGTGATGGTGTCTTCAGTCTCCTTCCTAAGTCACCCTGCCCCATTTCCAAAGTACTGGAGTGGAGTTGCTGATGCTGGTTTCCTGTGGACTCTGGGATGCTGAGTTGCACATTGACTTCTCTGGGATGCATTGTGAAATATTTTCATTACATTGGGTGTTTCTGCGAGGCTCCTTCTGGATGAAATTGATATTTGAATCTCTAGGCTAAGTAAAATCAGGCAGCCCTAACTACTGTAGGTAGGCACCATGTGATCCAGTAAGGGCTGAGAGGAATAAAAGATGGAGAAAAGGAATATTGGCTTTCTTTGATGGCTTGATGGACAGGACTACATTCTTTAATCAGACATCATTAGGTCTGCTGGTTTTCAGGAAACACTCTTTAGACAGGCCTTCCAGTATCTCCAGGTTACAGAGAGAAGACTGTAAGACCTTCTAGCCTTCATCCTCCTTTAAACCACTTCCACTAAATTAAGAAAAATTTTTAAAAGGCAAACAAAAATGCAATGTGAACTTATAACAATATTTGATTTTTGTAACAGAACAAGGGTTCCCAGGTAGATCTATAGGAACTGTAGAAAGCAATCACTTCCAGGCATATTAAAGGCCCAATTAGCATGTCAGCTAGACAATAACATGCAAAAAAATATGGTACAACAGAGAAGCATAGCTTTTGTGCTAGAGGGTGCTTGGAATGCCTCAATATTTTCAAAGAGAATATGAAAAAATGATTTTGAGAATGACACTCACTGAAATTTGCAGAAAAAAAACCTAGAATAACTACAGCACAAAGAAGTGAAATTAAAACTGCCAAAATTCAATGCATTTCACAGTTGAAAAAGTGCTTCTTTACAAGCATATTGCTTAATGTTAAAGAAATCAGGATTTGTTATGGAGGTTAAATAAAAAGATTGCTTATTCTAGTATTGCAAATTCTCTCTGAAACTCTTGAAGTAGAGTTAAGTAAGCATAAATGTGAAAGCTATTCTTCTGTGTGTTCTGAGTGGCAGGCCGCACATTTCTGTTAGATGTGTTCATTATGAAATACACAATGTAGACTCAGGTTTTTAAGTTGAATTTTGTTATAAAAAATTGATCAAAACAGGAATAAAGAATAGCATACCTTCATTTGTCCAGCAACAGGGCTATAAGTTGTAAAACATTTCTTGATACTTGATTCTTAATATTTTCAGCAAATCATTGATAGTGTTTTTTTCCATCTTTTTTATTCTCTGTGCTCAGTTTGGATAGTTCTAACTAACCATTATATACATTAGAGTTCACCAGGGAATAATCTGTTATTAAATGCATAAATGTGCTTTTCATTTCAGATAATATATATTACACTTTTAGAAGTTGTATTTGATTTTGTTTTCCAACTTCTATTTCTTTCCTCATATTTATTTTTCATTTTAAACTAGTATTGTTCCTAGTTATCTGAGTATTTTCTTAGCTCTTTTAAACTAGGATGTTATATTGGATGAAGAATTTTGTAAATTTTGCATTTGAAGCTGTGATTTGTTTTTATAAATTTTAGGTTGTATTTTACATCTTCCAGATTACTTTTCTGCTTTGAAGCTTCCTTTTCAGCTTTGCTTGGGAGGTCCTAGTCCTCATAGGTTCTTTGTTTCTTTTTAAGCCTGGCTTATTTACTCCTAGTCCTATCAAGGAGTTTAACTGCTGCTAAGCTCCTAAAAACTCTAACCAGTTTCCTGAGTGTTTGTTCTTTTCACTTGGTGTAGAGCCATGAAATACTGTGTATCTTTAAAAACCAGTACGGTTTGCTCCTCCTGCACTTTTCTGCGGACTCTTTCTCAGATTGCAGATATTTTCACTTGCAAAGAAATTGGCAAATTTTAAGACAAAGACTTGAAGGCCCGTCTACATATCTCAACAAATCTAAGCTTTTGTAGCTTCTTTGCACTATTCTGCCACCAAAAGTCTATCTGTTGTCTTCCCAGAACTTAGAATTCTTTCTCCCTATTCAGGAAATGCTAATTTGTGTTTGTGCTTCTTTTTCACACAACGCATCCTGAACATTTTTACCACTCACTCAATGGGACAGCATCCATATCACAACAGGCTCTTGTGCATCATTATCCCAAAATCTCTTTTTGAATATCTGCAAATTGTTTAATGTATTTGTTCTATATGTGGAATTAATGTGAGAGGGTAAATTCTGTCCTAATCGTTCCATCAGGGTTAGAAATGGAAGCTCCAGTTCCTTAAACCTTCTATCCTGTATCTTAAAGAATAAGTAAATATGCAGTTGAATGGGCATAGTAGCTGAGAGGTTAGTCTAGGAGCAGAGCTATTCTAAAAGTGAAATATGGGTGGAATTCTGTGCTAGACCTTGGCTGGGTAAAAGTAGTATGTCTGGCAAGACTGAGGGCACCAGATCAATACTATGGGTGGTGAATAAGTAAAGGCAGTTGTAAGAGTGCAAACCCTAGGAAACACATCTGTCACTTGACATTCATATTTAGAGTTTAACTCAGTCCGTTGTTGACTCTAGGTCTAAGGTGGCTGTTTAGATTTTCTAGATAAATATTATATCTGTGTAGATTCACACCAAGGTTACTTTGCTTGAGTATCTACCCTTTGTTCTTATAAAGGATAACATTTCATATATGCACTTCACTCTTTTCTGCAGACATCCACTACTTCAAGCTAAACACACAGTGATATCTGTGTGGGAAGATGAAGAATGACTGGCACAAGATAGGTGATGACAGCTTTTCTCTTTGCATTTAATGTTGCAGTTGCATATCGCATGAGTTACACATATGGTGGTTATTTTGCATAACACTGAGTTCCTTCATATCTATTCACCAGCATTCATTCAACAAACATTCACTTGTTCAGTGCCCGTCTGCCAGGAATTGTTGAGACAGTGGAGACACAGTGAGGAAAAGAAAAGAAGGTAAGCATCTGCTCTGGGAGATTGAGGAAAATCTGACTGTAATAACCAACAACCAAATCAATCAGTGAAAAACGGTATGTAGGAAACTTCTGGTGACCATAGCGGAACAAAATGAAATGGATATCCTCTTTATGTGAGGATTTTTAGCAATGTAAATAGGCAAGACACAGTTGTAATTGTCAAGTAAAAAATAAATCACTGAAGTGAGTTCTCAACAGTTTGATTTTCTACCTGGAAGGATTTTACACACCAGAGCAGATGGTTTTATTTTCAGGTAGCACATGGACACAGGGCACCGAGTTCCGGGGAGTGGAGGTGGTTTATTTTGTGAGAAAGACTGACAGAATGCATACAACTATGAAGAGAAAGAAGCCCAGATGTCTGCTTTGCTGCCCTGGCTTCATTCTACCAGGATTGTACAGAGGAAAACGTCACAAGGCCACCCGGAGCACGGTCAGAGGGAGGCAGGTTAACAACTCCCAGAAACCACACAGTGCTAGAAGACACTCGACTGCTAATGCACAAGAATGGGAAGCTTTCAGAAATGAACAGAGCATGTCATTTGTAAAAATCATGTATTGATTTGGCTCATGAAGATATTTTAAGGTATTGCTAAATACAGAGATTATCATTTACAAACAAAGGAATCAAAACTGTCTAAAGTAAAGCAAAGTAGAAAAAAAAATAACAATGATAACCTTAGTGAGAGTATGAGGAAAGTTCTTCAAAATTTGTTGGAAACTATAAATTTGACTTTAATAGTTCTATAAACCCCAAGAGATAAATGGTGTAGAGTTACAAGCATATTATTATAAATTGTTGAAGCCAGAGAAAAACAGAAACATTTAACGGCAAGATATAAAGGCTATTTCATGTTCAGAGAAATAGTCAATAGCACAATTTACAGTACAACCTATGCAAGAAGAAAATGGAACAATATTTCTAAAGATCTGAAAAAGGAGGAAAAGCTATCAGTCTAGAATTTTACCATGACCTAAGGTATCACTCAAACATTAATGTAAAATAAAGGCTGTTTTAGTAGCCAAAAAACAAAGAGAAATCAGCAGCAGTAACAACCTATGTTATGAGGAATGTTGGGGCATTTTACTGAGTTAGGAAACCAGATGGAAATTTAAGTTTAAGGAACAGAATAAGAAGATATTTTAAAATTTAGGTACAAAGAAAAAAATTTTAGAAAACTTTTCTCAATTTTTAGAGAAAATGTAGTGTCCTATTATAATAATATTTTAATGCCACATGAGTATGTTTTATATATTTATACACAGTGCCTATACACAGTAAGTGACAGAAGAACACAGAGGAAAGAAAGAAAGAAGTTGAAAAAATTGTGTAACTCTCTTTGGCCTCTTGAATACTATCCACAAGGTGGCTTACTAATAAATTTGTTTTTTTGTAGTTCTGGAAAGTGGGAAGTTTGAGTTCAAAGAGCCAGAAGATTCAATGTCTGGAGAGAGTTCCCGGCCTGCTGTTTATGCCTGGTGCCGCTTCAGAAGACCTGAGGTACTGCAAACAATATCAGTGAGAACAAGAGGTTAAGCTCTTGCAAAGAGAAAAAAGTAAAAATAAATTCCCCACGTAGTTTGAAATTCACATGCTCCAGTCTAGAGATGAAGCATCAGAAATATTTAAGAGGCTGCAGAAAGTATAGCCAGGTTGACCCACGAAAAGGGAAAAATGGAAACAGCCTTGGTAAATAGGAAGTGGTGGAGGGGTTGAAGGGAGGACAAGGGAATGGGGAAAAATAAGAATTAAGATACATCACGTGAAGGTACAAAATCCCAATGATGAATGTCGTCATACTGTACACTTAAAATGTTTCAATAAAATTAATGAAAGCAGTGTGTCCTTCTACCAAATCAGGCTATGAGGAATAAGAGCAGTGACTATCTTTTCAAATGTGCAAAGAGATGAGATACACTGAAAAACAGGAAATCATGGCCCAACCAAAGGGTCAAAATAAATCTCCAGAAATTGACTCTTCAAAAACCAGATGCCTATAAATTACTAGGTAAATAATTCAAGTGTATTATCATAGCGATGTTTGGAGAACTCAGAAAGTGATACGTGAACAAAATCGGAATTTCAACCAAGCAAATATACAAAAATATATTACATTTCAGCAGAAAATTTCTATTTGTGGTGGATTAACCAATGGTCACCCTGGAGCGCCCAACTGAACTTAGTCAGCATGGCTCTGGGCATGGAAGACCCACCTGTTGCCAAAATGACATAAAAGGAGAACTAGAAGGGAAGATTGTGCTGTGCTGTTGATTTTGCTGCAGAAGCTTGCCCCGCTGGTTGTCCTGAAAGAATTCTGCTGTGTGATCAGAGGAGATAGGGCACTTGGTGTCACGGGGGACACCTGCTATTCTCTTTGGGGGCTTTGGTCTTCACCTTGAGAGTCCCTTCCTGACTCCAGTGCAAACCCCTCAGTCTGGTGTTACAGATCTTCACCCCACCAGCACAGGCTTTCCAGCTTCCACCACTGCCCTTTGGGCCTTCTCAGTGCAGATCCTCCATACAGACCTGCATGGGATATCGCCAAGGGATCCAGGCCCTCAACTGGATTCTTCAGGCCTCCGGGGTACGGACAGATCTCTTTCATTCCTCAGCATTTGACTTTCTGGGTGAAAATTATAAAGTGATCCTATAAACTATGTGTCCTGTTTTAAATCTACTCCTTTGCAAACCCTGACTAAAAGATTGAAAGAGTTTCTAAAAATAAAACTTCACTTGGGGGATTTAAGGGAAAATCATCAAGCAGGAGAAAAATATCACCAAATGCAAAGATAGGCCATGAATTCATTCAGTAAGAGTAGCAAAAGGAAAACTGAGTACGGGGGAATGGGTTACCCTCAAAGCAGCCAGTGTATGGGTTACGTCATTCTCAGGAGATCCAGAGAAAGACATGAGGGGCAGGAAATTATCTCAGGTCGTAAGAGTCAAATTTCCCCAAATATGGAAAAACAAGTGGATACGAAGATTCAAAAAACCTAGAACATTGGAAAAATGATGAATCCATACTGGGACATATGCCAGACATATTGTATCGATATATTACAGTCAAAGTGTCAGATGTTAATTAGGAAAACATCAAAAAAAATAATAATAAGGCACAAATTGGGCTTCATATAAGAAAGACCCATGAGGTCTTTTCAGAATAAATCTTGCTTGCCTAAATGGAGTAGGATAATACCGCAAAGGTGAAAGAAAAAAGAGAAGAAGGAGGAGATGAAGAGCCAACCAAAAACACCGCATACAGCAACTTCTCAAGAACAAAGGCGAAGTAAAGATTTTCCCAGATAAATAAAAGCCATGAGAGTTTTTCATCAGTAGATATGCTTTACAATTCTCTAAATGAACACAAAAAGAAAAAATAGATTATAACAAGAGTGTTCATGTAAGTATGTTGCTTTCAAATAAAAGTAAACACATAGACAACACTAATATCGTAATGGTAGGGTAAGTTGAATTTAAAAGGCAAAAGGGTAAAAAACTATAACTATAAAACCTATGAATGGTACATATTAGAAAAAGAGATTACTTATGATAAATAATACAAGTGGGGTTGTGGAAGACAGCAGGTGTTTGAGGTTAAGTTGATATCAACTTAAAATAACGTGTTGTGAGATTGTTTTAATGCAAGCACCATGGTAGGTAAAAAGAAAATACCTCTATAGCATATATGAAGAAAACCAGAGAGGAATCAAAGCATGGCACAACAACAACAACCACAAAAAATCTGTGAAATGCAAGAGACCCAGGAGAGGGGAAAGAGGGCAAAAACCTGTAAGACGAAACAGCAACAAAATGGCAAGAATAACTGCTATTGGTAATTGCTTTATGTATAAATAAATTTCACTCCCCACTAAGAACTGGTGGATGGAATGGATAAAAATGAGATAGAGCATGTGCTGTTGTATTAATATTTAGAGCTTGCGGGACTGGGCCAAGGCTCTTAAAAAGACTGCACGTGCTGAGTCAGATTTGCTTCAGGACACAGACATTCACAAGATTGGCCCGCAGGGGCTGCTCACAGAGTGAAATGTAGAAGAGCTCAAGAGATCTGTCCTTGAGCTAGAGATCTGAAGGAGCCAGACGAAGTCCCCGAGCCCAGGGCAACGTCCCACACAAGCTTGTATCAGGAGGCCAAGGATCCACGGCACAGGACCGAGGAGTCTGTGCTAGGAGGTGGAAGGGTCCAGGCTAGAAACCGAGAGTGCATACCTGAAGGCGGAGCGGCTGATGACGAAA
Source organism: Fukomys damarensis (assembly GCF_012274545.1). NCBI lineage: Eukaryota > Metazoa > Chordata > Mammalia > Rodentia > Bathyergidae > Fukomys > Fukomys damarensis. The sequence goes on from NW_022900945.1 coordinate 8,675,432, forward strand.
GCTGAGGAATCTGTGCCAAAGCCCAGAGATGACGCTCTAGGTGAAGGCATAGCCTGGAGCCCCTCCGAGGAAAATGAGCCACGCTAATGCTCTTCCAATGAAGCTGAAACCCTTCCCTCATATCCTGTCCTTCTTTCATACCGTTCTGACAATGAGCCTAATTAAAGTGGGTCTTCCGGGCTCAGAGCCACGCTGACTCAGTTGGATATTCCCCACTCAAGTTAGCAAGTAATCAACTAACCATCACTGCTGTGTACAAGAGACACATTTCATATTTAAAAATACAGTAGGCTGAAAGTCAGTGCAGTAATGGGGAAAAGATACTCGGTGTAAATGTTAACCAAAGGAGAACATAAGAAAGCAGGCTTAGATTTAACAGACTTTAAGTAGACAACTTCACAACAGATAAAGGATATAGTGTTATGATGAGAGTTAACTTACAAGGAATACTGAATTATAAAATCTACACACACACACACACACACACACACACACACACACACACACACTCTGAACCTCTTACACCAAAATCCATATCCAAATGTTGACAAATATCAAGGGTGAAATAACAACAATAGTAAAATATTTCAATACATTCCTTTCAAGTATGACTGGAACAATTAAACAGAAATTTAATAAGGGGAGAGCGGGTTTTAATGACACTGCTGATCAATCAGACCAATAGACACATCAAAAACATTCCACCAAATAATGACTAACCACATATTCTTCTGAAACTATCATTAAATATACTCTAGTAGACATCACTTATGGTATGGGGTTGCAAAATGAGTCTTAATAAATTTAAAGGGATTGAAATTACAAAAGATATCTTTTATGGATATCTTGTGTGGACTGGAAAAATGAATTAGTGGCAGAAAGAAAACTGGAAAATTAATAAGCATGTGACTATCAAGCGTCACAGTTCCAGAAAACCTATGGATGCAAGAATGAATCAAGAGGGACTTGGAAAAAATCTCATTAATGAAAGTAAAGACATTAAAATTGATGCCACAGAAATAAGGATTATGAAAATAATATGAATAATTATGCACAAAATTTGAATTACTGAGGAAAAAAATGGAAAAATTTCAAGCTATATCCAGTATTTCAAGACAGAATAATGAAAAATGGAAATAAGAATTGAGTTATATCTTCTAGGTAAGTTGAATGAGAAATTTAAAAAGAAAAAGAAACTTAAATCATAGAAAAGCCCAGGATCAAATTTCTTTACCAGAGAATTCTGATATGCATTTAAAGAAAAACTAACACTATTTCGCATTAAACTTGTTAGCAAATGGAAGGCCCGGGACACATGTAAATCATTTTATGATTCTAGCACTACCCAGAGCAAAGTCAATCAAATATAGTACAATGTGCTAAAACTCTAGTACAGCAAGCAGCCCAATAAATGCAAAAAAATTTTCATGAAATATTAGCAAACTACATGCAAGGGAACTATTAAAATGATCACATACACATCATGTCCAAATGGAATTCATTCCTGTAATACAAAAATAGTTGAATATGCAAAAATAATCGAGTTGACACACTACAAAATAAGAATTTTGGATTAAAACAAACATCATTTCAGGCCAGGTGTGGTGGCGCACACCTGTAATCCCAGCACTAGGGAGGCTGAGGCAGAGGATCTCTGTGAGTTCGAGACTAGCCTGGGCTACATAGTGAGTTCCAGGTCAGTCTCAACTACATAGTGAGACCCTGTCTCAAAAAAACAAAACAAAACAAAAAATTATAGCACTTTTTACAAAAGTTGAGAAACAATTTTAAAATTCACACATAAATACCAAGGGCCTCAAATAGCCACTGTACATTTGACAAAGAGCAAAGTTGCAGCCAGGTATAGCAGCACATGTCTGTAGTCCCAGCACTTGGGAGGCTGGGGCAGGAGGATTGCTTTAAGATCAAGGCCAGCTGGCTCAGCTCTGTAGTGATCAAGGCCATCCTGAACTACCCAGTGAAAGCTTGTCTAAAAAAAAAAAAAGCAACAATAAAAATAAACAAAGTTGGAAGTACAAAGATGAGTGCTGCACGGTATGATACTGGCAGAAAGACAGATAAGCAAACCAGTGGAACAGAAGACATTATAGAATATACCTAAGTGTGCTCAAGTAATTAGCGACAGTTACCATGACTGCATAGATGACAAAAGTGTACTCCACCTCACTGAACTGTGCTGGACAAACTGGATATTTACATTCAAAACGATGAAACTGGACTCCTAGCTACCCATATACATAAAAATTACCTGGAAGTAAATAAAAGACTTACTGTAATACACTTATACTATTAAACTAAAAGAACCCAAAAGGGAAAAGCTTCCAAATACTGGTCTTGCAACAGTTTCTTGGATTTGTAACCAAAACCTCGGGCAACAAAAGTAAAATTTGGTAATAGACAAATGTGATTACATCAAAGGAAAAAAATCAATAGAAAAGCCATCTGCAAAGTGAGAGAAAATATACAAAGCATATAAGGAGATCCTAGAATCAACAACACCTATATAACCCAAGTAAAAATACACAAGCTATCAAGTAGAAATATTTCTAATATATATATAAAAAAAATATATATATAGCCAACATGCATGTGCAAAGATGTTCAGTATCACCTATTATCAAGAAAATACACGTCAAAAGCACAGTTGGATATTACCTCATGCCTGTTACAATCACTATTATCTAAAAAGTTGAAACAAAGGCAAATAATCATGTGGAGAAACTGAAATCCTTGTGCACAGTTGGTCCAAATATAAAATAGAACAGTCATAATGGAAAACAGTACATGGGTTCCTCAAAGGCTACTACCACATGATTCGGAATTTTATTCTAATTATTTATGGAAAAAATTGAAAACAGGGTCTCTGCAAAACCACTTTTATTTTAGCTTTATCTATTATAGTTAAGATGTTGGAACAACCGAAATTCCATTGACAGATGGGTGAAATAAGGAACTCGTGACACATGCATACAATAGCATAATATTCAGCCTTAAAAATAAGGAAATTCCGACCTATATTCCAAAATGGACGAACGCTGGAGATGCAGGTTAGTGAAATAAGCAAGTTGCAGGATAACTAATACTGTGTAATTCCACTTTGGAAAAAACATGAAGTTATAATAATCAGAAAGTCAAATGGTGACTGCCGAGGGCTAGGAGAAAAGGGAAATAGGGAACTGGCATTTATTGTGCACTGAGTTTGTGTCACACGATACGAGAATTTCTGGATAACTGGTGTACAAAAATGTTCATACAATTAACAAAGTTGCACCTGTACCATACATTTACATTTTACTAAGAAGGCGAATTTCATGCTGTAGCTTACAGTGCCACAAAAATAAAATAAGTTGATGAAATGAAGATTAAACAATAAAGAAGGTTGGATGAGCCAAAGTGTAATCAGAGAAAGAAATACATGGTGTTCAGCAAAGAGGTAAATACTACTAGTTAAATTCTCACCCCTTAATAAAATTAGGACTCCCTGGGTTCAACAGCATATATCTTTTTGATGGATTTGAAGGAATACTTCTATAGTGTATGAAGGGAAATTCACTGAGATAATTGAAAAAGTACAGCTAACTGGATAAAGGTAGGAATTGGTTCCCATGATAGCCAAAATAGTAACTACTCCTAATCCTTAGAATAAAAGTTTTAAGAGGATTTTGAGCAGGACTTCCAAAGGTCAGTCAAGGTTCTACTCCCTAATATGTGTTGAACTTATATAGTGGTTTGTGCTAAAATAATTCCTTTTTTCTTTATTGGCTGTGCCATGGATTGAACCTAGGGCCTTTTGTATGCTAAGTAAACACTCTACCACTGAACTATACCCTAGCTCCTAAAATAATTCCTTAAGACTTTCCTTTGCTTTGTGCTTTTGTTTGTGCTATGTTCAATATCTTTTTTTTTTTTAAGACTAGGACAAAATTATTGAGGGAAAGAAAGTTTCTGTCTAAAAGAGAGAAAAGGGACAGGAAAGTGGGCTGCCTGCTTACCACACTTTTCAAAGCTGTTTTTTACAGCAAAGCCATGGGTACACAGTGGAACAAAACTGTAAGAACCAGTGGAAAATTATGAAGTGGGCATGAGGTGTTCAATATCTTCTAATTTTAAAATTTGTATAAAGGTTAATGAAAAGAGAAGATGGAAAAAATTTCAGTATGGAGATAGTTGAGAAACAACACTGCAGAAACAAGAATAAAATGTCAAGATATATTATGTACAGGTACAAATTCCCTATGATAAATGTGACCTTTATGTATCAAAAGTGTACCGATACACTTAGTTTCCAAAAGAATACGCTACAGTGTTTTGCATTTATTTTAATGGGGAAAATAAATACTATTTATATTCTGGTGGGAATGAGCCAACCAAGAGCAAAAATTATGCAAAAGAAGTAAAAGAATGGCTGGTGAAATATTCTTTGAAAAAGCAATTATAATGGACTGTAGTATGTATGTGAAAAATATAGCCTAAGTTAGGAGCAAAACCACTTTGTCTATATTAAAGAATATCTGTGAAGAAGCTTCGATATTCAGTGGGTCATCAAGTGACTGAGGTTTGGTGGAGAGACGCTTCGGTTGTGCTGTGACTAGAAAACATGTAAAATCCAATTTTAAGAAAGTGGGAGAGGGACTGTAGTCAGGAGGTAAAATGTGATTTCTGGCATTATTTCAGATCCACTTGAAATTAATGATTATGATTTCATAGTGACAACAGTCAGCATGGTTTTTTTAGACTTACAGTTTTGACAGGTGACTAAGAAGTATCAGAAAAGGGCCAAGGAAATTGAGTTTGTCTGAAAAGAGGTTATTATAATAATTAATTTTGCTTTAAGCTAGAAAGGAGGGAAGTAGAAGATGAGACGCTCGAGAGGCAGTTAATTAGGATGTGCAGTGTGAAAAAAATTTTGGAGTTAAAGTATTTGAAAGAGCGAGCTATTAAGCTATGGTTAAAGATGAGTGGGTAGGAATTGAGATTAGAGTAAGGATGCAATTACAGTACCACTATGGTGTGAGCATAGAAATTAATTGTGAAGGCAGGAAGGTAGATGAGATCCTCAAAGGCACAGAGATCAAGTAATTGAAACGTGAAGGTACCGGAAATACAATGTATACGGATATTGGGATTACTGAGAATTGTGTCAGGAGTGGTTACACAAGAGCATCGACAAGGCAGGATCTAAAATCATCAAGGAATCAGAAGTCACGGGTAAGAGTCTTTGGAGGGTTTCAAGGTGGCTCAATTTGATGAAATTTTTGAGTTTTAGGAAAGAATGAGGGTGGAAGTTCTGAGAAATGATGAGCAGGACAGGCATTTATGTCAGTTTACACTTCATACTATGACGGTTAAGGCGAGGGCCTGAGATTTAGCTTAGTGGTTCCGCCACCTGCTTCACAAGCACAAGGACCCGAGTTCAATTCCGGTACAAGGAAAAAAAAAGAAAAAAGAAAATGTGCTACCCTGTTTTATTAGGAGACACCCGAGATACCGAGTGGGAAGGCTGAAGATTCACTGCTGGTGAATCACAAGTTGATGGCTTCCACAAAGGTCCTGAAAATACACTGAAGGGATGGTGGCAGTTCAAAGCCTTCATGAGGTTCACATGTACAGTGATCACATGATTTAATATTAGTCTTACAGATGATTTTAGACGTGGTTGAGATTGTTTTGGAAGCATTATGTTAGAGACCAGAATCTTGGAACTGCTTTCTTATTCCTTCCAAAGAAATACAGGGAATATGTTATGAAATACAGGAACCAAGTGATCCTATTTCTTTTGGGAAGAAAAAGAACGGCGGCGGCACTCACTCTGCGCAGGGAGTAGTGCTGAAGGTCTGAGTACCGACCCACAGGGGATGGAACAGATGGCCTGGAATGCTGGGGGCCTTTTCACTTCCTCCCGAAGAAGTAATGAAATTCTGCTACCTGTGGAACACGTCAGCTGCTGGAGGGTGCTGCGTCCACACAAAAGTTTTCCAGTGAACAACATCCAACACTAAGTTGATTCCATTTTCCTTTCTATCTACATTTCTAAAATCCAAGCCCGGTAGCTCATTTTGCAGATACAGTTTCCTACTCAGAAAATATCCTCAGCTGAGCAAGTTGGTACATAATAGTAAAAGAAAAGCTTTGCTATCCATTTTGAACTTTTACGAATTCCAGTTGATGCAAGAGTCGATTCTGTGTGCTATCGTTTCCTGGGTTTCTTCAAAATGTATCATTTTTGTCTAATTGTTGAAGTTGAGTGTTCTGAGGAAATGCCTTGTCCAATAGCAAGTTTTTCCAAGTTTTTATTTACTTATCTTGTGCTTCAAATGTTTTATTAGATTAAAATGACAAAGGTAAATCAACAAGTTTTTTCTTTAAAAATCAATATTTATTGAACAACTATTTTGTGGCAAGGGCAGATAACACACCACCAATGCCAACACCAACAACAGCAAAATTAGCCCTTCAGCTTTGATCCTTTTGCTTAGAATCAGCAAAAGGAGGCAGACATAGCAGTGAGCTGCGTTGTTCAGGACAAAAATGCTACCTGAAACAAGTTACATTAACAGTATGTCTAATCTATTTACTTGCTACTAGTTACTTTAGCATAGTTTTAGAGCCCATTCTCACCAAAAAATACTGCAATAGAATGACACTAGGTAAGATTAGTTTATGGCAAGCTTTTTGTATTAGCTTTAAAAAATGGCGGACTTTCCACAAATGATCAGCCGAATAATCACAGAAAATAAGTACTATTAACTTGATTGTACCTATTGAATAAAGAAAAAGCTTCAGAAAGATTACATTGTTACTAAAATATCAGGGAACCAAGTTTGGTGCTGTTCTTCCTTGTTCTGGTATGGCTCCTTGCTTCTTTTCTGAGATGTGATAAATACAAAATGCATGCGTCATTGTAATTATAGGTTTGTTTCCTAGAAAGGAAGCTAATGCTTGAACTTGTGCAATCAGGCTCATAAGTTACGTAATAGAGTTCTTTTTAGACATTTACAGAGTCAATATAGATTTAAAGCATAATATTCTATTTGAATATATGCTAGAGAAATTTTACAATTGCAAACATCCTGTCGAAATGTGTTTGTCAATAAAGCGATTTTGTGCTTACACTGAAAACTGTATCACACAGATCTTACCTGCCTTCTGAAATTAAACACTTTCATGCACAAAATAAGTCTACCAAATGTGCTGACGTGTGACACAAAGACAATACTCACTTTCATATATATATATATAAAATCCCAGAAAGGGCAAACAGCAACTTATTTTTGTATCATTTTGTATATAAATTGCCACTTTCCAAGGCAAACTTTATCTTTGCTATGAAAGATGCAAAATGCACAGGACTCTAACACATACAGTATGGAATGGATCCTTCCAAAAACCAATTTTTGAGGTTCTCTGTTCAAAATAATCATGTGTTAATGAGCAACAATTTTTACTATATTACATATGTCTAAATTAAGTCATTATGCTTAAGTGCAAACAGAAACTACAAAATTCCTTGTTATTGGCAACACAAATCACATTACAAAAATTTTTTGTAGTAAAAACATTGATATAACTCCACGTAGAGTGCCAAGCTATTATATTGATTATAGTTATTCAAATCATGCTTCTTCATATATAGTACCATATATTTTTTTCTCAAAATACATAAACCTATTAACTGTGTATGCAGATCTTCCTGTATGAATTATTCAATGTGATTGATCGCTAGTATAGTACAACTCATGCAGTCTTCTGATCACTGAAAGCTAAGTCATTTCTGAATTTTCCATCACTTGCTCTTTATCCATTCACTTACAATCATTTTAAAAGGAAGCTAGAAATATATTTTTTGTTTGAGCCACATTGGGTTTTCTCTTAATAAGGGAGTGATCAACTCTGAGTGAAAACTACATTCAGAAACATAAATAGCAAGTCAATTTGCATACATTGCACTGTTTGACGACAGCTGGTGCACACTGATGCAAGTTTTATAAACTAAGAGTGAGGGATATTATCTTGCCAAGTTAATTTATGCCTCCTTATCAACATATTCTTGACCAAGTAAGAAATAAAGGCAAATTTATAGATTTTTATTCCATTAAATACTGTTATTAAATTCCTGAAAATTCTGAGCTAAATATTCAACATGGCCTTGACTTTTCAAGCCCTAAAGGTCTACCAGAACACAGTTACATAAGTAAGCAACCATAATGGTGTCCCTCCACCCCCGCCCCTCTTTTTTTTTCTTTCTTTCCAGTACTGAGGATCAAACTCAGGACCTTGCACTTGGGAGGCAGGCAGGGTGCCATTGAGCTAAAGCCCTGGCCTTTAATAACATGTTTTTGAGGCTGTAAGTGCCCTGAAATTCCGAATTTCTAACAAGCTCCTAGGTGGTGCTCATGAGGGGCCATCCATTTGTGCCATACATTTTTTTCATCAAGTTTATTGGTACATTTTAGGATACAGTACAGTGACATTCATCACTGGAAGCTTGTACCTTTACATAACCAATCTTGGTTCTTATTTTTCCCCATTCCTTTTCCCTCCCTTCAACCTCTCCATTCCTTCCCTTTTCAATGACTTTGTTTCCATTTTTTCCTTTCTCATTTTCTTCTTTCCCGTCTTTCCTTTCTCCTACCCTTCCCTCTCCATAACCCCTTTAGACCTTTTCTTCCTATTTCACACTATTATATATTTTGATCCTTATTCACACTTTTAGTTTCTCATGACTTTGCTCTGTCATTTGATTTTCTCTCTCCTTATTTAACTGAAGAAAATATTTCCATCACGACTCATTTATGTTTTTTTTTAATTTCTCATGTACTCATCTGTGAAACTTTTCTGTACTACTTTCCTTCACCATGAAATTACTCTATTTTCTTAATTTCTAAGTAACCTGTTTATACCATCAACACAAATATACACTCATCTTATTTTTCTAGATCAGGAACTACTTGAAAGTCATTGTATTTTTGTTCCCTAGACAATAAAATATATTTATTAATTACCTCTTACATGTCTTTAACTAACACTGCAATGTCGTGAAAGTGTTTATATCTCTAACTTAGAATACTAAGAGTGGTAGAATAAGAGTTAGTGCATATCTAATGAAGATATGAATAATTATTAAGCAAGGAAAGTATTCTGAGACTATTATTTTTCAAAAATAAGAGGAAACTAAGAATTATTTTGTCAGTTGCTTCTGAACAGTTTTCAATTCTGACTTCTATGTCAGAGTTGAGATTTGTTATAGGTTGAAACATTTTTATTAACTTTAGGGTTGATTTTTCTAAATGGGTTCATCTCCGCTTTAGAGTAATTTGTTCATTTCCTCATTATCAACAAAATTTTTGGAATAAACATATTTACACAAAACAAACAGTGCCTCTTCCCAGCTCCAAGAATTAATACTGGATCTAGTAGCCAGGAGTTATTTTTTCAAATGTTTGCACTTTTCCAAGAATTTTCTAGCTTCTGATTTAAATTCCAAACTGGATATATCAAGCTGACATGTTTTGCATTCATTCCACACTGTTAAAGATAAGTCCTATAACATCTTTACAATTTCACTGTGAATAATTACTGTGAGTAAAATCACCTACTCAAATCTCAGTAGGAGTCCTTTAGTCTTGCCATCAAATCTCCATGCTTTCTGTAAATATTCCTATTAAACCATTCTTAAATTTTTCTGTCATGGGTTGGGTGACAATACTGATTGTAAGTGCTCTATGACTACTTGCTGTCAAGATTAGAAATCCAGTCAAGCTCAGAGAAAGAAACGCTGCCATTGATACCATGGTGTTTAATAAGCAAGGAAGCATTTCATCCCCTCTCCTTGTGAAAGACATTAGTTTAATTTTAAGGAAGAAGACAAGAATAAAATCTGTATGGAAGGAAATATGGAATTATGTAAGGGAAAAATGTGGTTTTTAGATTTCTTCCCATGATGAATAAAGGGATCTTCTAGTTGTGAGTTTAATTCCTTGCAGTTTACAGAACAACCACCACAAAGCTCACCAACCATCTCCCATATTTATTTCTGCTCCTCAGGTTTTTCTTTGTCTCAAGATTGTGAATTTAAAATCATGGCTGTGCCATTCAAGAGCTCCCTGAACTATTTTCAGAGGTGCTCTGAGCTCAAAACAAATTTCCATAGGTATTTAACTTTTATTTTCAGGTTTTCACAATTGTAAAACTTTTGAAAGTTTATGTGATACATAATGTAGCAAAACGTTAATGCATTATCTTTTTTTTTTTTTTAAACTAGGGATCAAACTAGGGACCTTGTACTTGCAAAGCAGGTGGCGGAACCACGGAGCTAAATCCCCAGCCCCTAGCTAAAGGTAAATACAGAAGTGGATATGAGAATATAGCTCTCTTCTGTGATGCCAGACACTGAAGAAATTGGAAACAAGTAATATAATAATGCTCCTAAAACTAGCTTTTCTTGTTTTGTTTTTGGTATGTCATAATTAATTTTCCATAAAAAATGTTAACATTTAATAAGACTTAGTTATTTTTAAACACATTAAAATATTTGGATTTTCTTAGTTTTATGTTTAATGTGCGAATATCAACAGATAAAACTCACACGTAGAGGGTGAAGGCACCTTTGGGATCTTCAGTTATTTTTAAGACTGCAAATGTATTTGACTCAAAAAGTTTAAGAACTGATCTAAAGAATCTGATTTGCTTTGAGGAACTTCAGGAACTTGTGACCTTCTTCCATATTTCATTTATCTAGTGGCACGCATACTATTACATCACAGAGCCAATATTTATTCTGGGAAACAAAATCATCAATTGTTTTCTTATATTACTCAAACTCCTTTTCTAAAAACATATTGCACTCCACTGGATTTATTTGTAACATATTTTCCTCCTTGCTAGCACAGTTCTTCCATTACTGTAGGTAATGAATGAAAAGTAGTTAGTAGTATGATAATTAAATTAGATACTAACATTTTAGTATCTATGTGCCTTACCATTCCCTTACCAGTGCACCTATATATTCATAGGCACCATCCAAAAATATCTCTTGGTTCCTTTGTACGCATTTGCCTTAGGATTAATGTCGTTAGAACTCAAGCAGAGATTGCGCGCTAATTCTTTTCCTGGCATATACTTTTAAATGCCGCAGCAAATGATATACACTGCACAAAGACACAGAAGAAAAAGAGGAAGTGTAAGTGAAGCAAACTGGGAGACAGTGGAGAGAGGCCAGGAAACACATACAGAGAAAGAGAGTCAATCAAGTGTAGTGAGTTGACAGTGGTAGAAAAAGAAGCTCTTAGTATGTATTCCTTAAAGTCTTGAGCCAATAATGGATTAGAAAGATTTTAAAGGGATTAGTTCTATAATAAGCATCAGGTAGGCAGACTGCAGTCACTGACACTGTCAGACCCACCCCAGTGAAGTTTTAATTAGGTATCCAAACAAAGGGATCACATTAGCATCGGACTACTCCGTGTAATCACTTCTGGTTTGATCACTGTGAAGTTCAGTGATAACCTTTTGGCGCTGCTTCACTTTTCAACTGACTTGAAGACTGCTTAAATTGCCAGAGGCTTTGCTCATAAATGCCTAAAAAAAATAGGAAATCAGTTTAGATTTGAGTTTTAAAAACACGTCTCTGTTTTTGGCCGCTGTGACAAACTACCTGAGCTAAACAATTGAAAGGTGGAAAAACGTATTTTGACTCAAGCCTTCGGATCATGTCCAGCTGATAATGCCTCAAGCCTTGTATCAAGGCAAATTTATCTTGACAACATGGTGTGGCATAAAAATGTTGGTCATCTCATCGTGGCCAGGAAACAGAGAGAAAGGAATGAGCCAGAAAGGAGGAGACCAAGGACCAGGAATAGTTCGCAAGCTCAAAATGCCAAAATCCACTCCCTCCACCAAGGGCCCACATCCTGTTGCTCTCACCTGCCAACAGTGCCACCAAATTATGATCCAGCCACAGGCTGGATCCCTTCCGGATGGAATCACTCCCCCAAACCCTAACAGCCGGCCTCCGGAAGACATTTTCTTTCCACAGCAAAACATTGTACAAATGGATGTTCATTGCTAAAATGAATCTGTAAGGTCAGTGTTAGAATGCTTAGACACTGAAATTAGATTAAATCAGCCTTTATATGTTCCATGTTTCCTTTTGATTGATTTGCAGATTATTTTAGAATAAAATTATCCCATACAGTCATATCAATAACTTTAATGAATTTTGTTTAATGAAATAAAACCATGGGGACTCTTTTGGGAATCAGCATAGACCATAAATTCATTCAGAAATCTTGATGAGGAGGAGATATGAGCTGACATTATCTGCTCAAGGCTAACTGGCATGTTGGGCCATTCTCTCAGTTATTCTAGAAGCTTCAGTCTCTTGGATGCCTACGTTCTTTTTATTAGAGAATAGAAGGGCTGTTTCATTTTTGCCTTAGTGTGCCTCTTAAAAATGATACTAAATATTAAAATTACAATCTTACAATGACCAGAGGAGAAAACACTCCCTTGTGTCAAGATACAGAATCCAAGTACAAGACTGAACACCTTCTGCTACTGATCCTCAGATACCCCTAAGTTGGTGCTTTGAAGCATGCTTTCTATTTCAGCGAGTTTGTACTTTCAAATTCCCACCTTCAAAGCAAAGACCTGCGACACTGTAAAAGCTCCCTGTGATGTGTGGCTGAAGGCTCTGGGTGTGACAGAGAACCTGGGCTGGACAGACCTTCCTTAGCTTTGTCACCTTTAGATTTTTTATTTTGGTAAAATGTCAAAGAGATTTCTTGTATAGCATAATCATTTTTTTCTTTTAAATGTCTCATTATTCTTCATTTACATCATTTTATGGTCTCACCATTAAATGTGGAAATCTTCTGTTTAAAGACCATTATGGCAGAACTGTCATTCCCGAGAGATTTAAACTACATCATTAATTTTAAGAAAAGGACCCACACCTTGTACCTCAACTTGAGCTCACTTTTGATGATTCTATTATGACAGAAAATCTTTATTTTTTTCCAATAGAAAAAATATGGTTTTCTAACTCCTTGCTAATTTGTAGAGTAATCTGCATCATTAAATAATCAATCATGAAGATGCCTTTTTGTTGGTTTGTTTTTTTCTTTTTAGAGACTGAATCGGCCTATCTTGTTCAGGCTGACCTTGATCTCACTGAGTATCCCAGCTGGCCTTGAACTTATGGGAATCGCCCTGCTACAGCCTCCTGAGTCCTGGTATAGCAGGCAGGAACCACCATGCCGGGCTAGCCATAAAGATATAAACTATATAAATTAGTGGAGTTCTAAGAATGCCAGAAGAAATACGCAGGGAAGGTGTGGCCTTCAGATAATACACCTACAAAATGGAAAGTATCTGAAATGCATATAGTAGGGATATGCTGCTATTAGCTTCTGCTTCAAGAGTTGGTTGTTAAACTATCAAAGTGTTTGGCAGCCCGGGAAATCACACTGGCAGCTCGAAACTAGATGTGGGAGAAGGTTACATGTTATAAAACTCCTCCACTCCAATGTCTCCCACTGGAAAATAGGTTCTAAAGTAGATATGAGGACATGACTGTATATTAGGTCAGTGCTAGCACTATCATTTCATAGTAAAGACAAATATAAGAATAGAGTGTATTTTAAACAACTATCTCTACTGCACGAAAATGAAATAAATAGTTTTTGTCATATCACAGAATTGACTTTTTTATTGCATTCTTTCATTGGCTAAGTAAAGAATAAGACAGTGAGAGTTTTCGATTTTTTGCTAAAAATCAGTATATGTCTCCTTTTTTATATTTTAGACTATCTAAAAAATCACATCCAAGATTTTAATCTGTGTACTTTAATTTTCTCATTGGGAAAGTCTGTGGGTAGTTCTTATTTTCACAAAATGTATTTATTAACTAAAAGTAATCATCTCCTTACCTCCTAATCTTTCTTTGTATATTTAATATGTCTGGAATTATACTAAGAATATTACAGTCTTAATTCAGTTCTCACAGTGATGCATTTTGTTCATTTTACAGAAAAATTAGAGATATGAGATTAAAATTTCCTGATGTTATATAGCTAATAAGTTATAGAAGTGGAACTTATCCCAGATTTTCAAATGTATGCTTCTAACGAATAAGCTGACCATAAACATCAAAATAAGAAATTGTTATTCTTTACAATAAAGATAAATAATTTCCATTACTATTCATATCATATGTTTCAGAGCTCCAAACAAAGCCTAGTTAGCAAACATATGCTTACTAGATATCTAATATTCCTCTCCGTTAGGGGGAGAACACGGGTATCTTCATAGAAGCAGTATGTTTTTCTCTTTTTCCTGATCAAAAAGAGATATGTGCCTATTTTTTAAAAAATGAGAACATATTTTGAAGATTTAAATTGTGTATTGCGGAACTGTTACATTTATTCATATGTTCTTCTGTATTTATATATTTACCCAATACAGAGCACCATGAAGTTCGGCTTGAAAATAAAGTTGAAGACTGCATCATTTAAATACACTTGAATCCTTTTTTGACTTAATACACTGAATCTGTGATAAGTTGAATTTAGAGACAGATTCTCCACAGTACAGGGTTTGTTGTCTTAAGATCTCACAGTGTTATTTAAAAATTAATACACAGATCATTAACCTTTTCTTTCTATCTTTTCTATTCAAGAGATTGAACCAAGAACCTTTCTAATGAGCTGCATCCCCAGCCCTGTTTTAAGTGGATCTTTAATATTCAAGATCATGTTCTAATATTTCAGAATATCTACAAGCCTCCCATCATCCCTTCTTACAAAACCAGTCCCCAAACAGTTCGTATTTCAATGTTTAAAACCTTCCAAATTCTTCTCAGTGTTACATGTTTATATGTTTATTGTGTTGGTTTTATGCATATTTTATTGTCCAGTATGTTCTCTATCATCCTTTCTCCCATACACACAACCATTATTCTGGTGTCTGATACCCAGGTAATCATGACAAACACGAACTTTGTAAAGCTAATTTGTTAATGTTAAAGATAGCAGACAGCAATGGCAAAAGTCCTTACGATGGTGAGTTGACCATAGAGAATGACTCATATCGTGGGATAGAGATGATTTCATGGACTGTATACGTGCTAGGAGATTCAGAATTGTTATGGAAACAGTTTTCTTAAAATTAATACTCGTGTTCAACATGATTATCAGCAACTTATCATTATAGAAATTGGGAAAAAGTTTGGGCAATCACAGGAAGTGGAGGAATCAAGAAATTATTTGAAATCCATAATCAGTTATGCCAAGATTGATGAAGTGGAAAATCGCAGCTATAAGGCAGGACGTTAATATTCCAAGTGATAACAAGTTTTTGGATAGCATTTCCAGCATATGTCCACACAGAAGCCTGAACATAGATATTTAGAGTAGCCTTATTTATAATTTTAAAAACTTGAAAGCAGCCAAGATACCCTTAGGTAGATGAGTGGATAAATTCTAGTACTTAGAGACAATGGAATATTTTTCAGCACTTAAAAGAAATGAGCTCTCAATCCATAAAAGAACATCGAAGAAAGTAAAGTACCCATTTTTATATGAAAACGCCAACCTAAATAATCTGAAGATGTCCCAACTGTATGACATTCTGGGAAAAGTAAAACTATAGATACAGTAAAACATCGTTGGTTTTCAGGAATTTGAGAATGAAAAACGATGATTTGTTGGAGAAGAGAGGATTTATTCTAATACTGAAATGAAAATAAGGCAATTACCTACCATCTGGACAAGATTTGGACATGAGAAGATAAAATGAGATTTTGTAGAAAAACAAATATTTTTTGTCTTACTGATTAGAAACAATGAACAACTTGCAGCTCTCCAATGGGTCCTATATTTTCTATTTATCTATCTTTTATTTCTTAGCTACTTGCTAATAAAAAGGCCTATCCTGGTCAGAACTGCACAGTTTCTACATCCAAACAAAAAGCCAGTTTGCACCCTGATGAAGATTTCACGTGCTAAAATGAGGGAAGATATAGATCATTTTGAGCTCGTTTGCCTTGACAATAGAGAAGATTGTGAACCTTACATGTTTCCTTTAACTTATGACATAGAATCATTCTAAATGCATTGCTTTCAGTCCCTTGACATATTTCTTTTTAGTTTTCAATTTGTGTAAACAAAACACTCTGTCAAAAATATCTCCATTACATATTATTTTCCTTTATAGACAACTTGGCCTCTACGAGCATCATTGTGGCATTTTCTAGGTTTCTTCTGTTTTTATTTCACATGTAATAAATATCTATAAATATCAAAATATTGAAATAGATACCTAATGTGTTTGATATTATTATAAGACTGTTCAAAGTGAGTAGTTTATCATGCTTGGTTGTATAGTTTCAATTCAATATTTAGATCATTGCATGCTGCCACACCTGATTCCTATTTGAATAGATGCAAACGTTTTCTAGAAAATATCTTGCCTTTTAATACAAAGTAAGTTTTTTTAAATAGTGAAGTAAGTATATAATTAATAGCTCTTAGAATAATCTTTCTCAAGAATTGGAAGCTATTTCTCAGTTAGAAGCTATGCATTTCATCCTCTGAATTCTAAGCTTGCTTTGCATCTTATACGCTATGTACCACCGTCGACCTGAGAACTGTCCAGAGTTATGCCCACTATTTTAACACAAAACAGGCATTATAACATGCAAACAGCATTAATAAAATGACGTTAAGCACAGTTAGTCATTATTAGAAAAAACATGCTTTTTCTCAGCATGAATAATCTCTGATGTATAAATAGGATGAATTCAATTATATTGGCTGAATTTCTAGTTTCAGCCAATCTGAAATGTAAAATTTTACCTGCCTCTTATGTTTCTACACTTTCCATAAGAAGGTATCTTATGTAAGTGCAAAGTCCTCTAAAAGTTGATGTTTGTTTTCATAAAGAAAAGAAATATCATTTCCTTTGATTATCTTAAAAAGAAGAAATACCTATTGGGTGTCTGGTTGTTAAATGAAATCCAAAAGTCAGTTTTCTATCCTAAAATTAAAATTTTAATCATTAGCTACTCAGTGCAACATTTTATACCATATTTTGTAAAGGGAGATGTACATAAACTAAGATGATATCAAAATGAATAAGAAATGCTTTATAGATCTGTATATAGACATCTAGATATGATTTTCACAAAAATTTATTGAAGTTTTTTGTCGCTACATATCTAGATCCTCGCACTGCAGTTATCTCTGCTTTCAGTGTTGTTAAACTTTTCCATTGAAATAGTTAATTTAATTATTTCTAAACAGAAAAAAATTGAAGGACACATTTATCACAAAAAAATCTATTATAGTTTGTAATCTACTAACCATGTTTAAAAGGGGAATTTGTTATAAAATCCATTGTGTTCCCTCATTGTCGATACTCCCTCACCTTACTCTTAGCTAGTATTTGCTCATATGTACCAGCAACACCGTATAGATCATTAACATTGGTGTATGACTTATAGCTATGAAAACTGCTTTGCTCACTGACTTGATCTCTGTACTTGTTAATAATAAATATTTCGTAAGATTTTGGCTGTCCATTTTTGTAAACATATATACATGCTACCAAAACACTTTTGCTTGGTTTTAGGTTTTCAAATGTAAAGAAAGGTGCTTCAAATACATGTTAACAACAATCAGTGAAATAATCCATCAATATATGAAAAATATGAGTGAGGTACAAAGCTTAGTCAGATAATGTTCAATTATGGCTTACATAAAAATAGTCCTCGATGTTTACACACCTCTGGAACTGAGGAGTGTTTGGGAAGGAATTATGTCACACTTCATGGGTGGATTAATCTGCTGAAGAGATCATAATTTGATGACAATACTGAGAGTTGATGGAAAGAAGAGGCGTGGCCTGATTTATGGGAGAGGATTATGGGATTAGGACCTTGGGGACACCTGGTCCTGTACCCACTATTCTCTGGCTCTTGCTTTCTCTGTTTCTTGGCTGCCATTTGGTGAGCAGCTTCTGAGTATCATGCCTCTCAACATAATGTGTCCTCCTCATAGGCCTAAATCGATGGACCAGCTGACCATGGACTGAACCACTGAAACTGTGAACCACAGTAACCCTTTCCTCCTGTGAGATGCTTATTACAGGTAAGCACTTGTCACAATGTGGACAAGCTAGCACTTAAAATGAAAATGTAACAAAATGAGAGAGTGCGAACCAAGTTTTAGAGTTGTATCAGGTAAAAATCATATGATCTGTTTAGTTTTATGGGCAGAAGCTTGCACATGTAAAACTGCGGTGTGCATCATAATTTAATCATAAAAGAAAACAAGATTATAGTGTGTATATGTTCAACTGAAAATTCCTACAAGATAATTACATATGAATACTTTACACCAGTTAGTTGTAATGTTAAAATATTCATTCAGTTCTTCAAGAGAAAATGCATTTAAAATTTACTTTCTATTTCTCAAACGGAATAGGTTTTCTCTCAATTATTTTTTTCCTCAGCTGGTTTGGAAGGGGATGGTGAAAGATAGTATCATTTTCATATTGTTTCATATCCAAAGCCATGAGTAATTGACTCTATTCTGTGGGAGATGATGTATTTACTGTCTCATATTTTGTTATCTCCGTCGTCTGATAGTGTATTTTTTCAAACAGGCAAAGTGCAGCTGTCTCAAATGTGAATTACAGTATAGAGGGTCATAGAGACTTCATTTTAGTAAAAAATGTATCTAATAATGTTGAATAAGCTTTCCTCAGCTTTTCGTCTGTATGCTGATATCCACATGGGTATACCACATTTATAATTCTGGATTTTTTCAGATAATAACTCTTTTTCTAACAGGGAAAAGGTGTATATTGCTTACACTGGAGGTACATCAATTCTTTCAAAATATCAGAATTAATTTACTGTGACTTTTCTCTCATTCTGTCTTATCATTTCTGTTCTCTTAAGCAGGATCAAATGTTTCTAAATTTATTTATTTTCCTGTTTGTGTTTGCCAGAAAAATTCAATGAAAATACATTGGGAAACAAGAATACTTGAAATAAGAATGAGAAGGAATACTTATATTAACTATCTTCTTGAATTACCAGACCTAAAATGTATATAATCTTCTCAGCATTTGAAAATTGATAGTTTTTGTTCATTGGATCTTAACCTATATATTTGTGGACACATCTCTTGTGTAGTCCTGGTTAGTGACACACAAGTGTGTATTATTGAGTTTCATAAGATCGGATTAATTAGGTGTGAGGGAAATAAATTCATCCAAATTCATGAAATGACAAGCTGATCACAGCCTGTATCTTTAAAGTGTGATGTTTTTAGAAGAATTTTTTTCTATATGTAAAAGAGTGATAGGAAACATAAACATTTTGCTGTAGGATGACAGCAATAAATTGAAATGTCATTTCTTAGGAAGGATCTAGCACAGAATAAAAAAAGTAAATAAAGTTAAAGCTGCTCATTTCAAGACATCCTTTCAACTTCAACTCACAAAACATTAAAAACTGAAGTCAGAAATTACAAAGAACAAATAGCCTTGGCTATGTATAATAGAAAACCGAAAATCATAAGCATGAGTTCTGTTCCTGCAACTTTAATGGTGCACACATATAATGAAGTTCATTACAAGCAAGGATCTATGAGTTTGACCAAGTATGTGGAGAAGTAATATTCTGTAACTTTTAAAAATATGTGTAAAATTTGTTGCTTTTCTGGCTCTCTATTGTTGGTATTTCATAGAAAAAAAAACTCATGGTATTTACATGTGTCCTATTTATTTAACGTAAGAGTATGGCCTTAATAAGCATCCATTTTCCTATAAATGACTCTAATTTATCATTCTTTATGGCTGAGTAGTACTCCATTTTATAGAAAAACCACATCTTCTTTATCCAGTCTCCAGTTGATGGGCAATTGGGCTGTTTCCACATTTTAGCTATTACAAACGGTGCGGCTGTAAACATGGATGCACATATATTGCTGTGGTATGATTTCTCTGGTGTGAAAAAATAAAAGTGCACATAAAATTCAAATTGTATAACTGATATTGTGAAATAGGAAGAAAGGGATTAAAGGAGTAGGGGAAGTGGGAAGGGTAGGGGGAAGGAAAGAAAGGAGCAGAAAAAATATGAGAAAAGGAAAAAATGGAAACAAAGTCTTTGCAAATAGAGAAAGATGGAGAGGGGAGGCATGGGAATGGGGAAAAAATAAGATCCAAGATCTGTCATGTGACGGTACAAGATCCCAGTGATGAATGGAACTGTACCGTATACCTAAAAACTACCAATAAGCTACAAACAAAACAAAAGGAAGAGAGAAACTGTCAGTACTTGCAACAGTTTCTGAATTTGAAAGTTTCTTAATTCGTTGTCTCCAGTGTTTGGTGTATTAAATAAAGGTTAATTTCAAGTATTTGTTAATAAGGATGCACTGTTTTATTTCAATTAAAATTACTGTATGATTTCGACAAATAATAGGTTCTTCTGCAATTATTGCTAATTCAAGAAATGTATTTGGTCCCAGGATTTAATAGCACTAAGCTAAATTGAAGAAACCATGCCAATTTCAGATTTTTGAAAGGGAAGAACAGTTTCTACTGACAAATTTTTTGTTAAATTAAAAATTGTTTTTATAAAGAAAAGGTATTATTCTATTATGCTAAAAGGATATCTAAAATTTTCCAAAAGCTCTACTTTCTCAGAACATTAATTATTAAATAATATACAGGTTGAACCTCCCTTATCTGAAAATCCTATATCTAAAATACTTCAAGTCCAAAAATTTCAGAGCACCAATACAATGCCGCAAGTGTAAAATTCTATATTTGTCCTGATGTTTGGGATTGCAGTTACAATGAATATGTGCTATAAATATTGAATGAAAATACTTTCAATCTCTGAACTGAGAGTGTTTTTTTGTTGTTGTTGTTTTGTTTTTTTTTTGTACTGGGGACTGAACTCAGGACCTTATGTTTGTGAGGCAGATGGCAGCACCACTGTGCTAAAGCCCTGGCTCAAGCGTGTAGTTTTTTTAAAAATGGAGTTTTCCATTTAGATGAAAGCCCAATTTCCCAAATGTCACAGGTATTTGCAAACATTCAAAAAAAATCCAAAATCTGAAACACTATTGTCTTATGCATTCTGGGTAAGGATTCCTAAATCCATAATTCATACAGTATTAGCATGGACACAATATATCACTGGCCCTATTATTCCATTAAAATAAATATATAACGTAAGATTGTACCTTTTGATACAGAATAATGCAAATAGTTTTTATAAATGTCCTGAAAATTTAAGCAAAGGATCAAAGAAGTTGAATTCATCTATTAAACAGTAGACATGTTAAATCTTCATAATCCTGGAATAAAAGAAGCATCATTTTAGCTGTTGCAATTTATCATTCATAAATTAAAACAACAAAATCTTAACTCTGGTGACAAACAAAACCAGGCATGGGGCCAGGCACAGACTTCTTTCCTACAATTAAAATCTATTCAGTATTTTCATGCGCCAGCCTATTTTGGTGGTCTATAGTTGGTGCAAGATTTAGAAGCATCTTAAGACAGGACTGGTTCAGAAGGAATTCAAAAAGAAGGCTCATTTTGCCAGAAAAAATAGGAAAATACTATTAGTAATTAATTACTCTAGTCCAAATATTGTAAATAAAAATATTTGAGTTCTTAATTAGCTACCCAGTTGATGTATCTAAGAAAAGTGAGAATTTAAAAATTCCCAGTTAATCAGGGAAAATAATTCAGTGTCAAAACTTCCTTAGAAAGTGTATATTAGTTTTCTTCCTACTGTTTTCCATTTGTTCTTCTATTTATTATTGTTTTAGCGTGCTTTTCTGCAGGTGAATGAATGATGTCTCTCAGAGCTATACCTTTTGTTCTAGATCTAAATCTTGTGATGCAACGACAGAACTAAAATTCATTTTGTCTTTGAGTTTCTGTTTATCTTATATATTAAATTTATTTTGTGTAAAGCAATGAATGACTCTCAAGTATCAAGAAAGTTTACATTATACATGTCATTAACCTTCACAAAAATTATATTACTTAGGCAGTGTATTCGACTTCCTTCCCCAAAAAGATCTGTTTGCTTAATACCTTACATAAAGTTTAGCTTTAAGAAGACAATTTCAACCTGCTCCAGCTTGTTTTGACAAACTTTAAAGCCATCACTATGCTTACTACATCATGCATTTGTTGAAATAAATAGCTTTCCTTTAGAATAGCTACACATGTTGAGTATGTTCCCCATGACATATAGCATGTGGAAAAATTGCATACATAATATTCTGTTCTAATTTCTATTTAGAATATTCTGTTCTCATATATATGTATATATAACATATAAATTTAAAATATCTTCACACCTTTTCAAGTATGCTATTTTAAAATATGTTTAAAGATTAGCTGTCTCATTCAGAAAGGGAATAATTTGCTATGTTTTGAAGAAGCACTCGTGACTGTATAAAGCTCATGCATATATAATCTGGATCTACCCTGTTTTACCCCCTTTTAGCCTTCATGTTTAATGACTAATGCATAGGCATTGAATGTGACCTATTATTACTCATAGCACCAATGACCTACCATAGCTGAGGACCCCAAATGGGTTGAGTTAAATTCCTGCTTCTTTCTAAGCTCTCTATTATGAAATAATCTGTTCAAAAATATATTGAAATAATCTTTAGTTTGAGATGAGAGAAAATACTTTTTTCAAAATCAGGAATATTTTAAATTTTAAATCCAAAAAGAAAAAAACCATCATTTGTTTTAACAGAAATTGGATAATAACCTGAAAAAAACAATGATGATTATAAATATGGATTTTGAGAAACCAGAGGAAGACAATTTAACTTAAAACAGCAAACAATAAAAACAAACAAATAAAAAGGAAATGAAAGTAGCAGTGTATTTAACCCTTTTATAAATCTCATCCTGTTTATTTGAAAAAGCACAACTGGAAAGATATCTAATTCATTTTATTCCATTCTTTTTAATTTGATTAAATTGATATATTCTGCTCTTTATATATTCAAATACAATTTCATATAGCTCCATACAATGTAAGTGATGACAGAATCACACATGTTCTAAAATGAGGTTGTATGGAAAATAGTCCCTCCAATCATTTATCTTAAAAGAGTGGTCCCAGTTGATATGGGTAATGTTCTTTTCTTCTCATTTTCTTCAGCTCATCCTATTTAAATAAATATTTTAATTTGTATTGTCTCTTAAGCTCCAATAGAAAAAGTAAGAAAAAAATTTTATGTGGAAATTTGCATCACTGCATAAATTTCATTCATGCTTATCAGAATATGCCAAAAGTTATCTGATTATTTATAGTAAAGTAATCATTAGGCTCTATCATCACAGTTATCAGAAGCCTGGTATTGTTTAAGATTCAGAAAAGAATAAGGCGGCTAAGCTTCTCTACAATTACTTTTCCATTCAACAGTGCACGTGCTGTGCCCCACCTGTATTGAGCTGTGTTATGTAAGCATCGACAGTGTGGGTGACACAGCAGATGCCCTTGTGAACCATTGTATGTCTCACCTACCAGGTTCCCTCACTTTCTTCCTCTGGGAATTTCATGATGACAATGCTATTTCTCAGGCAAATTACAATTCTTCAGAACCAAAGGAAGATTGCTGCTTCCTAGTTTATATATAGAATCAAATACTAAACATTTAATTAAAGTTTGACATATATGAAAACCTCATGGTTTTTAAAATGTGAAATTGTGCTCATGTACATGTCCCATGCATTACAGTAGACATATTTAAATGCTATCGATTGTTGATCTGAAATTTTTACTGGTTCCCTGTAGTTTGCCTTGCTAAGCATAGCAAATCTAAGTATGATATCTTATGTAAAACCAATCAAAAATAAAATCAATATTCCAGGTAGAACTGAAAAATTCTAAAGAGATTAAGACGGTAGAAATCCAACTGGAAATATCTTAGGTCCAAAACCAAAAGGAAAAAAGATAAAGCTCAGAATCCTTGAGAGAAATTAAGCCTCTCGTCTTTTATGTACTAGTGGGTAAGAGGTATCTGGTCATTTTACAAGGAAACTACCCTGTACAAGCTTTTACATCTCCCTTAAAAATATATTTTCCATGACAAAGAATTATCTGTTGATAATTTATTCAATATAATTTATTCAAAGACAAAACTTCAAATAAATGCTCTTGATCTTGTGTGTTCCTTGTTTCAGTCTGGGGGTGTTTTCCAAATACAGGAAGTTGGGCACAAAAGTGTGATCTTCACATACTCAATTTAACTTTGTGAGAAAAACATACTCTTCCAATAGGCTAAAAAACGTAAAGTGTTATGGCTTGAAAACATTTTAAAATCAAAGGTATTTTACATTTAGGGTTTATTTAAAATTTATATATTTTGAGATATTTAATTGGTCATATTTATATATTTCAGTATGTAAATACTGAGCTATATGCAAATTACATATCAACAGGTGTCTATAACTTCAAATTTGTGCCAGTTAGTCTGAAGTGCCAACTTGACTAGGTTAAGAGGCTCCTGGCACAGTGACAGGATCATGTTTATAGACTGAGGGCTAAAATAAAATATCAGCAGGTGGGGTCAGGTTGGATTTGGATCACTGTGTCTCCCAGGATGCATGTCTTCCTGATACCCTGTCCCTGGGCTCTGCTACCCAGCTGCCCTTGAAGTAAGAATCTTGGCACTGCCATGACCTTCCGCCATGATGCCCCTGTGCTGTGGTAGGCTGAGCATTGCTTGAAAATTCAGAATCCTTGAGAGAAATTAAGCCTCTTGTCTTTTATGCACTAGTTGGTAACAGGTATCTGGTCCTTATAACAGGAAAGTACCCTGTACAAGCTTTTAAATCTTCCTTAAAATATATTTTCCATGAAAAAAATGATCTATTGATAATCTAATTATACTGATTGGGGAATGAAGAAACTTGGAATGAAACAACTACTTGTATGCCCATGTACAACTGAAGTTCAGTAGGAAGTTTTGAAAAATGATATTATTGTTGCTAATTTTTCTTTGAATTCTACATTGTCAAAATTAACAAAGCTACTAAACTTTAATATGATTGCTGGTTTTATAATTTATTTTCCAATCCTCTTACTTCTAACTTATCAAATTTTTTTGTTTAGTGTAGACTTCAAAATTTTCAAGTCCCATTTTAAAAATGTAATTAATTTTATTTGATACACAAAGATAAAAGCATGTAAATATAAATGCAGTAAAATCTAATGTGGGGTTATTTTATACTCAATCTAGTAGATTTTGCATTCTAATAAGTGCTTAGATTCCTTATTTTTATAGCAATTTATATGACTAGATTTAAGACAATGACTTGTTTCCTAGTTGAAGTTTTACTTCACTTTTCTGTTTCTGCAGGATCGTTTTATATTCTGTCTGAAAGAATTGCAGAGAACAGTCTCTTAACATGAATTGTTCTTTAAATGAGTACTGTTAAATAAACTTAATACTTACACTGAATTTGGATTAGGTTGACTTCAAATTCTCCCAATGTGGACTACAAGTCTAATGCACACGATGTGAGTGCAGTTTGTGGGGATTTGTTTTTCAGGGCCCACTTTCCATTCCTCAGCTTTCTGCAAGCGCTTCCCGCTCGCACTCCCAGGCCCTCCTCCATCTTTGTGCGGTGACCATCTTCCAGGTACTGCATTCAGTGGGATGTGCTTTTGTGAGAAGCTAGGGATTTCTCGTGCCATGGAGACTTAAGAACTAGCATTTTTGCAGCATTCCTGCTCCTTGCTTTCCATGATCACACAACTTTGCTGTCTGGTTGTGAGTAATCTTGGATAGAAGCAAGATATTTTCCCCTACATAAGTGGCATCAGACATCCGTTTGGCTTCAGAGTAGGATCGCTGGGAGAACTGGCTTCCTGTCCACTAGCAACAGATGTGTTTCCCAGTTTCATTCCTAGGTACAATGTGAGACGTGAGATAGGGCTCTCAAAGGAGCCCCTGAGTTTTGCCTGCATGGGGTGGAAGGAAAGTGCCTCGTTCTCTCTCAGAACAAACTAGTTTTGCTTTTCCCTTGGACTCCATCGAAAACAGTGTTCCTGATTCTTGCCTGAGCCATATAACTATGGAAGACTTGAATTTTGTGCTCATTTCTTTGTTTTGGTTTTTGCCTCTTCCCAAGCGAGCACAGAGCTTGTACCTCATCTGAGAGAACGGTTCAGAAGTCAGTCACTTTCGTGCCTGTCCTCCAGCCGGAAAACAATCATCTGCCGGGCTGCACTACAGCAGGCGTTTTGGGCTGCACTACAGCAGGCGTTTCGTTAAGGCCCTGACTCAGCCTCGCGTCTTTCACTTGAGCACCCAGTGACAGCCCGTAGAGAAGAAGACAGAGCATTCCTCGGTGGTGTGTGATCTGGAGTGGGGGCCAACATGCAGACTTAAACATTCCTTGGCATTTCACATGTTTTCTCTGACCCTTTTTTATGGTTGTCTCAGTTTCTGGGGTTTCGTACAGGCGAAAGCGTTTGCCGTATCGATCTCTCATCAAAGGGCTTCTCATCCTTGGAAAATTTACTCCATTTGCCCTATGACCTAAATTTTTCTGATAAATTCAAAACAATAGGACTTTGTACATTGGATACTTTACATTTTTTTCTTTATAAAAATAAAATGGAATCGCCTTCTTAAATTTATAAGCATCCAAAACAGAAATGAATTCAAAGTGATTTTTTAAAAATTTCTATAGTATTTAAAACACCCCTTTAAATATACTTGTTAAAGGTAGTTTATTACCAATATTTAAGTTAATGTTTTAATAAAATCTAGAGCATTTAAAGATTTAGTTTTTGAAATATTTTGATATTTATGAAGTCTTTTTGTCATGAAATCTTATTTCTCCAATTCAAATATTGTGCTTATCATTTCCACCATTTATTTTACCTCTTTTATTTACATTTCCTAAAATATTTTATATTTTTAAAAGTGTTATTCAAATAAATCTTATACTAACTGTAACACATATGTAATATTTGAGTTTTTTATTGACTATGCTTTACTCTAGTTCTGTTTCCCATCCTTCTAAGCTATTAGTAGTTTTTGTTATTATGGTGAGCATTGTGAGTGAAATATTACTGACATAAGGTTTTATTATCTGTATTTACTGTGTCAGATTTTTTTTTGTAAAGGGCAGTAATTGACAGATACTGTCAGATTACTGTGACGTTGCAGAAATTTGATTTTAAATTTTTGTCTGTTCTCTTTTGTCTTTGCCTTTAGTCTCAAAGTATAGCACATATTACCGCTGCTGATCTATTCCTAAAGCTTGTGTCATCTGTAATTTCTCTGGAAGCCCCAAGGTGTCTGTCATCCCTTCTAACTTGGAGGAACTTCTATTTTTATTCTCAAAACTGGGTAGCTTGTAGGCATATTCCAATCCTAGCTTTTAAGTCTTACAACTCTTACTTATTTCTACAATTCCTTGAACTCTTTCCTGGTTATGTGTAGTTGAATAGCTAGCAAAGTATCTGAGGGCAATTTGTTTTGAAATTCTTCAGCTTCCTCTTCTGTTAAATTTCCCAGTTCCCTTCCAAGTATTCTGAGGGTTTCACTTTAGAAACTTTCACTCCTCATAACCATGACACCATTGCTGTATTTCTCCCCTTTATTCAGCAACTCACCCCATGCACTGAGAATTGAGACACGCTGGTTACTCTGATTTAACTGCATTTATTTCTTTGACACATTAGTCTTTCCTTATGTAGATCGTTGAACACGTGACAGGCAACGGTAGATGGACTCAGCAGTGAGCAGGAACTGTGTCTGTTCCCATTAACAGGGGTCTTAGTGTAGTTAGCAAACTTTCTACACTGGAGCAAAGTAAGGAGGGCAACTAGGCATTAGGCCATTGGAGACCCTCACAATGATGTCAGACAGAGCCAGCACATAAATTTGGACCTTAATTTTAGACCAATATTGTACATTTAAAGCATAAAATTCACTTAAATATGGGACTGACAGAGAGTCATTATGTGTTTATTTTCAGGTGTTTTTACTTCTTCTAACTTATACCTATTTTTGGATGCTTTTTAGTGTGTGCAAATAGTTTTAATTTATATTTTGTCAAATATGTACAAATGTTATGGGGGGGGCATTTAGCCCTGTACAACTTTTGAAAAAGGATTTTATGCCAAGGATACAACATTCCTCAATGTTCTACATAAAATTTTCAACGCATAAAAACATTTAGAGTCATACATGAAGCATACATATAGCACTATTTTTTTAGTTAGCATTTTTCTCCTTTCGCTGAAGTCCGCCTCCACTTATCTATCCTCCTTTGCATCTATCCTTCAGTCCTCTGTGCTTTAAGTGTAACGGCAGACACCAGCACTCCACTCTCATAGACATAATCTGAAAGTACACTGGACAGTGTCGCCTGCTATGCTGAAAGTAAGGTATGCAAAAAACTGAATGCTTATGCTTTAAAAGTTTGGTTCCCAAACTGTGGTCCTAATGGAAGATTGATGAAACTTAAAGAGGTAGGATCTAGTGGGAAGTTTTAGGTCTTTACTGGTGTTCTTTGGAAAGGGACTGTGAGTCACAATGTCTTCGTGTCTTTCTCAGAAGAGAGCTGAATAGACCTCTACCGTCCAGACTTCCCATGATGTACTGCCTTAGTGCAGATCCCCAAATAATAAGACTTCCATCCTGAAAATCTTCAAAACTCTGAGCCAGAGTAAAACTCTCCTCTTTTATCTTGGCTATTTAGAATATTTTATTATAGTAATGGAACACTAACATACTTATGGTCTATTCAATTACTTTCAAGAATTTCTATTGATATGGAAGAGACAGGCTTTTAAAAAATGCATCCTGTATTTAGAAAAGACCAACAATTTTGACAATGTGATTCAATAAATTTTACCATCATAAGTAGAAGGAACTAATTTTTTAATTGTCTAGTATCAGATAACTATGTTTGTAAGCACTTCAGCTTATTGGCAAGATAAAGAAATTCTGATATAAACAGCATCTATTTACAAAGTTTGAGTTAAGTAAATATTTAATTTTGTTTTTACATCCTAATTAAATGTGTTACCTTCTTACAGCACGGATATAAGTAACAATACACTTCATGATAAACAAAGAATTATTCACATGTGACTGAATGTTATCAAATAATATAGTATAAAATATCTTGTATTAGTGTCCATATGTATATTTGCATGTAGAATATTATGAGGTCATTTTTTTCTATGTAGCCCCAGAGGATAATAAATATGACCTAAGTTTGCCTTCATTCTTTTATTTAATTTGTTGTTCAATTATTCATTAAAATAATGCCTGGAATAATATTGCCAGACTCTTTTGAGAAGTCACCAAAACCTCTTTTTGAATTCTAATTAACATTTTATTATTGATAGAAAAACGAAAAAATAGTGCTATAATTATTGGCTGTATCAGTCAGTAGTTTTGAAAGCTCTCCTGATTTTGTACTCACCAAAAAAGCAATACCTTGTGTTGTCCTCCTTGCATGATTAATAGATAAATTGTCATTTATCATCTGTTGGCTTTCACTACATGATGAAGTCAAAGCAATTAATCCATATTCTTCTACTTCAATGATGTCTGGACCTGACATCAAAAAATTCTCTAGAGATGAAACTTGCCAGGGATATGTTTGGTACATATAGCCTATAAAAAGTTCTGTTCCAAAGATTTCAAACTCAGTTCAGCAATTACCATGTACATGACATTGTTAAGTATGTAACTAAATTTAAAGTGATAACCCCTGCATGAATCTAGCCATTCTATTTCTTGACATCCAGTCATTCTTCAATTCAATATGAACTTGGCAGTAGTGAAGGATATTTTCCATGATACCCTTTAGTACATTTCAGTGTCAGAATATGTTTTGTTGTGACTGCCTGTACCTGCAATACAAAAGGTTTAGCAGATGGGTCTGCTTGTCTTGGGGGAATTTTAAGACTGTAAAGGAAGGTAGAAATTATTTTTATTTTTGCTTCTCATCAGCAGCTTAACTACAAAATCTCCTTTTGACCACAAAATAGCTTATTTGTAAAGGAAGCACACCTGACTAACAGCATCTATCTCTCTATAATAAAGGGTAAGGAGAGTTTCAGGGTCCTCCTCATGTGCAGTTCTTGTGGTAACAGTACAACCTTAGTCCAAATAGATGTCCTTTGAAGCTAGAAATTAAATTGGATCATTGACATAATCAAAAATTTACTGCATATTGACCCCCAATATTACATTTATTAGAGAACGATTCAACTTTTTCCAATAATAGTTTCATTGAAAATGTACTTTGGTATGGAGGTGGAACTCAATGGTACACTAGCCTAGTGTGAATAGAGCTCTAAATTCAATGCCCAACACCACACAAAAGTGAATTCTCAGTTTATGACAATGCTATATACTTTGTTAATCACAATTTATGATGGGCACTAAATATCTATATATAGTTTTACCCCATGACAAAATGTAAAATGTTTATTCATTAAACTATAGAATTTGATGCACAAACTTTATGTGTTAACTGGGTTTATCAAGAGTTAATACACATATCAATTAATGAAATTCTACATAACAATGAACGCATAATGTAGTTTTTTTTTTTTTGAGATAGGGTCTCACTATGAGGACAGCCTTCAACACTATGTAGTTCAGGCTGGCCTTGATCCTCCCGCCTCAGCCTCCTGAATAATGGGATTACAGGTTTGCACCACCATGCACAGCTGTGCATTCTTCATAGAAGACACAATCTGTTGAACTCTAAAACATTATATGATTTAGGTAGATATAAAAATAGTATTTGGTGAATAAAATTAGCAAAAACTTGCATTTATCTAATTTTCTACAATCAGGTATAGTTGAAGTGGACTAAAAGTTGATAAGATTTCCCATTTCCTTTTCAAATATCATGCTATATCTGATATGTGTTAATTTTATTATTATTCATTGGTTTTATTTCCTTAAAATTTGTACATTAATTTGAGTTTCTGAGAATTCACAGTAATTCAAAATGTATAATAATTATTTCTGAGTTTTACCCAAATTGTAAAGAGACAGAAACTAATCCAACTAATCCAACTAATCAACTAATCCAAAGCAGAAACACAGAAAAGGCATTTTTCAAACTGTATGTAAAAGAAGAAAAATATTTTTGCACGTGTGAAATGAAACTGAGATTAAGAAAAACAGTACTCAATCATGGATGACTTTTCCAACTACTTATGGTGAAAAAGAAAATTAATAATTAATAACATTCTGTTTTAGAAATGCAAATAATTTTCTTTTTGTTATTTGGGAATCATCCATGTGGTCACCCTCTCAGCACCAGGCAAAGTGACCAGAACTGTTGAAGAAAGAAACAGGAACAATGCTGTGTTCGTCAGTATCTTGGAGCATACTTTTAAGACCTCACTAACAGAGTTTATTTATTAGAATAAAAGAGGTATTACAATAGTGCATAAAAATGACTTTGTACAAATAAATTTCTTCGAGAGTCACATACCCCGCAGGAAAAAGTGCACATGGAACAGTGCCTTAACCAGCTGTGGCCACCATGTCTGCATGATTTTTTTGCGTGGTGCTTCTCTCTTCGTGGGACAGGCCCAAGTGCTGAGACTCCCTGCAAACCACATCTGAATATTAAATGGAGCTCAAACTCTGTGATGTGACATCATTATTGTTCACCTGGAGCTGTCGTGGCGGTCCAGCATCAGTAACTCTGGGCTGTCTTCCTCTGACCTTCAGTTTCTCACAGTGTCAAAAAACAAACAGACAAGAAAATCACCTCACTGTTATTATGGGGTAGCGGAGAGACAGAGCAGTTTGCTTCTCTGGGTGGCAGGACTGATTTCAGCACCATGACAGCAAGGGACTGGAAGAGATTGGAAGAAGCCAGTTGTGTGATTCTAAAGAGCTCTGGACTATGAAGACATTCAAATCAAACTTATTATATGGGCATTTTTGCTTTGCTAAATTGCATACTTTTATTAGAATTAAAATTGATCTAAAGTGTTTCTCTAGGGAACTTTTTACTTTCTTGCTTTTTCCTCATTACGCAGAGGTAATAGAACAAACTCTACAATGTGAGCCAGATTTATACCTCCCTCTCCTACTCTCTCTTGGTTCAACGCTAATACATCTTTAGTGCTTTTTTCCTCTCTCCTTTTCCTTTTGCTTATCTTTTACACCTCTATAATTTCTAAATATAGTAATTCCACACAGCTGGGTACTCATGTCTATTTATTTCCTTCCCTGTACCCTTACTCACTTTATTCTTAGCCAATTTTATCCCTAAATACCATATAAAGTAAAGATTCCTAAATGCATATCCCCAGGCCCATGAAGCTTATCTCCGAGCTGTCCCACGGAACCTCCACAGGAATGAAAATGGCTGTATCTGCACTCTCTGTTATGAAAGCGACTACCACATGCCACTACTGTGCATGTGAAATGTGGCTAGATAGTCAAATCGAAGCCTTGAATTCTTCATTTATTTAAATTTAATTCGTTTAAGTTGAAACTTTCATTGGCTACTTTTTTATGGTAGAGTTGTTGAGTAGTAATTTCAACCAAATCTCTTATACTCCTAATATATAAAACTATACAAATGTACTCCTCTCCTTCTGAGGCACAATGAGACCAGGTAGAAAAATTCTGTCTCTCTATTTTAAAATTATTTCCAGAATCTGACCATTAAACTACCTCAACTGTGAGGGGAAAAAAAATATTCTTAAAAAAAAAAGATTATTTTTGACTTTACTGAAGGCAGTTGCTATAGGCAGATCACAAGGTTCCACCTTAACTGTGTGTTGTTTTTCTCACTACACTGGCTAGGATAGGTGACTAGGAAATACCGCCCCTCCACCCGGAAGTTTTCAGTGGTCCCAGCTCGGTAGCGTGACAGTCGGTTCCTGCACAGTAACCTCCAGGTTCTGGGAGTCGCTGTTCCCCATCCTTTCCGCTCTCAACCTCTTCTACTCTTTTGCTTTTCTTAGTCCTGAACACAGTCAGCAATCTCGAGCTAAAACGCATTTTAATGTTCTTCCTCTGGAACCTAGTGTTGAGATACAGCTTTGTGGCTTCCCAATGCAACTCCCCCAGAGTGTAGGTCAATGCTCTTCCTGAGAAACTTCTTTGAAGATGCAAACTGTCTTCCTTAGTATTTGCCTTTTGTCTTTATGGACCCCACCCATCCCTCAGTGTGTGCTATGTAAATCCAGACTACTTTTTATCACCTCCAGAAACAAGCCTGGTATCCATTAGCAGCTACTCTAAATTTTCCTTTTGCTCAGCTTCCTAGCAATTAATAATTTATTTAGTATTTTTATTAATTGCCTCTTTTTGGCAATTCATATGACTCAGATGAGACTTTGTGAAGGAGTCATTAGAGAATTGGTATTATTCTTTTCTTAAATATGTTTTACACTTCACCAATGGTCACATCTGGGCTTGGTAATTTCTGGCTTAGATGTTTATTAATTGCTGATACACTATCTGGAGTAGATGCAGGCCTATTCAGATTGTTCTTAGATGAGTTTTGGCAGATGTGTCTTTCAATGATTTGATTAATTTTAATTAGGTGATCACATTTGTGGGTAGAGAAATGCTCGTGGTATTTCTTTATCTTTTTAATAACATGAGGTCTGTGACATTTCTCTATTCATTTCTGATCTTAATCATTTGTGTCTTCTCTCTTTATTCTTTTGAGGCAATATGCTTATGGAGTTTAGAAATCCTCTCAACAAATTGGCTTTCAGTTCCATTGATTTTTCTTTCAATTTAATTTCTTCTCTAAGATTTTCATATTTATTTTTGGGTTATTCTGGGCTTATGTTTACATATTTTTCTAATGCTCTAAAGTAGAAATTTAGCTTATCCATTTTAGGGTTTTTTTTGGGGGGGGGCCTTTTCTTACAAGCATCCAGTTCTACAAATTCCCCTCCAAGTTCCTTAGTATCTCATACATTTTGATAAATTTTGCTTTTAATTTACTTATTTCAAACTATTTTAAAATTTATTGTGAGATTATTTTCTTCAACATGTATGTTCACAAGTAATACCTACATGTATGTGAGGATTTTTCATTTGTGTTTATAATATTTCTTATTTAATTCCATTTTGGTCTGATAAAATAATTGTTAAATTTATAAGCTTTTAAATTTGTGTTTCGTGGTCTAACTGCATGAATTTCCCATGAGTTAGAGAAGAATGAGTCTTCTTTTTTATTATATTTTGGGTTATTTTTTATTAGACTGTGCTTGCAGTACATAATGATTACACTCATTGTAGGAAGTTAATACATGTACATAACAAGTCTTAATATTTTTATTATATGTAACATTTGTTGATGTTCTTGAATGAGCCAATTAAGTTTTGCATCACATTTGAGAGGTTTTTCAGTCTTTATTTTCTCAAATAGTCTGTTTTATTTTTCTCTCCTTTCTCTCTTTGATTTACATTATATGTGTTTATATGCTTGATGGTGGATATATAACATCTCTCTAAGGCCCTTTCAGCGTTTCTATTTTTACTTCCATCATCAAACTAAATGCTTTGAAATTTTCCATCTTCTGAACATCTAGTGACTATTTTTTCATTTCAGTCATTGTATTTTCTAACTCCCAAATTTTTATTTAGCTTTTTTAAAACTTATATTTCAGTAATGATGTGCTTCATTTGGTTAAACATAATTTTATACTTTAATTATCTTGCCTTAAATATATATGTATACATCATATATGATGTTTATGCATTTTCATATATATATATATATCATATATGATGTGTATGTATTTTCATATATATATATATATCATATATGATGTGTATGTATTTTCATATATATATATATATCATATATGATGTGTATGTATTTTCATATATATATATATATCATATATGATGTGTATGTATTTTCATATATATATATATATCATATATGATGTGTATGTATTTTCATATATATATATATATCATATATGATGTGTATGTATTTTCATATATATATATATATGTATATATGTGTGTGTGTGTCTGTGCGTGTGTGTGTGTGTGTGTGTGTGTGTGTGTTTTCAAGTCAAAGTATTTATTATTTCATTCAACATTTAGGACTTCTTAGGAATAATTATATCAATGGTTTTCTTCTATGCACATAAGGCAATCTTTTCTCTTTTTGGTTTAATAATTTGGTTGTTATTGTTTAAAATTCAGCATTTAAACCTCTATAATGAGAAGCTATATAAACCAGATTTCCTTCTCATTTCTCATAGTGCTTTTTCTTGTCACCAATTATTATGGCTTTTATTACTTTCTTCTTTGTCATGTGAATTTACTGGATAATCCTGGAAAGTGTATATTCTTTGTCACATTTAGCCACCGAAGTCTCTGTTAAACTAGGAAACATAAAAAGACTGGACATTTCCTTAAGTGCTTTGAAGCAATAAGCCTCCCAGTGTGCAGAGTAACTTTGCACATAGAGTTGAGGCAAGCCTTTGTGCTGGGTAAGTTTCCGTTTATTCTGTACCTGCAAGTAAAGGGACCCTGAAAGACTAAGTGATCACAGCTCTTTTTAAGGCTTATTTAAAGCTGTGATGTGTTTATGGACTAATAGATGTCTAGTTATATTTCAGAGTTTTAAATATCGTCCTATAAATATATCTCACTCCCAGATTTTCTCTTTAATTTTTTTGGCCAGTGTCTTTTTCAGTTAACTGATAATACCATCTCCGACATTATAATTGTAACTGATTTCTGACTGCTTTTGTCCAACTCCCTCAGGATGGAGTTGTTTGCATATAAGTTAAATAATGACATAATCTAAACACTGAGATTTTTATCAAACTTTCAAGACAAACAGTGACAATCCGCTGAATGTGGGACTTTTGAGGAACTCCAAACCCATGCATCCTATCCATGTGCAGCTTTTTGCAGTTACCATATTTATGAGACTCTTAATTTTCAAAATTATCATCACCCTGCTGAGAAAAGAATAAAATTAGGGCAAATTAAAAATCTAACCTATGAGCTGTTTTTCCCAAGACTTAATCATACTCATCTTAAATCAATACTTTTGCTTGTTGAAATTAATTTATAGAGTTCTGAAAAGGTTTATTTTGACCATTTTCCCATGTTTGCATTGAATAACATATTCATAGGTTCTTACTGTACATAGTGGAAAAATCTTAAATTACACTGCTGTGACAAAAGAACAGCAAATATTACCACAATTGAAAAAGGAGAAAGCTTTAGTAATGAAACATCCAAAGATGGTTTTTAAAGTAAGAAGTGTATTGAATTTAGAATGATTTGATAAACATTGAAGCTCATAGTTTGGCAAATTAAAAATCGGGAAGCAAGCTTCGTCGATCATGTCTGAAGGAAAGATTTTTTTTATAGATAACTAACCACAGGTAAGTATACACAAACTAATTTATTTAGTGTTACAGTAATCAAAAGAGAAACTTGAAACACAAAGACAAAGTGAGGCCTACATAGAAAGGGAAACAGAACACGGGCCGGGGGTTTAGCTCAGTGGTTCTGCTGCCTGCCTCACAAGCGCAAGGTCCAGAGTTCGACCCCGGTAACAAAAATCAAATATAAAGCAAAACAAAACAAAAAAACAAAAAGAAAGGGTAGCAGAGCAAATCCCATGCTCACTAACTACAGAGCTGAGGCTAAAATAGTTCAGGTTTCCTGCAGAGTCCTAGACATGGCAATTATGTTTACTCCACACTGTGAATACAGAATGCTTTTCCCCCAGACCTGACTGTCCCAGGGAAGAAGAGGTGATCTCTAGTCATCCGGAGGTTGCATCAAAACGAAGACACAGGGATATTTACATAGGGCTAACTGGATATCATTTTGCTTGTTTCATAATGTCATTAATTAAATCTTATATAGACTACAGTTTATACTTCTAAAATTTTATGTGTGTACCAATTTAAGATATGGACATAAGTAATTAAGATAGCTCATTAACAACAACAACAACAAATCCTTCTAAGATGAGTCAGAAGAGTCAGGACTTGAGAGAATTAAATACTGACTAACATAGGGCAGATGGCCTCCTTGGCATCTTACCACTTCTTTACAAAGCTCATTGCAGTTTCTCGTTCTGAAAACGCAGTCTCTTGGCAACTACTTTGGTACCTA
Source organism: Fukomys damarensis (assembly GCF_012274545.1). NCBI lineage: Eukaryota > Metazoa > Chordata > Mammalia > Rodentia > Bathyergidae > Fukomys > Fukomys damarensis. The sequence continues at coordinate 8,712,652 of NW_022900945.1, forward strand.
GGGTAAAGTACACAGAAAGCATCTAATGACTTGCTGACAATAACTGAAATTTAGTGTATCGTAATTTTATAATTTCATGGTATTGAGGAATTCTGGGTTCTTTTTCAACTCTGGCCCCTTCCTTAAAAAATAATTTTATCTATTCAGGTCTCAAATTGCATGTACGAAATTTAAAAGTTTGGGTAAATCACTTCCAACATTCACTCCCATCAATAAAAGTTGTGATTGTCAAAGACAAGGATATGCATAAATTGCGAAAATATAATTTTTGTAGTTGCTTTTATATGTGATGCTTTACTATTAAAAATATAAAAGCCATCAATCCTAGTTCAAAGGTAGATAGCAAAATGGTAAGAGGGAAATATTCAGATCAAAACAGATCAAGAATAGTTTGGTGCAGCCTCAATTTTATCATTAGCCATGTAGACAGTTCTCGTAGTTGATGAAGCTGAAGTAGTATTTAATTGGAAATTTCTTGATTAGCCACTGCAACTCTAATGAATGCAAATTTCAACACTTTCAAAATTATATCCTACTGTGTGAATCTTTTTTTTATGCAATCAACAACAAAACAGTACTGATTTACAAAAATTATGTTAGAAGTTATTATTTCATTGTTAATTTAATCAGATTTTATTTTCTTTCTTAAAACCAAATTTTTCAAATTCTTTCTTTTACATAACAAAGTAACATTCTTCCAGAATGGTAACTCTAAGCTAGTGACCTATACATAGAAAAGAGATAAAAATGCACTGTAATTTGTTTTAAGGAAAAAAATCCATTAAAAAATTCAATTGTGTAAACCCCTTTCATTTATTTGAACATCTATCAAGCACTGTATTTGGTACTATGGAGATCAGCTTAAGATACAGGCCCTCTCCTTAAAGTTTATAACAGAAATAACATGATATATACAAGGAAGATGTTTAAGCATTTACAGAAGCTGAAAATGGAGGTTTTTAATGCATGCATCTGGACATCCGATAAGACTGTTAGAAATGGACTTAAATTGCAAATTCAACTTCATTTCATTGGCAAAAGAAAAAACATCCCAATCGACACGCCCAGCTCCTGCTGAAATTTATAACCCAGTGCCTTTAGTCAGGAGTCTGGAAAGCAAATCAGATTCCTGAGTACATGTTGAGTGCTTTCTCCTGAAAACTATATTACCTTGTGAAAATTTTATTTTGCGTGTTGACACAGGATAAGCAAAATCTTGTCAAGAACAAACTGAAAGGGTTCTTCAATGTTAATAAAAACTTTCCCTCCCTAACTTACACATAGTAACTTGGGCTTTTTGATCAAATGTATTTAAACATTACCGTAAATTAGTTTACTTAGACTAGAACTTAAGCAATGTGTTTAATTGAGTAATACTTGTGAGATGACTGACAATGTTGTAAGATACTATGACAAATCAATGTGTTGTTGATTCAAGATAGTTTCTCTGCAGGAATTTTGCAGTACATGATGATTACACGCATTGTAGGGAGTTAATAGGAATTGTAGGAACTTTGTATGACCATTAGTACAGTTTTGAAAGCTGTTTTAATTTATATCAGTGCATGCATCTGTATATGCATAAGTAACTTTTCACATTACCTATTTATTGAAACTCAGGATTTGTGCAAAGTATAAAAAATGAAATTAATTTTAACCACAGAGTTATCTGCTGCCAGTGTCCATTACTTTTAAACCTACAGCTTCTCACTGCTTAAGGAATTTTTCTGGACACAGTGACATTTGCTGAAAAAAAAAGAGAGGGAAGAAAGGAGGGGGAGGGAAGGAAGGAAAAAAGACGGAAGGGAGGGAAAAACTTAGAGATGAAATAGAATTAATGAGTCTAAACTAACCCCAATCCCTTAAAGATAAGAAGTGAATATCCCAGATAGTCTCTCTTCTGATGGGATAATTCCAGGCAATAAAAACAAAATAATCCAATGAGAAATGTGTATTTCACTGAATTTTCCCCTTATTACTTCACATTTCTCACTATTTCTACCTTATTCTTCCTTGCTCTTCCAAAGAGCTGCACTCAAGATCTCTTCTTGTTTGTTTTCTTGTAAAATCTGGCAAGACATTTGCTAAACGAGATTCTCCATTTTTAATTATTTAAATTATAAAGAGAATTCCTTAATTTCTCACTTGTGCTTTCATAGAACCTATAACATGTTGATAGAGTTACGGGTGAATTATATAAAATAATATATATAAAGGAGATAAATACAGATGTTCTTTTAAAAATGTATTAGTCTCTATTAGTTATATAAAACAGTGAGTTTCATTTTGGCATATTTGTGCACAGATAGAACATAATTTGATATCATTTTATAGAATTTTGAAACATACTGGTCTTGTGGAAATAAATGATAGGAGACTTCAGGCCTTAATACACAAGGAGACTAATTGGAAATCAGACGTTTGAAGCACAAGGGTTACATGGCCATAGATACATGCAATAGACTTATATTTCAGGATTGAGATTCATAAAAGATGTATGGATATCTTAAATACACTAGGCTTTCCATTAAATGCTTTAACTGTTTATCTGTATTTTCTCCTTATTCAAGAATCTATGTATGGGAATTTGTGATATGATTCTATAACAGTTAAATATTGGCTTTTATGAATAAATATTAGATATTGCATTCTAGCAACAGAATGCATTACTTAAATACATGGCACAGAATCATCTCATATGGAAAATACTGAGTGATTTCAGGTCAGAAAATGTGATATGCTTACATTAGTCATAATATGACACAGGAAACATTTCCATTCATTTCTGTTGAGATTTTTCTTTTTTGTTCATTGATTTTATTGGTACATTTTTGGTATACACTACAGTTACATTCATCATTGGGATCATGTACCTTTACATGACAGGTCTTAGTTCTTATTTTTTCCCCTTGTCCCTTCCCTGTTGATATTTTTCAATTTTTATTTAAAAAAATATTTTCCATCCATTTCTTGAACCATCGTATTCTATGAAAAATAAGAACAAGCATAATAACTATAGACATATATATGTCACAGACATAAAAATTATGTTACTTGAAATCTTTTAACTCACATACATGCATTTTTACATGTGTGCAGGTTTGTGTGTGTGTGTATATATATATATATATATATATATGTACACAAAAGTATATATAGTTAAATAATATGCAAACCTAGGAGCTATATAAAACATTATATAAATAAATGTAGATGATGTATAGACTTGTTTGTGTGTGGATATGTGTATGCATGTGCATTTCACAAATCATCATACATCTAGCAGAAATGATCTTGGTTTTATCTCTCAAGATTTATCAAAACACGATCATATTATAAAATACATTAAATAACAACAATGCAAAATATAATGAGGAATATTTGTTCACAGATACATACAGACCATTTATTTAAACACATCTGGAAATATGGCTATGCATGAAACTGTCGATATTTAAAATAATCTTTTAAATTAGCTTGTTCCTACTACTGAAAGCTCTTTGCCACGGAATGTTACCTTATCAAGCCTGCTTTATTTCTCCCTCAATTTGTGTCAGTCTTTTATGTCTTGAGCACTCCTGCCCTGAATCTTTCTAAACTCAAAGCTACTCTCTAATGTTGGGTGCCTACAATGCGGCGAAGCAGTACTCTACTTTCTTCCACAATCACCTTTTATTTATAGGCTTTGTCATTTCCTTTTGATGTGGCTACTTCCATTCAGTATGCTCCAAAATACTGGCTCCTTGCCCTTAATTCCCCTGGAAAGGGTTTTTTTTTTTTTCCTCTTTGCTTAGTGCTAAATCAATCAATGAACTTCTTGCTTTACCTTAAACCACATTTTTTAAATCTGTCTGTTCACCCTAAATCTACAATCACAGTAGCTGTACAATAATTGTTTAAGTAAAGGAGATCAACGTTCTAAAGTGATATAAGGGGAAGAGTCATTTCCTAATTGAGTCAAAGATGAAAGAAGATATTTCGTGGAGCGAAAACAGTATGATACTCCTGTGTAAAACTATTTAACGTCCTCCCATGCTCAGTACAGCAGTGTATTTTGCCAATTACCTTCTTACCTTTAGTAGCAAAATTTCACTGTAGTTTCTGTTAGTTTTTTTAAAAAGATCTCACAGTTACATCCAAATGCATTGTTGATTCAGTGAGATGATTTTCTTTTTATCTGATGATTAAATTTTTCTAAATTTTAGAGGAGTTTGATAACCTACCATAATACTAATATTAGTAGACTTTAAATTTATCTTACATGCTTTTGATGTTTTAAATAGTTTCATTTACTACTAGCTATGCTTGTCTAACAAATATTTGTTAATCATCACACACTGTACTAGTTTCTCTGAATAACATCCTACAAAATTAAGAAGTTTATAGTCTAGTAATTGTGAAGATATTCAAGGTAAAATAAAAGTGTAACAATATGCATTTAAACAATAATAGATCTCTTTCTCCTTTTCAGGCACTGTAATGAAATATTTTCGACTCGGTGATTTATAAACAATAGAAAGTTACTTCTTAGAGCCCCAGAGACTGCAACAACTAAGCACTACAAAAATTGCTATCTGATGAGGCCATCTTCTTGGTGTTCTCCCATGGCTCATGAAACAAAAAGGAAAAGAGATAAATCCCATGTCCTTCACAGAGGTGGACAGGACAGGCAGTCCTCAGAAATGTCTTTTATGAGGTTGTTAATCTCAGATTCCTCCTGACCCAAACATTCCTCAAAATGACAGGCCCATCTTTTAAAGAAAGGGATTTACTTTCCAGCATACGAATTTTGGGGGGACACTCACAATGTAGCATAGAAAAAAGGAATGGCTTTCGAGAAAAAAAAACCCAAAAAACAGGATGTTTCATGGTGGGAGAGAGGAGAGACAGAAAGAGAAAAGAGGCCCAGCAAAAAAGAAGGCTCTGGGGCCCTGGCTGACATTTGATGAAAGTGCTGCATAAAAAACAACAGAGAGGCATCAAGTGATGTTCTAGAACATATATAGCCTTTAGAAGTCATGATTATGATTAGTCATATCATATGATGCAGTAACAAATAAAGTAACATCCATGATTTCATACACCCAAGGTTTGTCTCACACACCCAAACTCAGCTGCATTTCTCACTGTTCTTGGTGGCAATGCTATTCCCGCTGGTGACTCCAAGGTATGAGGACTCTGCCTTATCTCAGTGACTGCCAAGGGGCCGCAGCCAAGACAGAGAGCAGGGAGTCATATGGGGCATTTTAATTGTCTTAACACCAAAGACACAATTGTCACTTCTGCTAATAGTGTGTCATCTAGAATTAGCCACGTCATAAGTGACAGAAATCCAATTGGAAAGAGGTGATACAGCAAAAGGAGATTAAAGAGAAATATATTAATATGTTTAAGTGAACAATTTAAAGATACAGATCCTAGAAATGGAATTAACCAGAAATCTGTGAGAATATGTTTGTGACAGAAATTTTTGGAACTTTTATTTTCAGCACCAGCATCAGAAAGTCTCATATCTCCCTATATATTTCAATGTGTTTTCTGTCAGATTCCATGTTCCCCAGAGGGGAGTCCAGTCATTTCTGCCCAAGTCTATTTTCTCTGTATCACTTGGCAGTGGCAGGAGGATGGCTAAGATATACAGGTAGCGCTTCAATACCCAATATGTTTTTCAGGGCACATTCTGAGGAGGAGTGAATCATGTCAACAATTAGCCCAGGACAGGAACATCTACTGTACACTCGTAGGAGTATTCTGGACACCAACAAGTTGTGCGCAGCAGGGCACTCCATAAAACAATTGCTGAGGTTAGATCAGTAAACTAAAGCATCATTTAGCCAGTTCCATACCTTGACTCAGGACTGAGCTCTTTCAGCTCAGTGAGCACCGTCCTCTTCAGAGGGGGACAAGGAGGAAGGGACTGTCTAAGCTTCTAAGCCTGTAACCACGGAGGATCATATGCAGTATTTCAGGAAAGGCTGAAATAGAAAATACAACAATGTTAAAACCATCTCTGCTCTTTCTTATTTTATCATCACAAACTGAAAAGTCATTAGGCTTAGAGGAAATAGGAAAATGGTTTAGCTATGACCTGGTTTTGATCATAAGTTCTCTAACCAAGGATGAAACATAAGAGCTGGGCAGTGGGAGAAGGACAAGTGGAGATGCTTTTCATGTTGAAGTAGGAGAATTGTGAGTGGAGAGTTGCACTTTGTTCTTTGCTGAGATTGTGAAGAAAGGAAACAATGCAAATGCTCTCAATGTAAACTTGAAAATAAGTAGAAGTAGATTTTAGCTATGTATTAGCAGGAAAGGGGTATGAAATGGCAAAGAAGAGAGATCTTAAAGGGTGGAAAATGTTCTCCCTAATGTCTAAAGTGGAGATCGAAGAAGAGGAAATGTTCCTGTGTGCCTCAGCAAAAGCCTGTGGCCTGAGAGTGAGCGTGCCAGTCTCAGAAGGAGCAGCAGAGTGGGGTCTGCCTCGTGCCCGTCTCATAAGAAAGTGCGGTAGGCAGAGTGGCACTGCCTGGGACAAAGTGGCTCTATGTGTAGAAGCCGGAGTGGGAATCCCCAGCCACATCAAATCGGAGATGTGCAGAACAGGAAGGGGTTAGCTCCAGCCAAAGTCAAGATAGCACTGAAGCAAAAGGAAAAGACTGCAAAGCTCTACTGGAGCAAATGCCTCAGATTGTCCTTGCCAAACAAAGACAGATACGTTTTTATCAGCATGAGCACAGACCGGTTGTGTTCCTCCATAGCGGTGCTGAACTTCCCTGAATCCAAACATAATCCCTGTAACTGAGGCAAGCGAGCCAGATTCTTGCACTGACTAGATGTGAAATGAAGTGTGTTGATAAATCACTGGGATCTCGCTAGTTTGGCTGAAAGTATCTAGATTAACAGCTCAGCTTCAAACAGACTGGAGTTCAGAGTCAGACATTTAGAAGGAAATAACTCACTAGAAAATTGTAATATTATCCCACTTCCTCTTTCTTAAATGTGGGATAAAAAGTATAAATGTTAGTGTGTACTTTGAATTTGAAAAGACATGATGCAAAAATGATTACAGAAACTTAATAGCATAGTATAATAAAAGAAGGTAAAGAGTAATTGATGTGAACATCTACATTTAAGATATCCCCTGCTCCTGGGTAGGAAGAATCAACATAGTGAAAATGGCCATACTACCAAAACTGTTATATACATTCAATGCAATGCCAATTGAAATTCCAACACTATATTTCACAGAACTAGAAAAAAGAATCCAAAAATTCATTTGGAACCACAAGAGACCTAGAATAGCAAAAGCCATTATAGGCAACAGTCACATGGCACCAGGTGTAACAATTCCCAATTTGAAACTATACTACAAAGCCACTGTGATAAAAACAGCATGGTACTGGCAAAGAAATAGGCCTGAGGATCAATGGAACAGACTGGAAGACACAAAAACAAATGCAGATGTACTCAGCTACCTCATCTTTGACAAAGGAGCTCACCATCCTCAGTGGAGGAAAGATAGCCTCTTTAATAAATGGTGTTGGAAAAACTGGATATCAACCTGTCACAGATTAAAATTAGACCCTTATCTTTCGCCATGCACTAAATTAAAATCCAAATGGATTAAAGATCTAAATATTAAAACAGAAACATTAAACTTGCTGGAAAGTAAGTTAGGCAGAACTCTGGAAGACATTGGTATAGGAAAAGACTTTATGAACAAATCCTCAGTAGCACGGGAACTAGCAGAAAGAATCAACAACTGGGATCTCATCTTACTAAAAAGCTTCTGTACTTCAAAAGAAACCATTAGCAGAACTAAGAGACAATCTACAATGTGGGAAAAAATTTTTACCAGCTGTACCTCAGACAAAGGACTATTATCAAGGATATATAAAGAACTCAAAACAATCAGTCCCCCCAAATATAAAGACCCGATCCAAAAATGGGCATCCGAAATGAACAGACATTTCTCATACAAAGAAGTGAAAGCAGCAAGAAAATATATGAAAAAATGTTCCACATCACTGGTCATTCGAGAGATGCAGATGAAAACAACACTGAGATTCCACCTCACCCCACAAAGAATGGCTGCTATCAAGAAATCACACAATAACAAATGTTGGCGGGGTTGTGGGGAGAAAGGAACCCTCCTCCATTGTTGGTGGGAGTGCAGACTAGTGCAACCACTATGGAAATCAATATGGAGATACCTCAAAGAGCTTGGACTGGAGGTTCCATTTGACCCAGCCATCCCTCTGTTGGGTATCTTTCCAAGAGAACTAAAAGAATCATATCACAGAGAAGTATGTGCACCCATGTTTATAGCGGCACAGTTTGTAATAGCTAAATCTTGGAAACAACCTATTTGCCCATCCGTTGGAAACTGGATAAAGAAGTTGTGGTTTTTCTATAAAATGGAATATTACTCAGCCATAAAGAGCGAGAGAATAGATTCATTCATAGGAAAATGGATACATATTGAAGATATACTCCTAAGTGAAATAAATAAGTCCCACATGTGTAAATACCAAATAGTTTCCCTGGTGTGAATATTCTGCAACAATGCATAAGATTCTAATAAGATTACTGACATTTAGAAATGGGAGGAAAGGAGCTAAAGGTGTAGGGAAGGTGTGATACGTAGGGGAAGAACAAAAAGGGAAAAGAAAAAAATGTGAGAGAATGAAAAGATGAAAATAAAGTGTTTGTAGATGGGGAGGGGAGGAGGGGGTGAAGGGAGGGCAGAGGTAAGGGGAAAAAATGAGAATCAAGACTTGCCATGTAAAGGTACATGATCCCAACAATGAATGTAACTGTACTGTATCCCTAAATGTACCAATAAACTCAATAAAAAAAAAAAAGACTCTAAAATCAACTGTTTTAAGTCAATGAGTTGGTTTGTGTATGGAAGAAGGGTGTGGGTAGCAATTGTTTGAAACTTCAGATGGCAAACCACGATCATATTATCACAACATAATCAGTAGTGTGTACAAACATATGTCCATGTATAAAATAGAGAATGAAAGAAGTGCTTGTGACCTGGTACTCTGTACTAAATTAATTAAGTTCAGAAACATTCAATCAGTGGCTCAAATTTAACAATCTAATGGGGTAGAGGTATTACAGATACATTGGGAAATATTAATTATTAATCTTGATAACTTCGGAATGTAACTTTTCATATCTGCAGAATGGAGGAATAAGCTAAACTTTAATAAGCTTTCTGTCCTCAAAATCTCATTTCTTTAAATTATTAATTTTTAAAAAGAAATTCAAAACTGATTTTGAACCAAAATATTAAGTTACTGCCATAATTTTTCAACATATCCAATCATGCAAAAAAGCCTTAAGCAGTGTTCTTTCTGCATTTGGAAGGAGGTAGAAATGGCTTTTGTGTCCAAAGAGACTTTAATCTATGTCTTATTTACAGCACTGGCTAAATATAGTGATATACAATAATTTTTATATTAAATTGAGCTAAAGTAATAGTTTTTCAGTAATTATAACCTCCACAAGGACTGTGGGATAACTTGCTTTGTGTTTTACCAGGGTGTTATTTTTCAAACACTCCAATGTACGCTGTTGCTATGCATTTAATTTGTACACTAAACATCAGCTCCAAATTCATAAAGGTAAAAATAAAATTTCAAAGAGTGAACTCAGGCGTAACTGTGGCCCTTAAGATATATCTTAATTTTGAGGATGTATATGACAGATTTGGACAAAAAAAACTATTACACCAAGATTTATTATTAGAATACTTGCCGATCGTGGGGAACGCCATACGAATGCCTGAACCTTGCAACACTCTCACTGTGTCTTAAGAGTGTTAACAACCTCAGTGGTGCTGGCAAAGGAAAGGCACTAGGGAGGCCACCAAAAATTCGTAAAGTCCCTATCTCATCAAATACTGATTTGGATGTCATTTACTAACATTTAGCATAGTGTGGATCTTTGTTGTTTTCCTCAGGGCTAGTTGAAAATACCCCACACCAGCAATTTAAAGGAGGAGAGGTCTATTTTGGCTCGGTTTTGTTAGTCCATATCTGTTGGCTCCAAGGCAGACAGGCCCGGTGGGGGAGGCTGTAGAGAAAGGGCCACAGGAAGAGAGGAGAGAGAGCTAAATCGTTCCACGCCACATCCACAGTAACCCACCTCTTTCTCCTCCACCAGACCCCACCTTCTCACAGCAAGTGGTCTATGAGCCCCCATCATCCAACTTCTCTATGAGTATGTGAGACTTTCAGAGGACATTAGGATATAAAAGAAAATAGTGTGGAAAGCATTAACGTAGTGGCAAGTGGTCAGAAAACAAAAGTCAGGTAAAGTCTCCATTTGGAAACAGAGGGTAGCATGATTAAAATATTCATTAGATAAGGAGGGTTAAGTATCAAAGCTAAATATAAACATACATATATCTAAATCAGTTTCTTTCTAAACTAAAATACTTGCAAGATGTGAAAAACAACAAAAATAAAAGTGAGCAAAACTTAATAAATATATAAACTGAAGAAGAAAAGAAAACAAAGAAAACAATGACAATGAAAGAAGTGAAGTGAAATTATTTCTAATAGTTCATATATCAATCATGATAAATGTCAATGCACTAAATATATAGGTAGAAAGATATCAATTTGAAATGAAAAAAATGGCCATACGAGCTTCATCATTTGTAGGAGAAATATCTATAATACTAGGGCATTTCAAGTTTGATATGAAAGTATTTCTAAAATAGTTCAGGTTTATATTCCATATGTTTATCGGGGGGATGGATGTAGCCATAAAGAAAACAGATAGCTTGATAATAGGTTAATAGGAAAATTCAAAAGTTCAAGGAACAATAAAAAGAAGGATGGGGTAAGCATTTTAACAACTGTGGAATAACAATAACATGGATGATGTGATTATTTGGGGTGTCAAAATAAGAAATTTAGAATAAAGCAGAAGAAATAGTTTTAGAACTAAATTTGGTTACGTTTTCAAAGTGAATATAGATACAAAATCATGTAATAAACTCATTTAAAAAGTGAGTAGGAAAAGTGAACAGAAAATGCATATGTATATTTTATTCGAATTGTAGAAAGCTGAAAACTAAAGAGAAATTATTCAAGTGAGTCAACCAGAGAAGCACTTTATCAGCCCAATAAAAAAGGGCCACACTTAGGATGGAGTTTTCATCAGAAATCTAGCAAGCAAGGATTGTACAGAATTTATTCAAAGTTGAAAGGAAAAAATAGTTTAACTCTTAATTCTACATTCACCAAATTATCTTTCAAAGGTGAAGGGGAAAATAAAGATGTTTTCTGAAAAATGAACATGAAGACTTGAATCACTAGCAGATCTACCGGGAAATAAATGTTTTAGTATGATATAGTCAGAAACTCAGACCCACAGAAAGGGAGGAAGAACATCACAGATGTAGGAAATGAAAATGTTTATGTCTTTTCCCAATTTATTTAAGAAATTTGAAATCTATAATTATAATGATGTATTAGATGACTTGAACACATGCACAAATGAAATAAATAGTATTACCCTGAGAAGCAGCTGCAGACAGAATTCTCAATATTCTGTAATAAAGCACCCCCATGGCATGTAAAAATGGCATAGTGCTGTTTGAAGATGGACTTAGATTTGTTTGAAATGTGTGTTGCAATCTCTAGGGTAAATATTACAAAAAGGGGCATAATCAATACATTATGCAATAAAAGGAAATTATGAGAAATGTTCACTAAACTCAGAGAAGGCAGCCAAATAAAGGTACAGATCAATATAACTACATGAAGTGAAATGTGGATACTCTGAATATATTAATAAAAACAGACATTATCAGAGCATATAAAAAGTAAAAGATCCTACTATATGTTTTCTACAAGAATTCTTTTTCAAATATAAAAGTTCACATAAGTTAAAGTAATGAGAAAATACATCCTATGATAAGGCAATTCAAAGGAAAACTGCAATAGTGTGTACATGTTAGAATAAATGAGTTCAGGAAAAGGTAATTATCTGACTGAGGGTCACTACATAACTTAGCAGAAGAAGGCGAGCAGCCTAAAACATGTATGCATAGAACAGCAGAGCCTCAAAGTGGGTGAGACATAAACTATTATATCTGAAATGAAAGATACATAAGTAGTTCTATAGTGACCTTAACAAACTATCAGTCACTTTGATTTAACTGAAATCTGTAAAGTAGAATTTTGTAAAGTAGAAATAGTAGAATACATAATCTCAAAATCATTGGAAAAATTCATCAAGATATACATGTTATGATTCATAAAATATATCTTAAAATTCTGATATAAATCTCAAGTGAAGGATGTTCTTAGACATCTGTGAAATTTGATTAGAAATTAAGAACAAAAAAAATTGAGGATTCCAAAATACAATAAAACCTGGAATGGAGATAAACTTGTTCTGTGAGTTTCTGCAAGATGAGCAAACATTTCTAATAAATTTTAACCTGATAAACAAGGGATGTCTGCAGTAGTGCAGGATGCTAAATGTCACATGATCACAACTGAGCCAATGGCTTTCCTCTCTCTCTCTCTCTCTCTCTCTGTCTCTCTCTCTCTCTGTCTCTCTCTCTCTCTCTCCCTGTGGGATTGTGGGTGATTCTTTCCCAACAGCAAAAGGAAGAGATCTCTGCAGAGGAAAAGGAGAAAAGGGTGGAGCAATCAATCCCTTGCTTCAAATGAGATTAGGCAGATGAGTAAAAGGTGGCAACAGTGCAAAATTTTTTCCAAGTAACTAACTGCACAATGGCTCTGTTTAATAGCAAGGCAATGTCACAGTCCTGCGAAATCCTCAAAAAGAGGCAAAAGCAAGTGTCATTGAATAGATTTATTATGAAAGCTGCTTGAAAAGAAAAAACATTCCACTGAGCCTATAGACAACTGTGATTCCATTTGTGCTGTGGAAAGTCGTCCTACACGATAACCCTCTTCTCTCTCGTATTCCTCACACTAGCCACGAAGGTTTCCAAAAGTAAAGTGCAAGTTAATTTGTTTACTTTTCTTTACATTTTATATTTTCTTTATTATCTTGTATCTTTTTACAGTATTGTAATCAGTTTTATATGAATATTTTTTGGTTGTGGAAAAAATCATCTTAGTTTCCATTATTTATGGTAAAATTAATTTTGATAGATAAGTGCTTTGGATTACAACCATATAATCCAATCTGGAATGAATTGTGTTTGTCATACAAGATTTTACTGTTTCAGAATACATTCAACTAAAAAATATATATATATCTATATATATCTATGTATATCTATATATATCTATATATATCTATCTATCATCATCTTAGTTTCCATTATTTATGGTAAAATTAATTTTGATAGATAAGTGCTTTGGATTACAACCATATAATCCAATCTGGAATGAATTGTGTTTGTCATACAAGATTTTACTGTTTCAGAATACATTCAACTAAAAAATATATATATATCTATATATATCTATGTATATCTATATATATCTATATATATCTATCTATCTCT
>NW_022900945.1:8726246-8756411 GCF_012274545.1 Fukomys damarensis
AGGAAAGAAGTCCCCAAATAATTTTAAAATAATTCAAACTACAGGAAACTAATACAACTTTTCAAAATATGTGTGGCACACTGTTAGAAGTATTTACCACATAAAGTGGATATACAAAAAAAAAAGGAAGAAGACCATAAATGAAAAACCTAGGCTTCTATCCTGGGAAACAAGATATAAAATGATCTACACTTAGAATGGTAAGAGAAATAAATACAAATTTGAGCAAAACGAAATAAAATTAAAAGAAAAATATATAGAAAATCAAGAACACTAAAATTGTGTTACTTTTATTTTATTTTATTGATTGATTGATTGATACTGGGGATCACACTCAGGCCATTACGTTGCAAGACAAGCAGTGGAACCACTGAGCCAAATCCCCCACTTCTGTGTTACTTTTAGATGTTAATATCTATAAACCATTAGGTAAGCTAACAAAGAAAAAAAAGAAGACACAAATTTCCTATATTTCAAATTAAATAAGACCCATCATTATGGATCTCTAGGATATTGAAAGGATAATAGAATAATATATTAACAAATCTTTGTGCTCAAATCAGTAACACAGATAAAATTGATCAACTCTTCCCAAGATCAATACTTCCAAAATTCACATAGAAATACAAATTTTATATAAATCAAAAATAATTCTTACTATGAAAATATCCACTGCAGATAGTTCTAGTGTCAGTTGTACATAACATGTAGAAGAATTAATACCAGTTATTCATATACCTTCCAGAAAGTAGAATCATAGAGAACATGTCCAAATTTATTCTGCAAAAGAAGTATTACCCTAATATGCAAATCATAGAAAGATAACATAAACCCTGCAGATCATATTACTCATCAGTGTAGACAAAGGTTCTCAATAAAATATTAATGAAATCAATACAATAATACAATGAGTAAACTGAATGTCACAACCGAGATTTATCTAGGAATGCAAATTAGACTACTCATTGAAAGATAAATCAATGTGCTTTACCATCCTAACAGGATGAAGCAAAACAAACCATAACTTCCTAACTGATGCAGAAAATAATATATTTTCAATTAAATCCAACACGTATTTATTTTTTAAACTTAGCAAACTAGGAAAATGGGAAACTTCTGAAGTTTAAAAATATTATCTACCAGAAACTGCCATTGACTTGGTCATGATGAAAATAAGGAACAACTCAAGAATATCCTGTGTCACTGTTCTGCGTTAAAGTCCTTCTGAAAATATTCGCTAGCATTCTGCATTATTACGAAAGAAAGTCAAGCTTGCAGACTTTAAAGGTAGAAACATAACCCTATAATCCTGTTTATTCAGAAATGTCCTCTGATTGTCTATGAGGAAGTGTTTTTTGTTTTTTTTTTCCTGGTACCGGGGATCGAACTCAGGTCCTTGCACTTGCAAAGCAGGCACTGGAACCACTGAATTAAATCCCCAGCCATCCTCTGATTGTCTATGCAGAAAACTTTAAGGAATTAGTAAAAAGTAAAAAATTTTTGGAAATAACAGGCAGAGAGCAAAGTCACAGAATGTAAGACTAAGGCAAACCATCTCTCTTGAATTCTTGTGTGCCCTCACGAACAACTGGAAATCAAAACAAAATACTCATTTATAGTAATGCAGAAAGTTATCCAGCATAACTGTAAAGTATTGCAAAGACTGTGCATATAAAAATACAAAATTCTTGTGAAATAAAAGAAAACCTACCTGAACTATAAAATAGTCCATATTCAATAATAGGCTCAATACTGCTAGGATTTAAATTCTTTCCCATTTGATCAATGATGGAACTCATGACCCAGCTCTGAACAAGCTATATACCAACAGACAAATTGAGATTAAACAGACAAATTATGTGGAGCCAGGAATTTAGCTCAGTGGTTCCACTGCCTGCTTTGAGTTTGAGCCCTGGTACAAAAAAAAAAAAAAAAAAAAAAAAAAAAGTGGAATGAAGAGGACTTTGTGCAATCAGCACAATTCCCAAGGAAGATAAACAACATGCAAAGGATCATACTACTCATTGTCAAGATTTGATATGAATATATAGTAACTGAGATGCATTAATTAGAGAACAGATTAATCAAATAATGGAGCAGAATAGACAGTGGAAAAATACTAATATAAAAACTCGGATTTTTGAAAAAAACAAATGACAATCATTTTAATATACAATCCTAGAACGATTTAATGTAAAAATTAAAAAATCTCAGTCATACACCTCAACCTCAAGCAAAACAACTAAAAATGGATCAAAACCCTAAGTGTAGGGCTGGGGATCTAGCTCTGTGGTTCCAGCTCCTGTTTCGCAAGCTCAAGGACCTGAGTTTGATCCCTGGTACCAAAAAACAAAACAAAACCCTAAGTGTAAAATGCAAAAATCTAGACTTCCAAAGTCAAAATATAAGTAGAAATGTAAGTGACCTTGGGTTTAATAATACTTCTTAGAGACATTGAAATCACAGTCAATAAAACATTTTAATTTAATTTTAGTGAAAAGCTTATTTTCTGTGAAAAATATCTTTAATAAAATAAATAACCAAGCCACAGACTGGAAGAATAGAACATAAATGTTCAATGATCTTTATCAACATGAACTGACAACATGTGAAACCGAACAATAAAATAAAAATTGACTCAAAATACACTTAAAATTTTAAACAAATACTTCACCAAAGAGCTTTAAATGGTAACATATAAGAGGAAAATTCACATCTTTTCTGACTGAGAAAATATGAACTAATACAATGGTATAGTACTGGAAAATAATTTGGATGATGAAATAGTCTTATTTTGACTAAGAAAAGCAAAAGCTCAAATAAATAAAATCAGAAGTAGAAAGGAAGACGTGAGAAAGGACACCATAAAAATACAGTGGATCAGTTGGCTGTGGCTGAATAGCTT
The DNA here is from genome assembly GCF_012274545.1 of Fukomys damarensis. Taxonomy (NCBI): domain Eukaryota; kingdom Metazoa; phylum Chordata; class Mammalia; order Rodentia; family Bathyergidae; genus Fukomys; species Fukomys damarensis. The sequence goes on from NW_022900945.1 coordinate 8,729,152, forward strand.
TCTGCTGTTGTTATTGTTTCCTGGGTCCTCTGTTCTACTCCGTTGGTCTAATGTCTGTTTTAATATTAGTTCCTTACTATATTTTTACTATGCCTTTGTAATATATTTTGAGATCTCTTAATGTGATTAGTGACATTTTTAAACACAATTTCTTTGAATTTTTTGTATTTTCAAATGAATATTAGGACTGTTTTCTCTATTTCTTTGGAGAATGTCCCTAGTGTTTTCTTGGGAACTGCACTGAGTCTGTAGACTACTTTGAGTGAAGTGATTATTATATCAAGAATATTAAATCTGCTAGTACATGAATTTAGGTGATCTTTCCATCTTGTAGTATCTTCTTCAATTTCTTTCTTCAGTACTTTACAATACTTATTGTAGAGGGTTTTTTAATTCCTTAGGTTTACTCTTATATATTTTATTATTTTTTAAGTTACTGTGAATGGATTTATTCCCTGATTTTTCCTCTCAATAGGTTTGTTGTTAGTTTATTGAAAAGCCACTGATTTTAGTGTATTTATCCGTGTCCCATCCTTTTGCTGAATGTATCTGATCTACAAATCTTCCGGTGGATTTTTATAGATACTGAGGATAGTATCAGATCATCTGCTAATAAGGATAAACAGATTTCATCCTTTCCTGTGTGTAACCTTTTTATTTCTCCTTTGAGCTAATAACTGTGACTAAAATTCTAAGTACTTATTGAATAGAATTGTCTCACTCCTCTGAGTTTAGAGAAAGAGCTTTCAGCATTTCCCCATTCAGTGTATTGTTGACTTCAGTTTGTAGTATAGAATCTTCATTATGTTGAGGTAAGGTCCTCCATACCTAGTTTATTCAGGATTTTATCATTAAACTATAGAAGTTTGTTGAAGGCTTTTTTCATTTGAGATGGCTGAAAACAATGTGTTGGAGAAATAACAGCCTCTTTTAACAAATTGTTCTGGGAAAACTAGATGTTCACATATGGAAGGATTTAAACTAGATCTTTTCTCTCAGCCTGTAAAAAACTTAACTCAAAGCAGGCCAAAAACACAAAAGTAACCCTGAAACTTTGAAAATGCTAGAAGAAAACATTGTGGAAACACTTAAAGATTGATATACAAACAATGGCTTCCTAAGTAGGACTCCAACATCTCAGAAAATTGTAAAAGGAGTTGACAAGTGGAATTGCATGGAATAAAAAAGCTCCTTATAGCAAAGAAACCAAGTAACAGAGAGAAGAGACAACTTAGAGAATGAGAGAAAAAATCTTTGCCAGCTCTTACTCTGATAGAGGTATAATATCTACAATAAAGATTGCTGAAAGCTTAACACAGGAACAAAAGCCCCACAAATAATCCAATCAATAAATGGGCAAATGAATTGAGCACGTCCTCCTAAAAGAACTACAGATGGCCAATAAGAATAAGAAAAAGCATGCTCACCATTTGTAATCATAAAAGAAATGGAAATAAAGAGTACTTTGAGTTTTCATTTAACCCTTTAGTTGTCACAAAGAATACAAAACAGTAAATGTTGGCAAGGAGTCGAGAGAAGAGGAACCGCTTTACACTGTTGGTGGAAATGTAAAGTACTGTAACCAGTGTGGAAATCACTAGGGCATTTCCTGAAGACAATTCAGCCACTCCATTTAGTTACACCGCTCTTCAGTGTACACCTGAATTAAAATCAGCATACTTTAAGGATGCCTTTATGCACATGCTTATTCTGTGCAGTTCACAACAGCTATGATATGTGGAAAGCCTGGAGCCTGACTTCTACCCGATCGTCAAATTGGGCAAATGTGTGACCCAATACCATCAGTAGGACAAAGCGAGTTTGGGATATGTAGAAATTATTCTGCAAATCTAACGCTATTCTAAAATTTTTAAAATATTTAAAATTGAGTAGACAAAATATATTGTAAAATATATTTCACATACAAAGTTTGGACAGTGGGAAATGATATTCTCAACACTGATAACTGACAAAGATTGTATATACATCACAAATACATTTTACAAATATCAATTTTTGAAAGCGAATTTGATGAAGCAATTTGGACATTAGAACCTGTACTACCTGAACATAATGAACATGTTAAAAAGAGTCAGATTTACTGGCAGAAAAAAAATGCAAATTGAAATAGATTTTATTACTTATCCATAGGCATAGTAAATTAAATTTTTAGTAAATGTTAATGGGAATGTGAGAGTGCTAAGATCCTCAGAATGGACAAATGAACTGCACCAGTTTGAAGAGACATTTGGTGTTTAATAAAAGTAAAATTGCACACAATTGTTGAAAAAACATGCCATTTTTTTCAAGAGATTGTATTTACGAAAACATATATTCGAAAAGATATTTATTTGAACACAAAATTGTTTTAGTAATGTTATTTGGAAATAAATTAGTCATACTGTTTTATAAGATTTTCAATTTGAATTTTTAATATAATGAATACCATATGTAGAGCCCTCAAAAACATGATCTTTGAGATGCTCACTGCTTTTTAAGAATTTAATCAAATCCTCACACCTTACATTTTGAGAACTGATTCTCTAATATAATCTTCCAGGCCAGGGATTTAATTCAGTGGTTCCACTGCCTGCTTTGCAAGCACAGGGTCCCAGGTTTGATTCTCGGTACCAGAAACTAACCAACCAACCAAACAAACAAAAATAAAATAATCTTCCCACATGTACACAGTGGAACACTATTTATAAATTTACATCTAGCATGTGACAGTGCTGAAAAGCTGAAAATCACATTAATACATTCTTGTTTTAAATGTAATAAAAATTGAAATAATTAAAATAATTACAAATGCACCAGAATGAATCCACAAAACATAAAGTAAAAACAAACAAGTTTATTTGTATAAGAGCTTTAAACTTAAACACAAAACACAAAAAGCATTGTCTGAACCCTTTATAGATTCTTACACATTATATTCAATAATACAATCTTCGGTGGACAAGTTCCACATTAGCTCTAAGTTGCTGATGACCTTGAATTTGGGAGAAACTATAAAGAACGAATTCACTCACATGTTAAACATTTTATCATGGTGATCACATTGAGAAAATAAATTGGGCAAATGTAAAATGTGTTTCGTGTGATGACTGATTGATTATCTTGGTGATTGGTCATAGTGTCCTGTATGTATTGAAATGCCAAAGCTGTAAAATATAAGTTAGTTTGTATATGTGTGTATGCCTGTAGGTGTGTGTGTGTGAGAGAGGGTTAAAGTTTTAAATTAAAATGAAAATATATTTTAACATCTTCAAATTAAAAAAATAATAATTGCAAATTGAAAATTTCTACTGCTCCCTTAAAAACCCTGATCTACATCCAGTTCAAACCAAATATCTTGCTGAAAATGTGAGAAAACCTGGGAAAAATATTAATGAAATGTGCTTGAAAAAACTGGTAACTGTCCAAGTGTGTATGGATTTTTGTGTTGCTGTCTTTCAAGAATGAAGAGAAGCTTGAATGAGCTTGGTATCTGTGCACCTGGAAGGCCATTTCAGCTTTTCCACACAGTGTCTTAAAGGCTGAAATAGAGAAAAATAATTTGATGGACTCGTGGAGGACAAAGAGTAAAACTGATTTTTGTTGTCTGTAAAAGCTCTTTCGTAAGTATGCCAGGACATGGACCAGGGCCGGAAGTGAGAACATACAAGGAGAATAAACCAAGCAAAATCTACCCTTCACAAAGCATGATGCTTAGATTTGCAATATTTTAATTCAAGGTTGATTTTAAGGATTTTTTGACTGCTCGTATCCAGTTACTAGACAGAAAAAAAAAAATACCTTGTGGAGGAAGGAAACACGACCAGAGACTCAAATATTTCTTAGCCTTTTTCATAAAAAAAATCTTCAAGTAATCTAATTCATATTGATATATACTCAACATTATGAATAAAAAGATAAATAAAAAGAAAACTTTACAGTGAATCTGACAAGTTATCACACAGATGCCTATGCTTTGTGTGAAAAAATGTTAGAAAAACACCTTTTAGGATAATTTTTCAAAGAACTGAAAAATCTTAACCAGCAATTTTAGAATAAAAATACAATTAAAATTAAAGACGACAGCTACATTTAAACTACATTTAATAACTGATGAGACAATAATGCTAAGCAGATATAATGGCGAAATGGAAAATTGGGAAAAAGAAAATATACTAAATGTATCTTCAAGACAAAAAATGTGGGAAATACAGAGAAGTGAAACAAGAAGTAAGACTAGACAGAAGTGGCGTTATTAGAGGAAAAAAAATTCCAAGTTTATGAAAGGCATCAAGGAACAGAAATTAAAAAGAAAAAGTATATAAAATTTGAGTGAGGTCAATTTTAAAAGTAGGCCCAATGTATTTTCAAAAGTTAATAATAACGGACAAATCTCAAAAGAAGCCAAAATAAGAGATATATCATGTTTGGCAGGAAGAAAAGCAAAAAAAAGCCTTCTAACAGATTTCCTCAGAGAAATAACAGAAAACCCAGACAATTAAACAGATATCTTTAAAGTGCCAAAAGAAAACAACTGCCAGTAATAAAATTGTACGGCTAGCTGAGTTATCTGTCATTCCAACTGAAGTGAAATAAAAACATTTTACGAAAAAAAGAAATTTGAGAGATATGCTGGCTGAAGAATACAACACTTACTGGAAAGGAACGAGAGGGAAATTACTGGCTGACCTTATGGTCACATACATCATGATTCCAGCACAATATTCTGCATACTATTAAATTTAATAAATTAGTATAGCTGGAGTGGTACATATATAAAGCAAACATGAAATCGTGAATCTACAAAGTATGAACTAATGAATAGAAAATGAAATACAAAATATTTTCTCTTCAATCTAAAACATCAAATATTTAATAATAATATGAAGGACAGTTAAGATCTTTGCACAGAAAACTATATAGCATTATTTAGAAAAGAAAAATAATGTGAATAAAACTAGCATATACGCTAAAGGACTCTACATCGAAATACTCTCTATTCTTCCTAAAATAAGTCTATCACTCTTATAAACATTATTTTGTGCTGTGAAATTCACTGTTCTACATCTTTTTCAAAAATTGACCTGTCTTATTTGTCCCACAACATAATTACATAACTATTTCTGTTTCATAATGAGAAACCTGAGACCCTGTGACAGGGGTTGGAAAACAACTTTCCCACAGCACGGACTTAAGTCACGAGGTCGCTGATCAATCAGCGCTTTGTTTTCAGGGTCTCTTTTCTATCAGTTCTTATATTACCCCTTATATATATATATGTGTATGTGTGTGCGTGTGTGTGTGTGTGATATATTATATGAATATACATATGAAAATACATTCCATATATGATTTATATATAATAAGAGAAGAAATGATAAAGCTGTGTGTCATTAAAGTGAGTCACTTTAATATGGAAATACTATAAGTAACAAATGGAAACCAAACCACTGTTACCAAGTGTTCGAGATTTTTTGTTGTTGTTTTTATGGAAAATACGAGCCTCGATAGAAAACTTCTGTACTGATTTATCTTTCTGGAAGACATAAAAGAATTCTCTGTGTTACGGTTTACATCTAGAGGTCCCAACTCTAAGGCTCATGCACTCATAGGTGGGACTTTGGGGAAGTGAATGGATGATGGGGTGTGATATTCATCACTGGTTTCGTCCACTGATGAGTTTATAGCTACATATCATTTCGGACGTGAAGCCTGGTTGGAGGAGGTTGAACATGGGGGGGCGTGGCTTGGCAGGGTCTGTCCCTCCTTCCCCCCTGCTCTCTCTCTGTTTCCTGTCCGCCATGCCCTGAGTAATTTTCCTCTGCCAGGTCTCTCTGCAGTGCCAATCCACCTTGAAGCCAGCCAACTAAGGACAGACTTATCTGCAAAATAAACCTTTCCTCCTTTCATAGTAGGTGTCAGGTATTGGGGTATTGTGTCTCAGCACTGAGAAAGTAACTAATATAATTTCTATACAACAATATAGTTTTCATACGAGGGCTTCTCCTGGAACCAGGTCTAGCAAGAGTAGAGGGGAAGTCCTAAGTGCAGCAACACTTTCAGGCCTAAAGAGCTGAATCTATTACAGATAAATAACATCTGGTATCTCAAGTCTCTGAAATTCAATGTGTTGGTACTGTCCTTTGTGCTTATTTGTGGGGTAGCTGAGTAAAATTGGCAGCTAAATTTCAGTTCCATGTGCCTGCCCTATATAAACAGAAAGTAAGCAGTTATTGTAAACTGACTTACACACGAAGTAGGAACTGTGCTGCATGTTTTTGTAAAGAGATGTCATTTTCCAGCCAAGCACAGGACATCCAGTTTTCTGTCAGTCATATCATTGCATAAAGCAGAAAAACTGAAGGGGAGGAATGATTGTGGTACACAATGAGTTGCTTTGCACGGTCTCATTTGAGATAATTGGTGTAAGAATCTTGACTTTTGTATATTTGGAAACAAATAAAAATGGAAACCTGAAAAAAACAGACAGAAATATTTTTGATCAAATTAAAGAAGACCACATTTAAATCTTTAAATTGATTTTATACTTTAGTGATTTTTCTTCCAGCAGAATCATTGATTTCATTCTTGTCCTTTACATCCATTCTTTTCCTTTCCAATGCAGAAGAGGGATTAAGTCCAAGAACTTCAGTTACATTTTGAATGAATTCACAACTTTGTGTTTCAAAAGCAAAAACTAATATTAATGTGTTTCCATTTCATCTTTGCCAACAATACTGATGATGTTTGGAAATGGCTCAAAGAAGCTTCACATTCACAGAAATTACATTATTGGGTCAGAATAAATTTTCTCCACACCCTTTTCAATGTTATACTAATAAGATAAAAATTCCCCACGTTCCACCTCTCCCTGGCTAACATTGTCTGTTTTGCTACTGAATGTACTGTTTGTATCCAATAAAATATGATGTTTTCAGTGCTAGGGTTAATTTCTAATATTGATTGGTTTCCTTTCTGCTTTCTATATTTCAAATAATTGTGCAGCTTTCTTTCTAGGGCATGAAATTCATACTGTTTGGCAGAAGATCAGTCATCTGTCTGAAATTCAAATAGCCAAATAGACTTGAGTCATTGAACCCAATAAAATATAGCAATGGATTGCTGCCTACTTGGGCTACTATGCAAGGCCAACATCAGTCTTAAACGAGTCATTTTCAAAACATCCCATCCTGAGGCCGAGATTTAGCTCAGTCGTTCCTCTGCCTGCCTCACATGCTCAAGGTTCCAAGTTGATCCCTGGTACAATTAAAAAAAAAAAATTCCCATCCTCACTTCTGATGAAAGATATCAGCTTAAGATATTTGTAAAGAAAGTGGAGAAAGATTTCAAAGGAAAGGACAAGTTGAAATATGCACATTAGCAGATTTTTATTCATCAGGTACCTTAAATTTTGAAGATATTAGAACAAAAAGCATTTCAATAAGTTTGGGAGCCAAAGTCATTTCCAAACCGGAAAGAAATAATTTATAAAATATTTAAATGTATATTAAAACATGAAAGTGAGCCTAAAATCAGGAAAAGGGAAAAACCAATGCATCGAGGAAGTCGTAACTATGGGTGGAGTTCACAAGAAAATCCACCGCACATACACATTTGCTTGAAGTAACAGGGCACAGAAGAAGAATTATAGAAGATTGTTAGCATGTCGTGGTGCCCAGACTGTATTTCTAAGAATCAGTAATGTCCTCATTATTAAACTAAATTTAAAAAACAGATAGCAGTCTGAATTATGGCTTACAAATCAACAAGGCTCTTACCCTGTCCATGGATTTAAAGGAAGCCAAATAACTAAGATTAGAAGGGGAAAGTGACTAATGTATGCTATGTGCATTTGAAACCCTTTACCCTTGTATAACCAATATGTACTAACAAAAAATGTTGGAAAAAATACAAAATTGGTAGGAAACAGATTTGGTAAAAGATGTAGTAAGAGAAAAATAGATTTCAAAACTGACCAATGGCAGAATTATTTAAAAACAGTCTGGACATGAAGAGAAAATCAATGGGCCAGAACAATGAGCAGGAAAGCAAGCTCATGCAGCACATTGTCTAGTGATACGTGCAGCTATGCACACTAAAGCTAAACATAATGAATACTAACCAATGATATCCGTGTGCCTTGTGTTACATTTTGAAAGGAAGATGCATTGGAATAGTCACTTCTCAACAGTTACAGAGGTAAATTGCAAACATAAGTTTTGAATGAAATTGACGAACTGCTGTAAAAAGTGTATTTATTCATGGGTGAATTAAATATGACATAGGAAACCATTTTGGTTTCAAGATAAAATTTGTTTTCTTTAAAAATATATGAAGAAAAAATCAAAAGGAAAATTTAAACACTTATTCAGTTAATATTTATTAATCTCCTACTAGGAAACAGACATAAATCTAGATGCTTAGGAGAATGGGTAAGAAAAGTAACCGAAGTACCTGTCATTAAACTGTTACAGGAAGGGGCTGGGGATTTAGCTCAGTGGTTCGGTGGCCTACCTTGCCAGTGCAAGGACCTGAGTTCAATCCCTGACATCAAACAAACAAACCAACAAACAAACAACAAAAAAAAAACTGTTACAGGAAAACACAACAGATTATGTTAGCGTACCACAGAGCACCTTATGCACACAAAGAAAATTGCAAACAAATTTTAGAGATTTGAAACTCATAAAATCGAGAAACCAAAAAAATAGAATACATTCTGTTTGAGTGATAAATATATACATATATTCTAAAAAGCTATATAAAGTAATATATGTGATATAACATATACAGTACATAAAAACATCAGAGAAGTAGGACATAATTTTTCATTGATCAATTTAGCATAAATTAAGCCTTGCCAGTATCAAAAATTGCTTTCTTATGTACAGGCACTTTGAAGAGCAATTTGCAATATTCAGATTAAATTATATGAAATTGACTTTTGGAAAACATTTCATATGATTAAACTGTTTGGTTAATTTTGAAATTTGCATACATTACAATTTATAAATTCTACTTCTGAGTGTCCCTCTGAGAAAATTAGGCTCCACTTACAAAATGTGACTTTTATAAGAAATTTTCCTCCTCCTCTTCCACCTTCTTGTTTACAAAAGCCAGATTTAGAAATACTTGTAATGTACATCAATGTGCTGAAAATATTATTTTTTTAAAATTAGTTTTACTTGGAATTTTTTAAAGATATAAAGCATTTTCAAAACCATGTAGAAAAATCAAGACAAATGATGTATAAATTTATGTAGTACCCAATTTGAATAATTAATTAAAAGATTATCACTTTAGTTGAAATACTTATGGGTTCATAGTTATCTAAGTAAAACAGTAAAACAGTTCAGTAATTATCAACATATTAAAATTCTCTCAGGAAAGATACTAAGGGAGTTGGAATTTATTAAAGAAGATTTTGTTATAATGATATATTTTAGTTTTTTAAGAAGACCCTAAAAGTAAACATGAGTAAAAGCTGTTTCTGGCTAGAAATGGGAGGGCGATGTGGCGTGTGTAAGAAGAAAATGGTCTAGGCAGTATTTCCCAGACAAGTAAAGAAAACTCTGGTGACGGTGAAGAAAGACAGGAAGATGAGCTGGGAGGGGGAGCAATTCCACATTCACTGAGCTGTGCATCTACTCCGCAAATCCAGAAGGAGGAACCGAGAAGAGACAACTACAGGCTCATTTTGCCTGCTTCTTCATTTAATGATATTTACCAAAGAGCACTAACAAAATTTTACATTTTCTAGTTTCTAAATTCAATAGAGTCATTGGGATGTTTGTTACAATATAAAGAACAGACATTTCTGGGTTCTCGGTTCTGTTCTTTAACATACTCCATCAGAATTTCTTACCTTTAAAAATCTAAACTAAGTCCACATTAGTTAATGTGAATGAACTAATTAAGCTATTGCAAATGAGCTTTATATAGACACTGAATTCCTTCAGTTTAAAAAATAAAACTCTAAACTGGAGGAGAGTTTTATTTTTGTGTATGAATTCAATTGTGCTCTAAGTGGACTCAAGTGTTAACAATAACAAACTTTTGAACATAGTGATTGAAACTATTAATTTCCAAGCCATGTTTCAAAAATACTACGAGGAATTTCCAGTTCTCAGGGAAGAAAGCATAATCACTGTTTTCATGTTTAATTTATATGTGATCTGTCACCTCAGAATATGTCTCAGTACCGTCACAAAGGCTGGAGTTCTGAAGCTGAAGATCTCCTCAGCAGGGTTTCCGAATTCCAAAAGTTTAAGAAGCACTAGTGCAGATGATGAAAGGTAGAAATCTGAGCTCTGACTTCGGCTCTCACAACAACTACGTCAACCGCCATAATTTTATTTCCCTGTAATTTGCGTGTTTTTAAGTGAGGTAAGAAAAGGACTTTGAGTCCACCGCCTTATTGATAATGGTTCTGACAATTACTGAGAAGATATTCTTCATGTAAAAGAAACGTTCACTAAGAAGTACTGTAAAACACGTAGCAAATGAAAATCTCTCTACAGGAGCACATAGTGAGACCGTGCAGAAGAAGGGAAAGGAAGGTAGAAGCACAGAAAACACAATAAGTCCATGGTGGCTCACACATTTCAAACTTGATGAAAAAGATATGCATTGGCCAACTTATTTAATGCTTGCCTAAGTGAAACATTAAAGAGCCTATTTTAGAGTGTCCTTCATTTGCAGAGCTCTAAGTATATTTGGCCTTCTAATGGATAATAATAATGTTCAGGGCAATCATATGCTGCATTTACATAATATATTTCCTTTGCTGTGCTGGGAGTATTTTCACAACACTGATCTCATATTTCTTTCCATGATATTCTTGTGAGGTAAGCAGTAATGTAACTCAGTAATAGTTGTAAAATATAGACTCGGGCACGGTTCAGATCATCAAGAGAGAGGAAAGATATTTACGCTCACACATACAACAGTGCTAACATACAGATACATGACTCCAGAAATACATGAAGAAATGCACAGGATACATTTCACAAATTTAAGATGACAAGTATTTTTATTACTTTTTAGTTATCTGAACTCTTATTTTTGTTCGTGCATCGTTTGTCCTATTGTATATACTTTTCAGAATTAAATTCCTCTTCGAGTTCCATTTTATATTTTATATCTACACAGAGAATCCATACGACGTTGGTTATTTGAATGCCTCAAGTCTCTGTAAGTGGATGAAATTCATCGATTCAGATTACGGTTGATACCTTAAGTTCACACTGTGAATATCTTTTGGATCAATAAGTACAAAGCACATAGAAAGTAATAAGATATTCACACTGCAAAACTTGGAAAAGGGTGTCATGGGCCATTGCTGAATAGAAACTTATAGCAGTTGGACAGGGGATTTAGCTCAGTAGCACCATGCCTGCCTTGCAAGCCCAAGTTCCTGAGTTCTAGCCCAGTATGGAAGAAAGACAGAAGAGGATGGGGGAGAGGGAAAAGAAAGAAAGAAAAAAGAACGAGAGAGAGAGGAGAGAGAGAAAGAGAGAAAGAAAAAGAAAGAAGGAAGGAAGGAAGAAGATGGGGCTGGTGTTGTGAGCTTTCTGGATTCCACAGTGTCTGGTGCATCATGAAGCAAAGAACCAAACCAGATTCGTTACTTGATTCCAAGAACTATATAAAAGCCATGAAAGTAATTTAATAAAAAATTGTGGTACAACATTTTCAAGATATGTTTTAATAAAGCTTCATGTGCTGAGAAGCTGATTCTGTATGTTTTTATATTACACGTCACAACCCTTGTTGGATTTGAAGTCAATCTAGACTTGCATAAAAACATATTTTAAAACAAACTAGGATGTTCTGCCAAATATTGGAATATATTGCATGTAAACCTGCAAATATTTTGTTGGTTTATTTTCCTGATATGTACATAATTCTACATCAGATGAGAATTTAAATTTAAACTAATTTTTTGTTGATTTTCTGTGAAAAGGTTTTTTTTTTGTTGTTTAAAAGTTAGTATATAAAATTATGAAGAAAAAGTTTGCAGTAAATCCAGAAAACATGATTTCCTCCTTTACACAGCTACCAAATATCTACATTAATAAGAATATAATAATATAATAATAAGAAGAATGCCATAAGATTGCTGGTTGTCCCCTTCTTGATTAGGAGCCAGGGCACCTGAAGGACAGAAAATTCACTATGAGGGGAAGACGAGGAAGAAAGGGAACAGGAAAAAAGAGCAAACAGAAACATACAAAATAAGAAAACAACACAAGCTCCCACTCAATACTAACCTAAGAGTTAATATTCAAGGAACATGAAGAAAGAAGGCCAGATCAGAGGGAAACATGTCCACGTGAGGCAGACATGGGTGAGGGAGGAAAGAAAGATTCAGAAGGAGAGGAGAAACATGTTTAGAAAAATAACAATAGCACAACTTCATTCCAGTGTTCCGATGTTTTTCCAAAGAAAAAAAAAATAGAAGAATGAAAGGAGAAAAACAGTTGTTGAAATTTATTTTTGACACATTTAAAACTACAAGCCAGAGGTAAATATAGAGATTTAAATAAAGAAGAATCCAAAGGCAAAAGATAAGTGATTGTAAAAAAAGATTGGGAGACCTATTTTATGAACAATAGGTGTTACCAGCAAAATTAAAACTGAAAATAAACAAATCATATTTAAACAAAACAATTTTTTCTTTACTTGGAAAATACTAAATTGTCCAGAAGGAAAGAAAGAACCAATTTATTAGGTGGTATAGGAGATAAAACCAAGGGATTTTCATACCAAAGCACACATTGGTGAATTCTGAAAAACTTCCAAAGAACAGAAAAATTTTAATATTCCAATGAGTAAGGAACAGTTGTGTCTGATTTTATAGTCAAATTGGAATTAAATCTTTCTTTCATCTTTGTCACTGAAAATTAGAGACGGTAGAATTCCAGCTACAAAAGCAACTTCAGAGCCCTCTATTCAAGCAGTACATTGTGTACTTTCCATGGTGATAGAATGTCATTTGGGGCTATTTAAAATTGAACAAAATAGATGATCAATTATTTGTCACTGTGGGAGTTACTCAGATGGATATGCAAAGATCATTCAGAATCTCATTCTTGCTTTCCTAGAAACATAACATCTATAACAACGAAAATATAAATTCACCATCTTCCCCTGGAGGTAATAATGTCCATCTCATGTATTTGAGGCCGATGATATTTAGCAGAAATCTACTGGTGCCAAATATTGATTTTTCTTCTCATTTCTGGTTTATCATATGAGCGGAAAGCCCTGGATGAAATGTGACTAGAGTGATACAAACCCTTTTTCTAAGCCTAACAGGGCAAATCCTGTTTTCCTAAATATATTGCTAAGCCCAGTAAACAGTTTAGTGCTTGAGATGAGTAACATAAATGAAATAATAGTCATTTAACATAATTTCCGGTTTTTTATCGTTCATGTGAAGTCTGTTGTTAAAGTCTACAAAGTGTTGTATGCGGAAGTAGAATTCTGCATGAGACCAAATTTAAAATGTGGAATTGGCTGAGTGCAAAAATAGGGTACATCAGAAAATGGGAATTGTGCCCTAGAGACTCAGAAGTGGATGGCTCTTGTTTTGCAGGGATAGGACCTGCGCTCCAGTTGACGTGTGCTGTATTTTGAAATGCAAAGCCCAAACCTTGTGAGGTAGATGATAGGACAATTTCAGCACTGTGCGATAGTCTCATTACTCAAGGAAATGATAATTTTAGGGGAGCAATGGCATAGACTGTGGGAAGCAGGGCCATAGAACAGTAGAGCAATGCATGAGTAGTGAGGCTGTAAAAAGCTAGTTTCCACAGTGATGGTTTCAGCAGTTGTTAATAAATTATTAAATAACAAGCAACATACATTTTTTGAAAATATAACCACATGGAGTAGTATTATAATAGACTTGTGCGAGTGGGGTGTGTTATCTGCCACAAACTTTCGTTAATCATTTGTTGACTTAATTCTTTATCAGAAAAACTCCTAATATTTTTAATTGTTGAATGGCTAAATAAATGATGATATATACAAGTGAATGCTTGTCCGCAGTAAAAAAGAGCCAGCTATTGCTACACAGAGCAAACTAGATTAATGTTCACAGCACTGTGATAAGTAAAAGAAGTGAGAGTTACAAGACTGCCCAAGTATAAATTAATTCAATGGCATTCAGAAACAGATGAACTTAGAAAGAAAAGATATCACTAGTTGCAAAAGCTTGGAGTTCATGAAGGATTTTGACTACACAGTGGCAGCACAAAGAAAATTTTGAAGGTGGTGAATTGTTATGGGTTGAATTTTGTTCCCACAAAATTATGGTAGCTCCTACATCTGAATGAGATTTTATTTGGGGATCAGAGTCTTTAATGAGGTAATCAATTGAAAATAAGGTAACTAGATGGTCCTAATACACTATGGTGATGCAATGAAAAACCAAAATTCTTTGGTAACATAGAAATGAAGACGTGATATGACTACCACAAAGATATTCATACAGGAAAGACAACTTAAGCTCACGTAATGGAAGCTGGGTGTGGTACAGCAGACCTATCATCACACCATGCTTACAGACAGAAGTAGGAGGGTCTCAAGTTTGAGTTCAGCCTGCAGCAACTTAATGATTCAGTGAGATCTTTTCTCAAAATGAGGAAAAAAAAAGTTTTGAGGTGATAGCTCAGTGAAAAGGGCCTTGAAGAAGCTCAACAAAAATGTACATATTTTTTGTTGGCATTCATAGAAAATTTTAGAAAAATGTAAATCAATTTGTAGTGTGAGAACAAAAAAGAAGCTAATGGATTTCCCTGATGAGGATGGGTTCAAGGGGTTGAACAGAGGTCATGAAATGGCATAAGGAACCTCTGAAGACTGATGCATCCGCTCCTTATCTTGGTTTTCAGTGCTGGTGACGTTTTGGGAATGTACCTGTCTTTATGAGGTCTGATTAAAAAGCACAGTGAATGGTCTGCCAGGTGCCAGGAAAGGCGGGCTGGTGAAAACATTAAATTGTGTCCTCACGCACCTTACTGACTGGGTCCAGCATCACCCATCTCCTGGATCTCCCCCAGAGTCAGTGATCACGAAAGGGAAATGTTTTCAACCGATTCAGAACATCAGTGCCTCCACAATAGGATTTCCACACTACTACAGAAAGTAGCAGCACAAGCGAGATAAAGTGTGTTTGAAGTAGTTGGAAGGATTCCAGGGGGATTAGTGGCTCTATATCTTTTATGGTTAATTTTAAAAAGTAAACATTCGCCATGTTTTATCACACCTTACGTTCTAGGTTAAATCATATCCACTATTTACTTTAAATACTTACAGTTTATATGTTACTCCTTAAATAGAACTGTGAAGAAAAGGAAAAGAAACGCTTCCCCTAGGTTAAGGAACTATTGTATTTTGATGCATCATTTGATATGCAGAACAAGTTCCTCATGTCAAAGTAATTATTTAAGGTCACTGTTTATCACCATGTTGGTTCATAGCTGTGGCTGTCAAATGTAAGGGTCAGGTAGTAAAAGTCCAGCTAACCACTTCATCCAGGCACACACTTAGTCAAAGGTGGTTACAGTTCAAATGTGGCTTTATTATCGCCAATGAGAATTTATTGAGAATTAACTACTTATAATAAAATCACAAGCAGAACTCATTTTTCTGGTACAACGATGTAATCCTTCTCCTAGTAGTTTAATAAAAGGAAAATGCGAATGGTCCATTGATGTAGAGTGCACCGAGGATGACAGAGCAGTCACCTGCAAAGAGAGGAAAGTCTAGTAATTGAGTAACTGAAGACGATGAAACATTGGAATGTCTGGGAATCTTCCTTTCGTCGAATTTGCACTCATGCAGCTCTCTGTTACTAAAAATAAAAAAATTCAGTGTATCAGGGTATCAGAGCTTGTAAAGAAATCAAGTGATCTAAATATAAAAGCACATAGAGAAAAACACTTGGATCCATAATTTGCTCATTAATTTTAGACAGCTTTATTTCGTCACGATGGAGTTCATAAATTGACAACTCACTGGTCCATATTTGAATATGAGCGAAACTTTTGTTTGACGAAGTCATTTTAGCTGCATTTAAAAGAATTATAATCCTAAAGAAAAATCCCCACGAAAGCAGGTTTTTCTTTCTCCCATTTTCTGACTTCCTAATTTTTTCATTTCTTCCCCCTTTGTTTTCCGTCCCTTTCTGTCTTTCCCTTCTCTCCTTTCTTCTGCTCTCTCTTTTTTGATGTTGTTCACTAGTGACTAGTGAATGCCCACATGTAGTAAGTGATCCTTTGTCACCTAACTGGTGCGATTTGAAATTATGTAAGGATATTTAAAAATTCTAACCCCCCCCCAAAAAAAGCTAACCATTTTTCACCCTTCCATTATCATTACTGCATCATTTCTCTTTTAATTAAACATCGCTCAGATTTATGTTAGCAAGTCATTTGTGATATTTCCTCTCATTACGTGGCAAAATTCAAACTTGACTTGATACATTATTTTGTTTTCATCTTCCTTTGGGTTTTAAAATTAACATTTTGAACCAAAATAAGCATACGCAGAGTACAGCACCGAGAGTGCAAAGATTAAAAAGAGGGGCCACAACTCCGTGAACTGAGGAATAATATCAAACAGTTCATACATTTCTGCAATGGATATTCTAGGGAGGAAGAGTAAGGAGGAATAAAACTAAACTGAAAAAATCATGCCTGAAAAAATTCCAAGTTTATAAACAAAGCCGGGAAGCTGAATAATCCTGTAATCTCCACTGAATGTCCCCACTTCATAGAGGCCTCTTTCACCTGGATGTGGGATTCGATGACTCAAAGTCCTGTTGACATATTTTTCCTCATCTCCTGCTTGTTTATTCGGTGCCTCTGCAGATCGGCATTCAAAGAAAGTCTCCAGGAAACACCTAAGCAGGTTTTTGGGACTCCTTGTATACCACCTGGGAAGACTGCTTTGCAAAATCTACCTGGCTTTGTCTCTGTTACACTCTAATTTGTGTCTCCTCAAATCATCAAAGTCAGGCAGCTCTAGTGGGTCCTCTTCCTTGCTCACAGTGCAGTAATTGAATCTATTGAAAGCTGTGGGGTTGTAGCACTGTCTTCCTTAGTTTTCTTTTCTCAGACATATCATCCCATTTTCTCAATGTTTTCTATTTGAAAACTCTTGTCTCACAAGTCTATTCCATGTGTCCAAGAGCTATAATGGGAAGGTAATCCAAGACCATCTTCCTTCCTCATGGCTGAGAGACATCTTTCACATGTAAAGAAACATTTCATAAAAAATTCAGAGCTGTAACAAAATAAGTCATGAAGGAACTTCAATTTTCAACGATTCTAGCTTTCCTCATATATCACCACCAATAGGTAACTGACTGGATTTTGTTTTTCTTTTTAAAAATAACACATTTCCTCTTAGTTTATTTCAAGGATTTCATGAACTCATTGAAAAGGAAGTACATTTTCTTTAATGTAAAACTATGCAGAAGCTTTTAACTTTCTAAACATGTGTTTTCTGCTAGCACCAAATACATACAATCAAGTAGATCTATCTAGGCATATTTCCTGGATAGAATTACATGAATTAAGTGTGAAGACATTATGCATGAATTAGACATGAATACAACACAGGCCACAAAAATGAGATGAACTGACGTTTCAAATGGTATCATTTTATGGTTTTAATTGCAAATCCTTCAAATAGAATTTAAATTTTAACTAAATCAATATGAATTTGCATCACTTATTTATTGTCATTAATTAAAAGTTTTATTTTATAGCATTCTGGAAGTATGCCTGATAAATAAAAAATAGCATATGACATGTCGTGGCCTTTAAAATGTGCATGAATGATGAATACAATACAGAAACTCAAAGTCATCCAACAACTGACCTAGCAAATATCAATTTCTTTGAGATCTTTCTTTAAAAATGAGTTGAACTAGCTTCTAGAAGATGCCATTGTCACTGGTTGAGGGTAGACTTTCCACTGAACTGTGAGGATTGTCAACCACAGTTTTGTTCCTTCTGTTATCTTCCCAGTATACTACTAAATGGCTCATTTCTTCTTTTTTTCTTTATTAAATTTATTGGTACATCTTAGGTATACATTATGATCACATTCGTCATTGGGAATGGCTAATTTATTTGCTATGTGATCAGTTACTTTGAAGGTAGAAATGTTGCAGAAAAATGTTAAGTATCAAGATGGCTTAGATGCAAGAGCTGTGAAGAAGGGAAGAAATGCATAGTGAAGGCAGGAATTCTTACTTAAGTGTCCCTAGTTGGAAGTAAATGCTGTTACCGATATACACGGTTGGGAATGAGATGGTGAAATTAACATCCACTGGGTTTTACCACGTCACAGGTGCCATTGCAACAGCTGTACATATGGAACTCCACTTATGCTTTGCAACATCTCTTTATTAGGAAGACATTATCATTATGTCCATTTTACACTTGTGGAAACTGACAAGCTGAGATGTTAACTGACTTACTCAACATGTCACAGCTGTAAGCTCCATAGCCATAATTGAACCTCTCCATCTAACTGCTGCGCTCCACTGAAAGTGTGATGGCGATGTTACTAACCACTGTTCAACATCAGGGCTCTTACATTAATTCTGCTCAATCCTCTCCAGTGACAGCTGGAAGAATTTACATAACCTGGGGTCTTATAAGTCTGGATCTACTCACAATTCCAAATGAAATACTGGGGACAGATGAGTGCTGAGTGAAGGTGGTGGATGAAATCCTAGAGCCAAGATCACAGCCAGGAGACCTGAATCAATTTCCTGGCTGCTTCTGCTAAGGCTCAGGCTCTCTTTTACCTAGTTCGACCCTCAGTTTCATCTTCAGATCCTCAGAAAGCAGATCACTATTTTCTTCTCAGTGCAAATATATGCACTAAAAATCAGTCCCGCACATTAGCAAATGAAAACTGCAGGTCTGATTTCTTTGAACTTCTTAGAATGTGAGATAAGAGATACAATGTACCATACTAGAAGTGTACTGGGTGTGAGAAGAATTTTTTTCCCCTGAGTGAATTTAATTCCTCAGCTATAAGCTCTAGTAGGATAGGATCACATCCTTCTCAGTTCATTAAAGTATTTTCAGTTCCTGAAACATTTACCTTTCACATCGTAATCACTCGATAAACAACTCTTGGATTTATGAGTGAATAAATGATTGAACAAGGCAGGTGATTAAAAGTAGAAAGAAAAATACTTAAATCCCTGTATTTAAAGAAGTTAAATGTTCATTCCTTGGCTGTAAAAGCTGTAATTCATGTATTTGAGCCACTTTTCCTCGTGAACAATTTTCAAAGCCAAGTAATTTCTAGGTTTCCCTCCCAATGCATTACTTCATGTAGCACACTCACCTTTAGTTGGCTTGTCCCCCACTGTAGCCATAAGGTAGTGTTAATGAAAATAAGGAAGAAACATGACCCATTTTTTCATATTAAATTTGAGAAACAAACTTAGGAAGGTCAGTTACAATTTCCAGTGAGAAAGGAAACTTACAGAGGACAACTGAGACATCCAATTACCAACCCACCAACAAACCGATTACAACATCAACGCAAATCTTTAAAAGTTTACCTGCTGTGTAGTTTCTAGGTTGTCTTTGTTTACTCTGTGTTTCTGTAATAGGAATCCTGAGACCATGCTACATATAAACAACAGAACGTTATTTGGCTTAGGGCTCTGGAGGCTGGGAGGTCCAAGAGGATGGTGCTGGCTTCTGTGAAAAGCTGACACTCTGTGTCATCCCACAGTGGAAAGCAGAAGGCAGGCGATTTAAAATCAACAAAGTAAGAAGCGTCCAATTTTGCCTCTATATCCACTCTTGGAATAGTTCAAACTATGCAAACCCTTCCAGAGGGCAGAGCCGTCATAAGCCAGTCAGCTCTTACTAGGCCCGCTATCCAAACACTGTTTACCTGGAGATGGAGTCTCTGACCGAGAACGTTTGGAACACACTCACACCATACCACACCACACCATGAGCCAACTGCCCCACATGTGTACAGTCATTTAACTGAAGAGCAGCAGTCAAATTCCTGTGGCTCAAGGTAGATGACGCAAAATAGTTGCTCTCTGCTGAACTGTGCCCAACTATGAGCACTGAACAAGCTTACAGGAGGCTGATGCCAGACTTTAATAATACGCTTTTACTAAAATAAGAATATACATTCCAAAACCCTGGTAGGATTAATCCATTATATCTTACCTTAGTGACATTTTGAGACTCATAGTTTGACATTCTCTGATAGCCTTTGATTCCAAAAGCTATGAAATTACTATACTTTTAGAATGTTATCTGTATTTTAAACACTCTTCTTTCTGAAAGATGTATGGTAAAACATACCTTTCATTTTCCTCCCAAGATTTCACTTTGCACTGGAGCCCACATTCTAGTTCTGACAATTTATTAAAAATTGCAAGTCCCTACAAGACAGAGAAAAACAAAATAAGAAGGTTGTAATTGTTCGTGTCCTCATTCAAACCTCTCTTGTCTTAAAACTATTTTCTCACTAGAAAACAGGAGGTCTACAGCTTCAATGTTAAAGTTATGTAAGAAAGGCAATTTGGGCAATGGCTTGACATGTTCCTCTTTTGGCAGAGGTGCTGTATTGGGAAGGCTGCCATTTTGGCAAGATTAAAGTCTTCCTTTGTACATGATGAGATGCCATCTAGTTGTAGCTGACCTGCCATGATTCATTGCATAATATTCTATAATGAGACTGTTAAATTTTAAATTTTACCAAGGACCATAGACCTAGGAAAAAAGGGAAAGAGCATCAAGGTCCTACTTAGGGTACCTGTTTCCCTGAAATAAAAAACACCCTATGTGAGATGACCATTCAGCTACCTGCATTACATAGGAAGCATAACTCTGTCCTTAGCAGTTGTTTCCTTTCCTCTGTCACTCCACGTGAAAACCTTGAGGGGAAACAAATCACGGCAACATCAGGGACACAAAAGTGCTGCCAAGTAAGGATATACAAGAAATCACCCTGGCCTGGTATTCATAATATCCAATGAATTGCCTCTCAGTTTTTTTTGACTGAAAGCTGTTTAAACTTTAAAAAGATGTGTCTCTCAGAAACACTAGAATATTTATAAACGTAGCTTAGGGATGTTGGCTTAAATATTAAGTTTTTAACCTGAGTAAAAGTAGTCTTGTTTTTCGATGCTTAGTCAACCATGCCTTGTCTCAGAGCTGAAATATAAAAGTTGGATCACAGAGAAGGACAGGTGCCAAATAATCACACCATCCTCCCCATACTTGTACTTATCGAGAAGTTAAATATGAGAAACGCTTTATTAGTGTGTCCTTGTGGTCATTGTATTAGTTTGCAATCTTTCAATTTGCAGTTATTTGGAGATGTATCAAATGTAATGGGCTCTATTCAACAAGCTATCCTCTTTATTGGTTGCTTCTCACATGGTCAAGGGCATACTAAATATGTTCTTGGAACGATTCCCTCTTTCAATCACTGTGCCAATAATCATTTAGAATACAAGTGGAGTCTTTTCATTTAGAACAACCAGGTGCTGAAGAGAGCCAGTTAATAAGCAATCAGCAAAATCAAAAGCAATAATGAAGCCCTTCAAGGTTTTGTGCTGTACTGCCTGATACATAATCTCTATTTTGTGAGTAAATATACAGGAGGCCTAGCAGTTGAATGACTTTGCTGATGCCACATTCCTCTCTTTGTGAGTTTATACAGCTTTGAAGTTCTCCCAGCTAGGCGAGATCTAACATCTGCTTGAAGACATTACCTTCCCTTGTAAAAGATGTGCACTGTTGCATTTGGTTTTTCCACTGATACCACAGTTTTCAGTAGTGCCTGGCAATACCTTTTATCTACAGTAAAAAAGTAAAAAATCATAACTATAAAATTATATTGAATCTACTCATCTAATTTGGAAAAATAATACATTATATAATTAGAGAGACTTGATCTGAAACCTATATAGGACTTCAGATGTTAACCTACAATGTTTTTTTTCTTCCTCATCAAATCTAAAGAAGATTTGGCTCAAAAAGAACTTTATTATATTCTGTTTTACTTTTACATAGACTGAAACATTACTTTTATGATTATCTAAGTTAATATTCCTTTTCATTTCCATCTTGTGTCAATCTGAATCAAATTCAAAGTTTAAATCAGAAAGGATTTTCAAAAGTCTTGAGATAATCTCCTTTTCTGAATTGTACTTTAGATAGCTGTAGTTCTATTAGGTCATGATTGTATCCCAGATTGAATAATACTTAATATTCAGGGGAAGGCACACTGGGCCCCATCAGGACCACATAACATTAAGAATAAGACAAGTCCATGGCCTTGGCTGCCTTACCTGTCCTTGTCCTCCTGACTTATTTAAATCTCTGCCACATCCTCGACAGATAGACTAGCGATGTACTCATTTTGACCTTGTAATTTCAGAATTCTGATTTTCTTTTCTAGTTTTAGTAGCATTTCACTAAGAACACTTCGATGCCTGTGATTTTCTTATCATCTAGCATCATGGTGCAGTATTTTTCTGCATTCCCAAATGTGTTCATTTGCTCCATGCATATGTTAAAAAATGTCCCACGTGGATGCCCCTAGTCTCTGATGATGTCAAGGAATCAGCATCTTAAAAGTCAAGCACAGGAAGAAGGCATAACAATATTGTCTTGGTTCATAAAGGTACTAGTTGTGATTTCCCAGGAAGACTTCATGAGGCAGAGGGGGAGACAAGCCCCCCGGAATTCCCAGATCGTCGTGTGCCCACCAACAATAAACTGTGGAAAGGTCCCAGATCTTCTCTGTGTTCTCCTAAGTCTAGCTTCATGGTCTTTATTTGACAAGTGCTAGATTTATTACTTTCATACTTCAGTCTTTTTTCATCACAACAGCAAACCCAAAAGTTTTTGCTTTTCACTATAAGACCCACTTCTCTTCACCTTGAAGATTCATCTACTGCCTGCAAATTCCTCAAAATCAAATGTTTTTATATTTACATTCATTGATATGTTAACACTCTAATTTAGACAGGAACTTTGACTCCACAGATTGTGTCTAAATTTCAGCTTCCTGTTTCACCCTCATTCTAGCGCATCTCAGTACTAACACACTGCTAAGAAAAATAGAAAGTCCTAATCTTGAAATATTTAACAGATGTTACACTATTTGAAATTACAGATCATCAGTAACTGTTATATATGTGCCAAGGATCTCTTATTCTTTGGAATATATATAAATACATTTTCTACAAAGTATAAATGAGCAGGATTTAATTAACAAAACCAAATGGTTCTATTTCCTAAATGACTTATAATATTTATTAGCGTGTTTCTAAGACTCGTAAACATCCAAGATAAGGCCCTAACAAACAGCATTTCCCAAATAAGAATTTTATCATTTGTTTAGAAAGCATTTTCAAGTTTTTGTGTCTTCGGAAGCTTCATCATGGAGCGTCCTGTGCACAAGCATTTTGATCAGAATTTTGAATATTACACTAATGATTTATCTTCTGCACTGAGGAACTCATTTCATTCAAGAAATACTTAAATGCCACAGTATTCCAGGAAATTAGCAAGTGATTCGCACAGAAAATATCTCAAGTTCTTCGGTAATTCCGTCCTGTTCTTCGACTCACACATTTATCTTTCTGCCAAATCAGTGTAAAACTAACGTTTCCTTATTGTGGTTTTATCCAGGTGAGTAAAGCGCCTCCGTATTTGTTGCTACTGTTCCAACACAGCTGAAGGGATACGGTCTCGAGAATAGGTGGTAGGACAGTGCGATCTGGAATCTCGCATATCTTACTGGGAGTGTTTTGTTTATAAGCGCCACACTATCAGAACAAGGCCAAAACCAGTCCAGGAAGATTACGTTAAAGATTGCCCCACTATTTTCTATTGCTTAAGACTCGTGAAAACTGGGAATTTTATTGTCCTAACTGAAACAGTGATTCTCCCAGGGAACAGTTTGATGAGTTCCGTGCAGTGCACGGCTGGGGGATGGGAGTAAGGACACTAAGCTATTTTCCGTCTACATGCGCACATGAGGATAAAGGTACTCCCTGAGGCAGCACTCGGGTTTGCTTTAGGACCATCCGTACACATCATAGCTGTTGTGTTTAACTTCACTACACGAAAAGAAAACACGAATCTCTGAAGATTTGGAAAATAAGCATGGGGGGAAAAAGAGGACCTGTCTGTGGGGATATATGGATATAGCAATAATAGTCACTTGAGAAAGATTATTTATCAATAGTATTTGCTGAAAAGCAAAAGAAATCAGAAACCACCTGAACATGCCCGCATGCTTCTACCAGCAGATTCATTCATCTCTTTGCTAATCTATATTGACATAATCTGCTCCCCTCATATGTCAAAGGGAACTATTTCCCTGGTTGGTTTGTAAGGTCTAACTCTACATAAGTACACATTTTACTATCTCTCATCTTCTTTTTCAAGAACTTCCTCATTATTTCCTCTTCCCTGCACCATTAGCTTTCCCCTTCATCGGCGCTATTGTCACCAGCACATGAGCATGATATAACGTATTCCTTCTCAAAGTAAAAAATAATTTATTCAATACCACTCACCTGCAACCTCTGCCTTAAGAATTTTGTACGTTCCAAAACAGGTAAAAATGTCTTCAAAAGTGCTGATTATGTTTGTCACTCGGGACTATTTCCTTGAATTAACCCTTAATCAGAATTTTCTTCCCCAACACTTCCGAAACCTTTTCTTCAGTTACCATTGGCCATCTCAGCGCTATTCTAATATAAGGTATTAGAATTCAGCTCACTTGACTTTTGTGAGATTTCACACAGTTGATTCCCATCTCTGAAATAATTGTGCCAAATGGCTTCATCACATCCTCCCTCTTACATTCCTATCTTGTAGATGGCTTTATCCCAAAGTCATTGCAGAATATACCTCATCTTCTCCATAAAATTGTGAGTACTCTAGGAAACAGTCCTCAGCAAATACCTCTCTTGCTATTTTGCTAAGTAACTTAATCCAAAATTACAGTTTATAGTGAACTTAATTATTCCCAAGCAACATCTTTTGTTTTGATCTTTGAAATTACTTCAAAATAGCACTCATAAATTTAAAAATCGATGTTAGTGTTTTTCAAAATTAAAAATTTTCTTTTTGCTATTTTTAGACACTTTTAAAGAATGGAATGAGAAACCATCAATTAGGAGTTGCTTCAAAATTCCCTATTTGATCATGAGTTTATACCTTACATATATAAAAGACTATTGAACAAACGGAATTATAGGTTAGAAGGGCAATAAAATATAGGAAAATTATTTAAATATTTTAACAAATACCATGTATGATGCATAAAAACACAATATACTCAAATGTATTAATCATTAGGGTAAAGCTTACTCAGACTATTCTGTGATGTTATGCACACGTTTTATAATGGCAAATAGATAAAAAAATAAAAGTTCACATTGAAAGCTTCTAGAAAGAATGGTTAGAAAAACTAGAGTCCAATAAATAAATAAACTAGAGCCCGTATATTTTGCAGGTGAGAATGTAAAATGATATAGCTGTTTTAAAAATTGGTTGCTTCTTATAAAGCTAAATTTACACTTAACTACATGATCCAGACATCTGTGTTCTCATTTACTCATGAGAAATGAGAACTTCTGTTCAGGAAATCCTGTCTGTAAACAGCTTTCTTCATAATCACCAAAACTTGCAGGGCCCAAGTGTATAGTATATGAAAGTGAGTATAGCCACACAACTCTAGGCTCCCATGACTCAGGTTCAAATCATTGAAATCTTTTTTGAAACCTCCTTTTTGTGGTCACTGCACAGTCAAATCCTTATAACTACATTATTATTTTAGTTTCAAATCATCTCCAGGCCCTTCTCTCCATCTCTCAAGTCAACTTCATCTCTCATCAAGAAGAGGACAATTATTATACTAAACATTTGTGAGGTAGTTAAGTGTACAAATTCAAGGCCTCAAATCATGTATAAAATTATTAAAGGGTGGGAGATTTAGCTCAGTGGTGCCGCCAAGTACAAAGACCTGAGTTTGACCCCCAGTACGCCCCCCAAAAAATCATTAAAAACTTGAACCGTTCTAAAAATAGCTAAGTAAAATATGGCAGCAAAAGCAGAGGCAGATTGGTGCCCTCTGTCCTGGCTGCCAGTGTTTAGAAAGAATGGGCCCAGGACCCAGAGCACAAGATCTTCTTCCAGGTTTGATAAGAAAAATAGCCAATTTGTCTTTTTCTTCCTTCAATCCTACTGTCTTTTTCCCACATGGAATCGAGAGTAGTCCTGAAATGTGTCAGATTATGACACAGCTCTGCATAAAACCCTCCATCACCTTCCATCTCCGCATCAAGACCAGAGTCCTTCAAGTTGTCTAAATTGCCTTAGCTGACCTGCTCCTATGTGATCGCTTATCTGACTTTGTTTTACCATTATGCCCTTTCTATCCTCACCACAGTCCAACTGGCCTCGTTTCTGTTGTTTCCATGCATAAACTCCTGCAAGTCTTCATTTTATTGAGAGTGATCTTTCTAGTCTCTCCAGCTCACCTTGGTTCCCCAGTCACCCAAGGTCTATGAGGCAAAGCTCTACTTTAAATTCCCAAGTTCAGCTGATTGTTGAGCTGACTTAATGATGGCAGTGTCTCTTCTTTGCAATTCATAATTATTGAATAACTGACAGATATTATGTGTTCAGTTAGTGACTTAGTTCTGATGAAGAAATACTGATGGGACCAAACATTCCCTTTCTTGGGACCTGGTGCTACTTTGCTTTCTCCATTGTAGTCAATCACTACTCCAAGTAATACCACCTTTCCTACACCCTGCCTTCTTTATCAGACTGCTCCTTCTGCCTTCTCTCTGATTTCTCTTTCTTACCTTCTCATTTTCTATCACCCAATCTCCGTTCACCTACTGACATTTGCACAGGAACCATTTAAACCATTTAATAAAAAGACTTCACAATCCTGATAGCGAACAGATTTAATGAGCAATAAACACTACATTTTAATATTGCTCATTTGAAATTGAAAGGCTCATGGTCCGCAAGGCAGATTAGTAAAGACCAGAAGCCTCTGGGAGTGAAGAAAATGTGAGTACCCTTCTAAAAAGAATCAATAGCGGGCCGGGGATTTAGCCCCATTGTGCGGCCGCCTGCCTCCTCACAAGCTCAAGGTCCCGAGTTCAATCCCTGGTACAAAAAAAAAAAAAAAAAAAAAAAAAAAAAACA
>NW_022900945.1:8756598-8764098 GCF_012274545.1 Fukomys damarensis
AAAAAAAAAAAAAAAAAAAAAAAAAAAAAGAATCGATGGCATCTAAGCTGCCATGAGTAGTGACAGGAACAGTAACTCCACGATGAAAACCGTAAATGTTTGATTCTTAGATTGTCCTGCCAAACACTTGGACTGTTATTCATACATATGGGCATGGGCATCAATGGTGCATTAGCAGAGGTTACTGTAATTATACATCTTTCTTGGTATGGAGCATAATTTTCCCCCGTTGCTTTTATCGTGTTCCAGAAATTTCAGAGTAAGGTGCATAGTGACTGAAATGTATTTTTGTAGTATTTGATTTTCATTCTTGGACGGAAAAGCCAAAAGTAACCCTTGCATTGGGAGCTCACCCTAGACAAACTTTCTAAATCATTTTACCTTCTATCAAAAGATTATTATCTCAATTTCAAGAATTTAAACCACCAAACTTTTAAAACTGAGATTCATTTTTTAAAATATCCTTTGATAATAAATAGATCGCCCTACACTATGTACTAAAGAACAGCTTGACTCCTTTGGATTAAATTTTCATTGCAAAATGCAAATAATTTTCCATTTCTTATAATTTATGATATTATTACCATATCCTGTTACATAAAATGACAATGAGAAAAAGCACTCCTGCTGCTACAATCTGTGCTGAGAAGCTTTCACACATTACATTGTCTCCAGACCCATCCATAGCTGCAGCTATAGGAAACAGAAATTTTCTGTCTTTGCTGGATGATGCTAATACTCGGCCATAATAGACATTAAAAACACGTTTGTTTGCCAAGCTCCAATTATAAACAGCACAGGCTCTCTGAGTAAAAATTATGCTTTTAGGATCCATTTCTGCCTGTCATGTTTTTTATTATTATTGACATTTATTTTCTCCTTGTACATAAATAAATTCAGTAAGAATTGCTGTATCCTACAATCAATATGATGCATGGCCCATGTCCAATTATGTGTGTGCAGCCTGTTGGAATCACTTTCTGATTTAGAAAACTATATCTAATTGAAAGAATGGAAAGTTACAACACATACAAATAACACACCACGTGCTGTTTCTTCCTTCTTTAGAAGGCTATGACCTATTAAATAATTTACATAGTCAAAAGAAAAATTTAGCTTAAAGATACAATCGAACTTATTGGAAATTCTATAGGTGGGCTGTATCTCCTTTTCAGAACAGAATGGGAGGGCCAACAAGCCGAGGAGAGGAGGTTGGCTTTATAATCAGAAAAAGGCTGAAGACAGAAGAAATGGGAACAAAGAGCCAGTTGGTCCTATCAAGTTACTTCCCTTATAGGGTCGAAACAGAGTGAACTTCCTTATCCCTTGTGTCAGGAATACTGCATCTGTTTTGACTCATTACTATGAAGCTCCTGGATTTTAGGAAGCTTGTCCTTTTAAAGAGCTGAGTTTAGCTTTGTGACATGTAGCGCAAGTGACTCCATTCTGGGTGGGGCCTGGTGCAAGAATGTAGTTAGTCCCAAAGAATGGCCTCACTCCCCTTATCGTATTAGACTGCTCTCAGTCAACACCATGACGAGTTTTTATTTTATTTTATTAATTTGATTGGTCCAGTTAAGGCATACAATATAATGACAGTCATTATTGGAAATTTGTACCTTTACTTACTCTATCTTGGTTCTTTTTTTCTTTCCCCATTCCCCTGCCCTCCTTTCAACCCCTCCACCCCTCTCTATCTACAAAGACTTTGCTTCCATTTTTTCATTTTCTCATATTAATTCTACTCCCTTCTTTCCTTTCTTTCACCCCTTCCCCTTTGTCCTTCCCATTTCGCATTATCTATTATACCTTTCCATTGGATCTCAACTGCATGCTGTGGGCAGTAATTTCAACCCTTATTTTCAGAACAGCAACAGCAGATCCAATCCTATTACCATAATTCTCTGACCCGACGAGAAAGAGTCTATATAAGAATGTGTATGCACAGTGGACAATTCAAGATAACATTTTAGAAATTCCTTAAATTTAATTCATCTGAAATGTTCCCATTGACACGTAGGGAAATATACACTCAAATTCCAGAAACTGGGTTCTAATGACGTCTTTAGGGGACCTTTACTCTGCCACCCAAGGAGGGCACTTATATTTACAAGAATCCAGATTCTGGCCTGCAATTTGGGTCATGTCACTCACTCCTATGCACTGCCTCAGACTGGAAATTGGTATCTAGTGACATAAATAAGCAGATTTTCCTCAGCGAATCCTCTCTACCAAGGGTGAGATTAGTAAGTCATTTAACTCCTAGGGTATAGTGGTAGAAGTGCTAATTCCTTTGTTACATTTTCTAAAAGAATTTCCCTAATGAATTTCTTTGTCTCTTGTGCGGTCCTAAGGCTCTAATAAGAAATATTATATATTATATTTTAGCTCTAAACTATCAATCTCTGAGACACTATCACATTCCAGTCTTTGGAGGGCCATGATCTCAGACATGGTCATGGTGTCAGTATCCCTTAGAACCGGCACTTTTGCAATATTATATGAGAAGATTCTTTATGGGGCAGGACTTTTGTACACACTAAAGGGTGCATATTTTCCCTCATCCCTCGATAATTCTGGTTTCCAGTCATTGGACAAAGTAAAACAACTCCACACAGTTACAACTATTCCCTATTAGGATATATTAATCTTGATTTAAAAACTACTCTTAAAGAAAAAATATATAAAAAGGAAAAATGGAAACAAAGTCTTTGTAAATAGGGAAGGCTGGAGGAGGTGAAGGGAGAGCAGGGGTAAGGGGAAAAAATAAGAATCAAGATCATGTAAGGGTATAACATCCCAATGATGAATGTAACCATGTTGTGTACCTAAAATGTACCAATAAACTTAATGGGAAAAAATAAAAATAAAAAATAAAGTGAGAATTTAAAAAATTCCCAAACAACAATAACAACCACAAACTACTGTTCTAATAACTGAATGCAAAATGAAAATTAAGATTAATTATATTTAGTTTGCTTTTGTTGATATCATTGCTAATTTCACAAGCAAATGCTGAGCAGCACTGCTATGAAAAACGCTCTTCTGGGCAGTGAACGTGGCCCTGCACACGTGTCTACCTCGGCTGGCACATTTCTGTGCTTTCTTCCTAGGTTCAAGGAGCAGTTGTGCTGTCACTTAGAGCTGGACATGAACAGAGCCACTGTGTCACTGGGCTGTGAAAGAGCCCTAATACTCAGTCCTCCTCAAAAGCACTCTTCTCTGTTCTAATTCTATCCTTTGTGATTTACACCCTCTAGTCAACCCCTGTATTGTATCCTCATTTCCGTCTTTCAATCATACATGTCAAACGACACACTTCCTCCAAGTTACACATTTGCAGAAAGTCTGAAAGAAAAATGCCTTTTGCACATCTCATGGGACATAAAAATTCCTACACTGTCGTTTTCAGGATAGTGACTTGGGTGGTTCATCATTTGCTTGTGTTCATGAAGCCCCCATGCAATTCACATGATCAGGCTAAGCCAAACTATGATGACCTCGAAGAGTATGTTTTCCCTCTAATAACAGTATGTTTGCATTGCATGCTGAGAAGAGGTGCTGGCAAGGTGCTAAGACAGGTGCTTAGCATGCGTTCTGCATCTATGCTATACCCACAGCTCAATTTGCTTTACTTGAAGCTACTTCTCCCACTTTTCTAGGTTCTCTTAAGACAATGCTAACTGTTCAAATATTAGCATCTCACAAAGACCGCAAAAATCAGGTGTAGAAACAAGAAAGGTTATAAAATCATAGAAAGTCTACATACAAAAATACATAGAGATGGGGAAATAAATATCCAAGCAGAGTTGGCTGCAAAGTCTGCACCAGACCCTAAACTCAAGCAGGGATTTTACAAAGTAAGAAGAAAATTTAGGGGTGAGAGTGGCAGAGAAACAGAAAGCATCAATAGGGGCCCATTTCTAGTGGGAAAACGCCAAGAACAGGTGAGGCCATTTGGAACCCAATGTGGGCGAGTGGCTAGCAAGGAAAGAAGACAGTTGAAAGTACTTGGGACAACAGTATGGGGGAGGCACAGCCTCTAAAGAAAACCAAGACAGAAAAGAGGGTAGTGTTTCCTCAAGCCTTGGTGGAGAAAGGAAAAAAGAAATATGCCGAAGATACATGTTGAACTGAAACACGAGAGAATTAAAGGATCACAATGAAGTTTAAAGACTCTTTTACTGTTATATCTAAAACTGCTGATACCATCAGTAGGAAGAAAAGCACTTCTTTTTCATTTGTTTTTCAAGTTTGGCTCTCTTTGTCATTTCAAGTGTTCCTGCCGTCAACAGCGGCAGCAGTAGCAGCAGTTATATGAAGAAGCCTGAATACACATAGATATATTCTAAAACCTGGGAAATTTAACCTAAAGTACATTTGAGCTTTGGAGTGCCCTTGGGGGAGGAACTGAATCGTTCAGGGGGTGAGTAATGGGATTCATTACCAGGACGACCAGTTCAAATCTGACATAACCCAAAGTGTTCCCTTGCCACTGAGAAGCATAGAGACTGTGTTGAATAATGCAGCCCCATGTAAGTGATTTCTTATCCCACCACTGAAGCCACCAACAAAAGCATATTTTCTCTCTACATGAGAAAGATGTATCTGTGTTCATAGATATAGAAGAGAGGGGGATATTCTTTGAATATTCTAATAACCTATTTTAGCCCTTTTTAATTCCTATGATGCAAAAAACTTACTTATCATATTTTATTTGTCATAAAACCAGATTTGATCAATATTGTGCAAATGTAAAGAATTCCCCATGCATTTTGCTTTTGATAGGACACAGTCAGATGAGTGATGATAGTAGATCACAAAGAGACAATTTCTGGGATTTTTACTTCATTATACATGCTAAATCAAATCTACTGCATAAAATATAAATTTAACACTACGAAGCCACTTTGTTTTAAAAGATGATATGAGAAATTCAGAGCCAGACTTCTTTTCTGGCAAGTTTTTTCAAACAGTGAATAGAAAAAATAATTATAATCTCACAAAAACTTTTCCGAAAAGTAGCATGGCATTTGTTAAAAATGCAACAAGCATGACATTAATACAAACACCCAATTGGAAAGGTGGAAGAGAAGAAACATATGGTGATCTTATCAAATACATGTAAAGAAGCTCAGGAAGTCACGGTAAGGGACTGTGAACTCAGGATATGACAGTCACTTGTGCAAGTCCTGCTTTTGTCAATTTGTAGCAGAAGCCATACAAGCTGATGTATACAATGAATATAATATTTTGCTTGAGATATCATTCTACATACTAGTTAAGGTGCTTACTTTATGGAAAATATTAGCACCTCTGATAATTAAGAATGGAGTGACTATCTTCTAAATACATTTCCAGCCACATATAAAACTAATAATTTCAACAGAATATTGTATCTAACCTTATCCAAAATAGCATGTAATGGAATTTTTGATTCTGGATAATATAGAATTGAGCAAATTCATACATGGATTATTGAAACAAACCCAGATGTTTCAGCATCTTAATATTTAAAGTATTGGTGAATATTTTAAGAACGTGTTGGAAGAAGATTTTAATATTTAGTACTAGTAGTATTGCTAAAAGGAAGATAACATCCAAGGAATTCTGATGCCCAAAGGTAAAAGAATTGGGTAATGCCCCTTCAAAGTCATATTTTCTTGGTGCTATAATAAACTCCCCTTCAGAGTATAGCTTGAATATACAAAAATTGCTTAAAATGATATGATAAAGCGAATGAAAATGTAGTAATTGGCCCTTTAAGCAATATTACACACCATCTCCTGAATACTAGCAGTCTGTGCTATCATGTAAAATTTGCTTATGAAATCTATCTGTGAAACAGAACTCAACATGACAAAGTGTTGAGTTCCCGGGGTAAAGGCAATATTCTATCTCTTGAAATATAATGAAGACTACACTCCATTCAAGTGAAATTGTCAACTTGAGGGAATGATACAGCTTTGCTATGTCAAAATAACACAAACAAATAGAACAGAACATGAATTTTAAAAAATTCTTGGGACAGTAGCATGTATATTTAATAAGGTGTCTTCTACCATGACTTTTTCAGAATGGAAAAATGTTAAATATCAACAAGATAGATATAACCCATTCAATTTATTTTCATCCAGCCTTCTGGCCCTTACACCAATACCCTGTCTGCTCCTCATCCTCACTCCAAAAGTAAAATAAACATAGCTGTCAGATGTCAGTGTCTAGTGAAGATTGTATAAAATCTTAAATGTTTGTGAACTTTGGAATAATAGCCTGACCAGCCCATTCTGAGCTGAAACCTCATAAATTCTTAAATGTACTGTTCAATGGCAAATGTTCTGAAACCTTCCCCATAATGACTTATGCCACAAAAAGCAAAGCAAGAAGAAATGGATGTCTTCATTTTTTTAATAGAAAATGTCAAAAGTTTTCTTTATTTTTAATGTCTTGTGCACTGAGTGATCTGCCATTTTTGAATGTTTCAGGATTTGCACATTGTCAAAGCTTTACAGATTGCCTTTTGTGGATTGTTGTGGAGTATAGCCACTTTCATTCACTAATATGTCACTTATCATTCCTTTGCAACAGAGAATATCGACTAGAAATAAATGGGGGCATCTTTAATGCATATTATTGTTTCCTAATAATTTCTTTAATTGGAAAGTTATACAGAGACACCCTCACTATTACATCTAACCAGTAGTTTTTCAAAACAACTAAGGCATAATAAGATTAATGAGCTTCCTAATAACTTGGTGGCAGAACTGTGACTGGTATCACGTCTTTTATCTATTTCTAATTTATCATGTATCTAGTGGTTTTTTTGTCTTTTGCATGACTTTATGCTCACGCCAAACCTGAAAAAATGTTGCAAGTGGCCATTAACTTTTCCATTTGATCTGTGAAGCAACTGAGATTGGCTGAAGCTTAGAAACACTGTGATATGGATGTGTGATTTGTAAGTACTGTAAAGGATTTATATCTTTGCAACTCTTTGTTGCGATGTTTTAGTGGACTGCTACATTGACACGTATATTTTACCCAAAATAAATAAATCTCACTGCATCACTGTGCTGTCTTGCTCAAAG
Organism: Fukomys damarensis; assembly: GCF_012274545.1. Classification (NCBI taxonomy): domain Eukaryota; kingdom Metazoa; phylum Chordata; class Mammalia; order Rodentia; family Bathyergidae; genus Fukomys; species Fukomys damarensis. The sequence goes on from NW_022900945.1 coordinate 8,763,687, forward strand.
ACAGATCATTTGCTCAAAAATAAGCCATATTTTGCATATTATCTTGATATAAATAATTAGAAATTTTAAGCATGTTTAGGTAAAATAGAATTTGTAAATGATGCATATGTCTCTGATTCAAATGTATTGATGAAGATATTGATGATACTAAACCAAAAGAAGATGGTATCTATTGTACCCAGAATCCCAGTGAGCACAGAAATATCTGGAACCAAATATCTGGAAACTGTGTCCATCTGCCTGATGTTTTCGTGAGTGTTCTGAGTTGGGTACAAATAATTTTACAGAGACTCCAATGATTAGTTTGACTGCCTTACTCTCCTCTGGGCAAAGAGCATCTGCAAGAAAAAAAGATCAATAGAGACTTAGCTTGTATTAAATGACAGTTGAAGACAGAGCAAATGACTGAACA
>NW_022900945.1:8766713-8805952 GCF_012274545.1 Fukomys damarensis
TCAAAATACAAGGAAAATGTATTTAGGTTTTTTAAGAATTTTACTTGAAAAAAATGTTACAGTAAAAGACATGATCCCCTAAAAATACTGCCCTTTCTTTTCCAAAGAACTTATTTCATTATTCTTGCCACTTTCTGAAGCAGTTCTTGAAAATTTGTGTGTGTGTGTGTGTGTGTGTGTGTGTGTGTGTTTAATTCTATTGTGGCTGCTTTGATGTCTTGAATGGTTACATGTTGAACACTTGTAGTCATTTTGATGTTAGAAAAGTACCAGAAGTAGCATATTAGCAGTGACCAAACATACTCCTGGGACCAAATTGGGCGGGGACACACCATAACGTTTTTATGAGCGTGTTTTCCCACTGGATGGCACTTGTCAGCATCATTCAACGTATTTTTGATAACACCTTCGAAAGACATTCCGGAGAAAGGACTTCCAGAACTTCTTCACAACGTGGCATGAATGATGGGTAGTGTTCAGAGCTAAGGGGAGTATTTTAAAGGGGATTAAGGGCAATGAGTCTTTTACTGTAAAACAGTTTTAGAATGTCAGTGTTCACTATATGTGCTGCTTGAATATATGTGTGTGTGTGTGTGTGTGTATGAGTATATAAAAATATTTGTGCTTTTGTATATGCCAGAAAATTGTGGGTTTGGGGAAGTTATCTACATAGTTGTATGTCAGTGTCACTGATTTTTCTTGTTTGCTTATTCCAAGTTGATAATGATTACTCATCAAATAGTCTGCTAAAGGGCCTTTGTTAGTTTTGACTTTTGAAGTTATAAATAGTATTATAATAGCATTCTTGATATGATTTTGGTGATCTTTTTGGTATTGCTCTGCTCTCTGTCCCAAAGAGTAAAGTTGCTGACTCACAGTTCTTACAGGTTTTTCTCTACCTACCACAGTTTTCCACCCGGCATTTAGGAATCTGATGTTCCACATCTGTAAGAAATCGAACAGCATTTTAGATTCTGTAGTATTCTTCTAAATGAATATATTGAGATTACTGTTTTACTACTGAATGAGGGAAGGAAATAACTTGCTTTACTGATATAAAACCATGGAAATGTTCAACCAATTTCTGACTTTAGCACTTATACTATTCATTTGCATTTGCAATACATTGGAAAAATCTATGGAACCCCTGATCCTCCACAAGAGAAACTGAACTTCTTTTTGCCATGCTTGGGGTTCCCTATGAACATTTTCTTGGTGACAGTTTCAAAGAATTCATAAGACCAGTCATTTCTATCAAAGGACTCAGCCGTGTGAGAGAAGGCAGATACCACTCTCCAAAACAGCACAGCGGCTGGATGAACACCTGTATACAAACAGAATTACCTCCTAAAAACCCGACCTCATACTGCCGTCCAAGTGGAAATGGTGCTGTACATGTGAAGTTTGAGAAAATGCGAGTTAGTCCATAACGTCTGTTATTACTTTATCATGACATTGACATCTTCAATTCGTGTGGAACATATGTGACAATTATTCAATATTGGTACATTATTGCTAACTAAAAGTAACGTTTTTAAACTTTTTTTGTGTGTGTGGCATCTGGGTTTGAACACAGGACTTTACACTTGCAAGGGAGGCAGCAACACCACTGAGCTAGATCCCTGGCTCTAAACATTTTTTTTTAGTTTTAATTTAACATGTTTTTTTCTGTTCCAAGATATTATTTAACATACACCATTAAATGTAATTCCCATGTATTCCAAGGTCTCTTTTGGCTCTGACAGTTTCTCAGATATTATTTTTGGTGCTGTATACAAAACTACATCAAAATACTTATAGCACTACTGTACTATATTTATTTAATTTATTATATTTTAGGATATATATCATCCATTTTAACTTGTGTTTTGTTTAAGATGAAAACTCTATGTCCACTTTTATCCTTCCCTTCCTTCCTTCTTTCTTTCTTTTCTTTTATCTTTCTTGCATTTCAATGTACATTTTATCCAGCACCATTTGTTCAAAAGACCTGCTTTTCCCCATTTAACTGCCTTTGTAATGCTCAAATACTAGTTGGTTTCTTTTATAGTTTAAGTCTTATTTTTCTTTCTCAGAATTGTTTTGAATCTCAGATCTTTTATCTCTTTATTATTTAAACTAATTCTCATACTTTTTTGGCTTTTAGATCAATTTTAGAATCAGTTTGTTGATATCTATGGAAAAAGTTTGCTGAAGTTTTGACAGGGATTATGTTGAATTTATGTATCAAACTATGAAGAATTTCCATCTCAACACTTTTGAAATGTCCCAAGCGTGAACTGGGAAAATATTTATGTTTAATTTCTTCTTTATAAATTTTATTTTCATGATACTTGGGTTTTATGCACACATTTATTATATGCATTTTGTTAGATTTATATCTTAGTTTTGTTTTATAGGCTCCTCTAAAATGATGCTTTTATTTCAAATTCTAATTGCTTATTGATTATATATAAAATAAAATTGAGTTTCACTTGCTGACTTTGATTTCTATAACCTTATTATATTCACTCATTATTTACAGGAATTCTTTGTAGAATTTGAACTATACTCCATGGCATTGCATGTAGTTTTGTAGGAAAGGCAACTGAATTTTCTCATTGTCAGACTATACTTTTTTTTTAATTAGTGTTACAATTTCCTTATAGAAATTGTAAAAATACTTTTGATTCGGTCCTCATCTTAGAAGGAGTGGAGCAAATTATGATTAAGTCTACTAATTGTAAATTGTTTTTATAGATTATAAAATTGAAGAGTTTATTTTGTATTCTTTTTAGTTATGAATTATTACCATGGAGTCATATGGCATTTTTTTCAAGGCTTTTGCTACATCAGTATGATAATTCTTCTTTACTCTGTTGAGAAGGTGGATTAGATGAAGTGCATTCATTGACTTTCTCATACTGAAGTACCCTTCTATATGTAGAATAAATCCCACTCAGTCTAATATATCATTGCATATTTTTGTATCTTTGCTTGTAGGAGATATTGGTTCATAGTTGTTATTTTAAACTAATTTTGAACTAATAATTTATAGAGAATTTTTGAAAGACTGAGAATGTCTTAATCTAGTCAACTTCAAATATCATGAACAACATTTACAACTGACTCCTTATCAACTTCCCAGATACTTTACTTTAAACTATATTTCTTGTAACTCTCCTCAGAATAACTATTCCACACTCTGGCACCTTCAACTTCCTGGGTTTTACTTTTGGCTTCTGACTTTATCTTTGGCTTCACGACTGCCTTCTCAGGATCTCCCGGCCTGTCTTCCAAGGCTTCTATTTGAAATATGGGTGGAAGTCTTTCTGATCCCACAACTCTAACATTCTGTGTGCCTCAACAATCAAAGTCACATGAAAGATTTCAAAGTTTGTTACCAACTGGAACAGCAGCCAAGCCCCTTTGTACAATGGCTACCATGGCTTCTGAATGTCTGGACACTAGAGGGCAGTGTAATGACTCCCAGTTCCCTGAGAGACTGTTTTCAAATAAAGGGTGGACACTTTTGTATCCTTGAGACTGAATTGGATGGAAAATTGTTAATTTCTAACATGCCTCCATGGCATGCATCATTCTACTTGTCAATGTACAGAGTACTTTCTTTTCTTTTTCTCTTCTAAATTTATTTTTCTGTGCTTGGAAATGAATATAGTCTTCACACTGCGCTAATTCCTCAGCCCTTTTTTTTTTATTTGATATTGGAGACAGGATCTCATTGAATCACTAAGTGCTCAGGCATAGATTGAATTGTAACCCTTCTGTCTCAGTCTCTCAGAGTGCTAGGATTACACAGTCTGTGCCACAACTTTGGCTTGATATATTTTTAATAACACTAATCTCTTCATAAACCATACCTCCTTTAGTCTTGACATATACAAGGTTCCTTTTGGGGCAAAATGTAAGTTTTTAAATTTTTTCTGCTGTGATTTTTTCTTTTTTCTTTTTTTTTTCTTTTGTGTGTGTGTGTGTGTGTGGCCCAGTACATCTGGTTAAAAACACTAGCAGTACGAATGCCACAGCCTAAATGTTGGGCTGCCTTGAAATTTTCTCCACAAGATCTGTGAGTCTGCTTGCTACCTTTCAATTCAGCCTACCACAAAATTTCAAGACAGACAAAATATAGATTTTTTTTTTGCCACAGTGTAATATGAATAGAGGCAAATGGTTAGGTAAAATCATAGCAATGACATCTCATTGCGAGTGTTAATTTTCCATATAAGTCACTGTTTTATCACTGGGATACAATATCTCACACCCATAACTTAGAGGAGGAAAAGTTTACTTTGATTTTTGGTTTTAGATGATTCAGTCTATGATTGGCTGAATCTAAAACATAAACATCATGGCAGAAGGGAATGGTGGAGTAAAGCTTTTAGTTCATGAATGTTGAGAAACAGAGCCAGATAATACTGCCAGAGAGGTCACAGTGGAAGGTACAGAGTACCTAGGGTCATGGATCCATGACCTACCCAGACACACTGTGACATGTGCTATAGCAATTTTCTGAGTATTTCTTAATTCAGTTACATAAACATATCAGGAGTAACAATCACAATTGTTATTTCTTTTAGATACAATTTCATTATGAAAGAAAGAATGTGAGACTGTAGTTGTTTGTTTTTCTTGTACTAGTATTTTTTAATATGGTATTAAGGTGATTCTTGCCTCATTAAAATGGATTTGAGAAATTTGTGCTCTTTTTGTTATTTTTTAAATAAATTGTAGAATCCATCAGAAACTGTCTCTGGCTTTGGAGGTTTCTTATGAAAGAGTTTTCTTTTCATTGCACTGTCTCTCTAATGCAGGACTATTCAATTAGTTCGAGGCATTCTTATATTTCTAAAGCTTGATTAATTTGTATTTTCAAGAAACATTTTACCTTCTAAATTAATACATAGGCATAACGTTTCTCAGAATAATATCTAATTGTCCTCATAAATCTATAGAATCAGTAGTAGTATTGCTCCTTTCTTATTCCTGATGTGGTAATTTGTAACAGCCATCTATTTTCCTGAAAATTCTAGAAGGTAATCAATTTTTTTCAGAACAAATGTCTTTGAATTCATCCATTTACCTAATTGTTTCTCTTGCTTTTCGCTGCTGCTTGTCTTATTACTATTTTCTTTTTCTGCCTTATTTTTGGATGTGATATTATTATAATTCTACTTTTTTATATTTTTGGCTTAATAATTTTATTTCTTCAATTTTCTTTGCAGAAGGAAAATTTGGTATGAATAGCCTGTTTATTATATTTTATTAGAGTAGACATTTTCACTTAAAATAATACACTTACATAATGACATTTTTACTAAAATAAGTAAAAATAAAGGAGAAACAAATCTATCAATAGCACTGTGTTTCCATTAGTCAAATAATACATTATTGTTTTGGCCATTTTTTTCTCCCAGGTTCTTTTCCCCCTGTTATTTTACTTTGCATATGATTTTTAAATTAATATTGTATTAAGGGATTTTTTTCATGATACTTCCTTTTCATGAACATCATTTTATATGGATACTTGAGGACAAAGGGCTTGCCCTTTTCCTCTTTCCTGCTGTTATACACAGATATATACGCATATTAGACATTCAGTAATGTTTGTTCAACTGAATAGCATTATAGACATTGTAAGGAGATAAAGCTTTTTTGGATATTTAGTTATTTTTGTCATATTATCTAATATAGTAAAATGATAAAGTTGAAATTCAATAAAAATTGCTGAATTAAATATTGCAAATTTCTATTCATATTTCTAAAAATCACAAATTACAAAGTAATGCGTTATGGCATGTGAGTTCTTACCATAAGCAATTATTTATTTTGTCCATTCTGGAGGAATAATGAAGAATTTCCAAAGTAAGAAATTTGATAGATCACATTTGTACTCCAAGATAAGTGAAATTCATCTCTTTCCTAGTCTGTCTGCATTTAACTTTGCCTGCTGGTAATTAGTTCTCAATGCAACAGATAAAATTATCCTTTTTAAGTTCAATTTGATCATGTCACTCTCTCCCTATATACAACAATAACTTTTATTTCAGAATAAAAGCCAAATCCCTTAGAGTGGTTTGCAAAGCTATCTTAGTAACCATGGAATACTATAATAGACTACTACAGATGGAGTGGCTGATAGCAGCAGACATTCCTTTCTCACCGTCTGGAAGATGAGAAGTACAAAGGTGCTGGCCACTTTAATTCCTGCAATGGTTTCTTTCCTGGCTTAAAGTGTCCCATCTTCTTGTTTGTGTTTACGTAGAGGCAAGGGGTTATCTCTTTTCTGTCTTATAAAAACATTAATCCCATCATGAATTTAATATGAACAACACAATTTGGGGATATGGGACCATTTCCTTCCACTTATGTGAGTCAAGGCGATGCTCCAGAGCGAAACCTTGACTAAATCCCAGGACTTGCTATACGATGGTTGCGAGATGAGTAACAAAGACCCCAAAGCTTTCCCCGCATAATGCCAAACCAAGAGGCATGCACACTAAAACTCTTTGCATAACCTATAGTAACCTTTCTTCCCCCGGAATTCATTGAAAGTTCATTCATGTGGACTGCATCTTATACATACAATTATAACAGAATTAGTTTTTGCAAAGGTTATGCAAAAGTGCTGCCGCAGACGTGACTCCGTCCCCTGTCAAACATTCTGTCAGTCATGCTCTGAAGGACCCTAATGGGAGGTACCCTGAATCAGGTGGGACATTTGTGCTGGAGGGTGGACCTCTTTTCCTACTTTTACTTGGCCTGACCTCGCTCTGCAGAGTCTTTCTTTTCCTACCTTTAATAAAATTTTACTACTGTTTGCATTTGTCTTGACCAATTCTTTGTTTGGGACAGAAAGAAGTCAGAAACCACCTCCAGAAGGAGACTCTAGCACCCCCCCACAGACAGTAATATATTTGCCAGCCACGAGGTAAGGCTCTTTGGGCTCTTTTTTTTTTTTTTTTTTTTCCCTCTCTTTCTCTAAAATTCCATGAAGTTGTTTTTCTTCTTTCCCTGTCTCTTTCCCCTAGGTTAGGGAACCCAGAGACTTTTCTCAAGGTGCCAGAAACAGCTGTCTGGTGTGTCCCACCATATAAGATTGGAAAGGGCAAAGCCTCAATGGTTTTTTAGCTCTGAGCTAATAAGAGGGCTACAGGCCCACTTAAAGTTTATCTCCCCTTTTCTTCTTTTTCCCATTTTTCATAACTCATTCTATATACAAGAGGGTAAAGGGTAACCAAAAAGCCTGTTATTATTCTAGTAACAGAAGAGACAGTTCAGGTGCTATATGTGCAACCCATTTTTTAATATACCTTTATAACCTCATGTTTCCATACTCCATGACATGTTGTTCAACTATTCTACTCTTTTGTGGAACAAATAGCTGTTGGTAAGTTTAGGTAGCTGCCTTAGTAGCTGCCTACCACAGTTTACTCCCTTCTGAGCTCAAAGTCTCTCTGTACTTTCCCACTAGATAGCCATTTCTTTCTCAGGATTGCCATCTTGTCTAATCACATGACTACCATCTTGTCACATGACTGGCCACCATCTTGTCTTGGGTCACCCACTACCATGCATGTTTACCTTTTATTGTTTTTTTGTTTTGTTTTGTTTTATCAATTGCACCCTTGTAAATAGAAGATAAGCCTCTGATTTGAGACAATGCATTAGCTTCCTCCCTCTTTTGTTTTAAATTGGGCTAGGTCCCTTTCTTGTTTCTTCTAACAAAATTTAAGAAGTTTAGACTTATGCCTGATCACCTCAGCAGAACAAAAGAACAGTCAGTAAAGCTTAATTCAAATGACTATGAATATACAGAAGTAGAAACATTCTTTTTTTTTCAAATGTTTAAAGGTTTTTTAAAGCATTTTCCATCTCTAGTTTCTTAATCAAAGCACCAGAGCTTTTACTCATGAGGTAAAAATAAGAGATCCTTGAGAACAAGTGACTCAAATAATTCTAAATTACTCTCTTTTCCAAATATCATGACAATAAAGATTGAAATAATACTATAAGAATATTGATTGAGCACTAATATTCATTGCATAAGTAAGGCATTGAATAATCTAGATATATTGCTTTTTTGATCTCTCCTTCTATCATTGTATATTGTTTTGGTTCACCCACATTGACCTTGCTACTTTTCCTTAAACACACTCTCTTCTAATATGTCAGAGATTTGGCATTTACTTTTCCTTCTGTCAGGAAAATCTTCAGAGGGTTATCCTTTTCAATTCCTGTACATCACTATTGTAGTACTGAGGAAATAGAGAAGAAATAAAAACTAGTCAGAAAGGAGAAAAAAAGAAAAAACGATAATTTTACTATGAGTGAGCCTTCCTCTCTCACCTACCAGACCAAGACCAAAACTATAGATAATCAAATTCTACCAATTTCTACCAACAAAAACATATAAATATTCGCAATTCCTAACTATAATGTGTCTTATTTCTCTAAGCTCCTGCACTCCACAGTTGAATGCATTCTGAAATCTCTTCCTAATAAACCTTTCCTGTGCCTCTGACCAACACATCCTGAAAATTATTTTTTCTGAGATAACATTGTAGGCAGCAATGTTAGATAAAAACTAATATACAGTCAGATAAGGACTGTGCTCTCAAGGAAGTCAGTGGAAAATATAAATGATTACAACTGTGGCTGGAGGCTCCTCTGAAGAAGGCAATCCTTCAAGATAAAGTCACTCTGGCCCAACTTACATACTTCCCTAAGGGATAAGCAGAACTCTCATTAATGTCTCCCAGCCCATTAAATCTAGATATCCACCAAACACCTGGGTGGGTGACCACAAACTGCATCTATCCCTTTCCAAAATGTTCCTATTTTGGAAGTCATAGAAAAGCAAGGTTAATGATGCCAGCCATATACCCTTAAGTGTCCCAGTTCCCTTTTGGATTACTATTGGCTAAGTGGTTGTACTTGTAATGTTATGGGTTATAGTTTGACCCATGTCATACCCACATTGCAACTTTACTGTATAAAGTACCCTTGACAAAGGGCCTCAGTGGCCACTCACTCAGGAACCCTCCTGGCACTCAGGAGTTGTTCCCCAAAGTACTTTTCCTACTTTTGACCTCTGCTGTTCTTTGCAATTCATTCTTCGATTTCAGGGTACACAAACATCTGACAGCTGCTAGTTTGGGATTCATATCTCTCCTTTGTCAACAGGAGTCAGTGTACCTCCAAATAGAATTTTTAGAGTGGGTGAAATTCCAGATCTCTGGTTTCAGAACAACTCAGACTCCACCCAGTGACAGCAACATCTCTTCTGAAGTGTCTTCCCTCCCTACAAAATCACTTCTTACTTTACTACTTCACTTCTCCCTTACCTATGTATTATACCACTTGATGTTGTATGTATTTATTTGTTAGATGGTTGTAGGTTTTTTTTTTCTCAGACTAAATATAAGCTTCTTGAGTGTATGACACTCTGTTTTTTCACTGATATGAACCTCAGTACCTTGTGGATGGAATATTTAAGTGGTCAGTAAATATTTCTCAAAGATACTGTGGTAATAAATGAGTGCTTGCTATTATACAGACCAAATAGTCAAAGCTTTTATTGAACTATTGTTTTCTCTGATATTTTCAAAGTAATATTAACTCAGTGTTGCTGAAAATGATATCAACTTAAGAACTTTGCTTAAGGCTACACTAAAAATTAATAATAGTAATAATAATTAGCAAGTCTGAGCTTCACACCAGGGTTTTTCTCTTTTCAAAGCTCAAATCTTTTCCTTTGTATCATGCTGAGATATGAATTGAATGCAAAGAATTTAATAATATTCTAACACTTTTACAATCTAATTTCGTGTTAGCATCTAGTCTGTATTCATCATTGAAATAAAGGAGCAATCATATAGCTAAAAATCTTGAAGCTTAGACATTACAATATAGTAATTTTTTAAAAATTCAAAGAAAAATAACTTTGCAACTGAATTTGATTCTCTGTAACATTGACATAATAATACTATGCTGAGATGAAACTATTGTATTCTGAGTTTTCATGCCTTAACCTTGACATCTCCTCTTCAGTAGTAGAGTTAGCTATTATGTGAGATGTATGCTTTGAGGCTTATTTCTTAGGACATTGTCCCTTCCATAAACATTCACTTTAAATGAAGTAGTCAACCTATATGCTGCTAGAATTCATGGAAAACTTCTCAAAAATGAAATTGCTAATAGGAATAGAACTCTGAAATAAGTTCCTCTAAATACACATTACAGCTTTTGCAGAATGTCAGCTTTCCATCAGGCTTTCACTTGGTCTAGGTACATTGATATTTCTTTTTCCTAAAATAAGAAAATGAGTAAACTTAAACTTAGGGCTAGATCTGATTCCTAAATTTTTATTCTCATAGTGGCTATTGACTGCAAAATTGTTTAAAATGAAATAATTTTGTGGTTCTCTTTACATGTTGGTATCACAAATGCCTTTCCTGCAGGGCTGCAGCTTTGAGTTTATATCGTAGTAGTTACAAGTAGTCAATGATCCAGCCTTTACCAGGTTTTGGGTTGCCGGAGTTTCCTTCTAGAGTCATGAGATTAGGGTGTGGCAAGCTGGCTGGGAAAGTAGTTATGATCCCTTAATTGCAAAATCCCAGGACACCCACTCAGCACAGTTCCCCAGTCCTTGCACATGGACTTCTTGGGATAGGATGGCCTAGACCTGACCTCAGCATGAGGAGTGAGGGATTCGGAGAGGGCAGTGCCATCGAGCTCTCTGCTACTGTGTTCTCTCACAGCAGCCTGCTCTTGTCCTGTAGTGTGTACTTATTTCCCGTCTTTTACTTGTCCCAAACTTGCTCTGCAGAAACTGTTTATATTCCTATTTTTAGTCTTATGACTCTTGTACTATTTGCACTTGTCTTGGTCAATTCTTTGATCAGGACAGAAATAACCTAGAACCACTTCTAGAAGGAAACTCTAGCACTCAAAATTCCAGTAACAGTGTGCTGTCACAGGTCAACCAAATATATATGTATATGTATATATATATATATATATATAGAGAGAGAGAGAGAGAGAGAGAGAGAGAGAGAGAGTACATAAATATATAGCAGAAATTTTCTTAGGTGCTTTTTGAACTATGTGGTAATGACTAGAAGAGAGAAAAATGGTGCAAAACATACATAAGTCAAACCAAAGCCTTAGTCTCATCTGTGCTGATATTGTAAATAATGCAATGGAAAAATATTAGATAAAATTCCTTGATTAAACTTAGAAAGCTATCCCTAATTCCACCCATAATCAGGATTTGGGACTCTATCAGTGTAAAATTATTAACACATCAAGAAGTGCACACAAATTATCACTAATTTATAAGAATATTCAAAATTTGATGTAAGTAGAGAGCTCAGATCAGCTGCCCATATAAAATATTTAAAGTGCAGAATAAACTGTTTTAAAATTTTAGTGTTAAAAACATAATCTCCAAATATTCATTTATCTATCCACTTAATTTAATCTCTTTTTATTAGATGACCTTCTTGAATGATTCTACATGCTATGAGGGATATTCTCAGCATTTGGGGAACTCAGTTATTGTTATAGTAAATCCAACTTCTATTAGACCTTACCTTCGATTGTATATTCCCATTAATTGGACATGGCCAGTACTATCCTGCTACTGGGTTTGGGGGCCCTGGAGTCACCTTCTGGGGTGGTTTCCAGGTTCTTTCTGTTCTGAGCAAAGAATTAATCAAGATAAACAGGAACAATAGCAAAGTTTTATTAAAGGTAGGAAAAGAAACAGGCTCTGCAGAGTAAGTTTACGCCAAGTAGAAGTAAGAAAAGAAGTCCACTTATGGCGTGAGGGGGGCCATTCATGAAGGACAGAACAGCAATGACGAAAATCTCAGTGTGGACTCTCCTCTTCCTATCACCCCCTCCTCAGTCTAACCTCGGGTCCAGGTCATCCTATACAAATCCTGCTGCAGCTTTCAGGAGACAATAACATGCAGGGCTCTGGGAACTGCTTTGAGCATGTGTCCTCGCATTTTGTAATTCACAGGTCACATCTACTTCCCCATCCAGTTTTGCTATGCCCTGGTCTCCTGTCTTAATTCCTCCCTTTATTTTTTTTCTCATTACCTATGTCTTACTATTACTGATCACAAGACAGTTTCAAAAGTATAAATAACCTGCATAGAAGTTCCTGTCCAGGAATTTAACTCATCTGAGTCTGAATATCATCACATACGTAAAGGATGTTATACTCGTGGTATTTTTAAAGACAAAATACAATACAGAAAGAAGAGTTTTATTTAAAAGAATTAAAATATATAATCAAAGTTAAAATATTACCCATGGGTCGTAGGTACTATTTGAATGTTTACACAATTCTAATAATTAAATGACAATTTAATTATAGACTTCAAAAAAAGATAGTTTTGGTTATTCAGAGTTGAAGGATTAATTAAGGTGAAAATATCAAGGGTTAGAGAAATGAACCGGAGAAAAGAAAATGACTGACAGAAGCAACCACAGAATCACAAGATGCAAAATAGCTGGCCCAAGGTCACATGGTGCCCATTAATTGCTCCATCATCCATGCATCCAGCCCTCTCTCTACCCACCTAAAAAGCATCTATTAAACTCAAGGAACACAGTCGTTAGCATGACATGTCCCGCGCTACCAAGGAGGTTATAGGACCTAGGAAAGAGTTATTTGCAGAAAATGTCGATGGTTTTGCAAAACACAACTGTATAATACTAAGGTAACAACAGATTCTGAAACACAGCTGAGAGAGATATCATACAAAGAAGCCCTTGACCTCAATGGGAATATACAGCAAATCTAGTCATTCTGCCTATCTAATTTAAGGTTTCTTTACTTCTACGATAATATGATTACTTACTTAGCTTTCTCTATGCATTAGGAGACTATTTTCTTTAATGAAAAGTGCACTTTCCCTTCACTGAATTTGGAAAACCTCGAGAGGATCCTGATTGTGACTCAATTATATATTACTTTCTGAGGGGAGGAGAGGCTGAACACTGAAAAAAATATGACTTTATACAAAGTTTAATGGCATACAACTCTTATTGTAAACTATGGGAAATATAACTGTAATGAAACTAGAACAGCGGGTGATGTGTAAAACTGTAGGATTTTAGAAGATAGGAATTTTTCTGAAAAAGACAAGAAAGGCTTTGAGTAGAAGGAAACCAACTTCTGGAAAAGAATTTCAAATAAACTTCTCAGTTCAGTTGGTCCTACTTTTAATTTGCAATTCATTTGATGGGATAAGGCTTTTCGGTGGCATTTACTCAATAAAAATTGATTAAGTATCTGCCATTAGACAAACTCTGCGATAATCACTAGCTGTATAACAAAAGAAAAAAGTCTATATTTGAAAACCTAATAGAGCAGGGAGTTCAAAAAAAGATATCTATTCAACAAGTACTTTGGGGGGGGGCTTACTATAAGTCCTAGACTCTGCAGGTGGAGTAGTGAAAAAAAATAAAAAATAAACACCATTGTGATAGAGTTTATAGTCTAGTGAGATGGAGCAGACAATTAACAAATACAATAAGAAACACTCAGTCCGGGATGGTGGTTCACGCTTGCAATCCCAGCACTTGCGAGGCTGAGGCAAGAGGATCACTGTGAGTTCGAGACCAGCCTGGGCTGCATAGTGAGTTCCAGGTCAGTCTTAACTACATAATGAGACCCTGTCTCAAAAAATAAAAAAAAGAAAAAAAGAAAACACTCGTTTTATCTAACATAATCGTGGGGGCCACTGAAAAGATATCAGAAAAGTAGCTGGAAAGTTGCTATGGAATCATTGTAGAATAACTACCAGAGAGGTGACCACCAAAGCCTTCTGAGATGAGTTTTGTGAGTTAAAAGCGGGACATGTAATCGTTAAATGAGAAGAGTGTATACAGTAGGCAGAACAGACTCCACTTCATTCAGTGACAACTTTTCTTGGAGCGTCGGAGAAAGGGAATAAATGATAAGTCCTCTGGGCTTTCCTAAGCAACAAGGAATCCACTAGAATCCTTCAGCATTGCAGACAGTGGAAGAAGCAGTTCACACCAGTATTACCAGGGACCTACCCGCCCCCCGAAGGCTGCCCCGGGACTGCACATGTACTGGGTGCACTCACTACCAGGCTGCCAAACACAACCGTGTGCGCCATGACAACTGACCAACACACACATAAATGACGCTATAAGATTTCTATCTGGGACAGGTGAGCGTCCCTGAGGAGTATGCGTGAAAGTAGAACCTGAGCAAGCAGTGAACACCGAATGTGCCAAAACCTTTAATATTATGTTTAGTTTGCAAACGTCACTTCTTGCTACTGAAAATAGAGTGAAAAGAAGTAAAAACCTTTTGAAAGGAAGTTTACTTAAGGTTCATTAAAGATATATTGCTCTGAATTGTTTTTTAGATTTTTGGCTTTTTGTGGAATTTTTTGGTACCGAAGATGGAACTCTGGACCTTGTGCTTATAAGGCAGGCAGCAGAATCACTGAGCTAAATCCCCAGCCCCGAGTTGTTTTTGTTATTAGTAAATTTAAAATACTAGAAAAAATGAATATATTTTTGAAAAGATATATTAATGAAGTTCACGGAAGAAAAGAAATTATACATAAATAAAAACTAAATCTTAACAGGCTTTTTCACATATTGAAAGAAGAAAGTGTCAAGTGGATTAGAGGGAAATTTTACTTTTTATATTGCTATTTTATTAACATTTTAAAATTATAAAACAGCACTTTCTCATACCAGCATATATTATTAGCATATATATGAGAAAAATGTTAGAAAAAATATATTGAGAAAATAATTGAAAATTAGCATATACATTATCAAACTTAAAAAAATTAGTATCTTTCTATTTCCCTAAATAATTACTGCTATTGTATAAACTGGGTTCAATTTATCTATTCTTGTGGTGAAGGATGTGAGCTTGCTTTTTTGTTTCATTTTTTATTTATGGTCTATTGTTGATACTGCTGCTTTAAGCAACTGAGTGCAAGTGAATTGGTAGGTTTAAATTTTTCTTTCTCTTGGTAGAAATTTAAGAGTAGACTTGCCATACCATAGTTCATTTATTATTAGCACTAAAAGAAATTGTGAGCCTTGCAAAATATTTGTAATATTTTAGCACCTAGCAGCAAAGTGTAAAAGTCTATTGCTCTACATCCTTGCCAACAACTTATATATTCAGGCTCTCTATTCAGCCATTCCAGTGGTTCTACGGTGTCATTAAGAGTTAGTGTTGTATCCCTTTGATAATTAAATGCTGTATATCACAATGGTATGTGCTTATTGGTTATGGTCATGTATTCTCTGAAGTGCCTTCATCTTTTGCTCATTTTTATTGTTATTTTTCAGTATAAACTTCAGCCATACTCAAAGATCAACCTGGTTCCTTCACCCTTTCTCAAATTACAGAAGATGCTACTTTGAAAATTTCTTGCTTTCTTTTCAACCGAAGTCAGAATTCACTACTTAACATTGGGAGACATACTCTTTCTTTACCTCAGTGATACCAATCTGACTAATTTAGAAGGAAGAGTATGCTTCCCTTTTTCCACTTAAAAATGTTGGAAAGTTTTCACTGTAACCATTAGGAATCATGCGTGCCATATTTTGATCTAAATTTAAATCTCAAAATGAGGCAATTGTCTTGACTCAAAGCAAATGGAAATTATTACAATCTTATACTTGACATAATTGTTTTGGGCTGTACATTTTGATGTAGTAATCAAGAAGCCAAGACTACAGAAGCTTTTCTCTGTGCCTTAAAAAGCCAATAGTCATGCCATATATTTTGTTTACACATAAATTAATTTTTATTAAAAGAAATAAAAAACACAGCGTTATAAACTGTTACAACACCACTGGGCTAAGTGAAGGCATTTCATTTATAATTATCATGTACACTCATGCAGACAAAGAAAGTGTGTGAGTTATTTGTCTGCCTGATTTAAATATTCACATCCATATACTCCTGACATTTTAAGATTTTTTGTATGACTAGAAATATATGAGATATTAGGAGGTTTGATCATTCAGCTATATTACTCGTGTCTCTCTTTTTGCTTTGCTTTGTACTGTCTGTTCTCTATATTAAATATCTTGTCTTACCATATTATATTGGAATGATATGCTATCCATTCAAATTCATATTTGTAGTATCTGGGATAGTAGCTGGAAGAAAATATGTTCACTCTACACTGTGTAAGATAGATAGGTTTTACCATATGTAGAAGAAGATAAGCTCAGGAAGAGCAATCACTTGCCCAAAGTCACACAGCAGTTTCGGAATTTAAATGTTCTGTGTGTCAAACTCAGAGTATGTGCAGTATTTTAGTGCTATTAGAATGCACTATTCAAACTCTAGTTGCAACACAAATTGTGTTTGAAAATTTATTGTTTCATTTATTGCCAAAATTGTGATAAAATCTATTCAGAAAAGAGTCAGCAATACTAGATTACCATTTCAGTTTTATAGTGCTCTTCTAATGCTCATTATGGTTCCTCCCAATTCTAATTTTCTTATTTCATAGAAAAAAAATCTTTCCATTATTTTTGCTGCAAAATTTTCTATTCAAAGGTGATCTACTGCATTGACATTTGTTTTCTTAAAATAATCTTGCATGCATCATGTAGATTAATCTGGAACTTGTTGATGCTTGCTAATGAATGAATGAGATTTGGAGACCCTAGTAGAGAAAATGAGCACTCCGTGGCTGAGACAGTCAGTGATAAAGTACTTTCTTCTGGAAGGAAAGCAAGAGAAAGCACACATTGTGACAATGTTTGAGGGCACCAGTATTAACAAAACCTTACAAACATCCTCTTTAGAAGAAGAACACAACATAGGATCAAAGAGCAGCAATTAGCAATCAGGGGAAGAACTGTCCCCAGCTCTTTCATTTGCCTCGCCATCTGCACTTCCCGCGTGTCTTCCTCTTTCCAGCACTGCCTCTTGGTCCCCAGAGCTTCTCCCAGGCTGTCACTGTGGGATTTTTGTTTTGTTTTGTTTGTTTGAGACAGGGTCTCACTATGTAATTGAGACTGACATGGAACTCACTATGCAGCCCAGGCTGGTGTCTCGAACTCACAGTGATCCTCCTGCCTCAGTTTCCCGAGTGCTGGGATTACAAGCATGCACCACCACGCCCAGCTCAAGCTGTCACTGTGGGACAGAGGCTCCTGCTTTGCAGGGCTTCCTGCAATACCTGACTTTCTTTTGAGGATTTTCACTGCAGTAACAAGGGCATCGAGTGGAGAGTGATGGCGACGTTTCATTCCTTGATTAATTTTTCAGCTAGTACTTCATGGCTTTCAGGGTTAGGTCAGCCTGAAATGATGGAGGTTAATTTCCCAAAAGTAGAACCTTGAAAGACAGTTTTTAAAAAAGATACATTTCTCCCTCCTTTATTCTTTGGAAGAACTGTTTCAAGGAGTGGTTTCTAGTTTCAGGAGGTCTGGAGAATTCTTCAAAAGCCAAGCGATGTCATTGTCTAAATAATCACCGTGCGTGCGTGTGTGTGTGTGTGTGTGTGTGTGTGTGTAAAACTGGACAGAACATTAGCACAGAAATTTATGGTTTATTCTGTCCTTAGAACTCCACTTTGGGCCGGGCATTTAGCTCAGCGGTTCGGTGGCCTGCCTCGCAAGCGCAAGGACCCGAGTTCGATCCCCAGTACCAAAAAAAAAGAACTCCTCTTTCATTTTTCAGTTGTCTCTGCTACTCTGAGATTGCATAACCAAAATAAAGAACCAGCACTTAATCTTGATGAAATTCTGTTCATTAATAAGTGCTAGTTAAAATTAGAGATAGATATAGTAGACATAGATTATTTAGAAAGAAGACCTACTACTTTCACTTAAATCCTTCAATTTTCATTTTTTAATATTGGCACCTCTTCCTTCTTATTTTAATAGCTGAAGCGTCTTTCACCTCTTCCTACTTGTAAGAAGACCCTTCTCAAGCTCTCCTATGCAACTTCTCTTTCCCAATTCTCTCAATTGAACGTCCGTGTTATCTGTGTGGTGAAGATTAATACATTTCCATTGTTATGGAACCATGACCGCAAACTTAATATGCATTTCTGCATGTCACCATTAATTCAATTTAGTATCAGTGAGTATTGTTTACATGATGAGCATTACAGAGCCAGGGATGTCGATGATTACCTTTTTCATTACATCACTCACTTATCTGGAATGCAGTTGTTTTATGTATGTTTACCTTATTTGGAATATATGCATATACACATGAGTGTGTGGATGCAGCTTTACATTATGCTTTGATAAAGTATCCTATGCTGAAAACATTTCCCACAAGACTCCCCCAGGCTCTGCCATCCTCTCAGTCTAAGTCTATGGCTCCAGCTCTAGCTCGGTGGCACAGTTACCTAGCTGGACTCTACTCCACACCTGAAGGGTTTCTTAGTTTTTATGTTTCTGACTCCATGCAATGGGCAATGCTTACTCTTCTCACGGGGAGCTGGCGCACGGAAACGCCTGTCTTCATTCTCTTTCCTCCCCTACCCCTTCCCTCCCTCCCTGCTCCTTACAACGCTTGATGCTCTTCCCATTCGTGAAAGCTGCATCTCTATTTTCTCCTATCCTTTCCTCCATCCCTTTCCCTACCCTCCCTTCTCCCCCTCTCGTTTGAAAAAGATTTCCCTGCTTCTTGTTGTCTTTGTTTCATTTGAGTTCTTTATCGCATTTTGAGTTTCTCATACAAGAGAAGCCATACGATCTTTAAATGTGTGTGTCTGACACAATTTACTTATCATAATCTGAAGAAATGACTCACATTTATCTTCCTTTATGGCAGAGTAGTACTGTACTGTGTACAAATATAATATTTTCTTTATCTATTCATCTGTTATGTCCCCCCCTAGGCTGTTTCCATGATTTAGCTATTATGAATCGGGCTGCCATTAACACGAGTGTGCGTGGATGACTGTAATAGGATGTCGTTAATTCTTTCAGGAGTATACCTAGAATGGTAATAGCTGAGTCAAATGGAATTTTTAGCTTCAATGTTCTGAGCAATCTCCATATGGATTTCTATAGTGGTTGTACTAATTTATATTCTCATCAACAATGTGAAAGCATTCCTTTTTTTTGTTTTGTTTTGTCCTGTTTTGTTTTCCTGCAGGCTAACCAGCAATTGTTATTACTGTATTTGATATTTTGATGACAGAGGTTCTTTTTGTAGCAAAATGGAATCCCAGTGTTGTTAAACCTGCATTTTTCTAAAATCCACCACAAGACAAGGATGCCCACTAACATCACTTCTGTTCAACACAGTACTTTAAACATTAGCCAGAGCAAGTAGGCAAGAGAATGAAATTAAAGGGATACATATAGGAAAGGAAATGTTACATTTTTGTTATTTGCAAGCTATGTGAGCCTCTTCATAGAGCCAAAATATCCCACTAAAAAAGTCTTAGAATTAATAGCCAAATTCAGCAGTGCAGCAGAATACAAAATCAACACACAAAAAGAAATTGTGAAAACAGAATATAAAACACCATAAAGAAAAAATAAATACCTAGGAATTGACCTATCCATCCCTTCTTCAGTAAGTTCTCCTACTTTCTGGGACTGACAGAAAACATCATCTATTCCTAGTATAGACTTTTAGGAAATTAAGTATAGAGGGAAATTTCTTAACTAATTAGTAAACGATTGGCTGTTTCATTAAAACTTAGTCACATCTATCCTATGATCGAGCATCCTTCTATTGGGTACTTCCCCAAGAGAAATGAAAAATATGTGCACATGAAGACCTATATATGTATGTTCACAGCAACTTTTTCCATATATTCAAAGCCCCAAACAACTCAAATTTCTATCAACAGTTGAATGGACATACAAGCAGCAGAATATCCAAACAATAGAGTATTGTTTAGCAGTTCAAGATAAATTAACTCTATACATGTTACAAGAATTTCAATTAAGTAGGAAGAAGGAATGAAGAAAACTAAAGTACACACTAAATATGTCCATTTGTATAAAATTTTCACAAATGCACTCTAATGTTTGGTGACAAAAAGAATTTGTAGCTGTTTAGACATGGAGGTTGGAATAAGAAGACAGACAAAGAGGGCCAGGAATTTAGTTCAGTGGAACCACACCTGCCTTGAAAGTGCAAGGTCCTGAGTTCTATCTCTGGTACCAAAAAAAAAAAAAAAAAGAAGGCAGAAAAAGAGAAATGAGGAAAGGCTTGTAAAAACATGTGGAGGAACTTGAATTTATTGCCCTACTGTGAAGTTGTCATTTTGGAACCTTAGTTTCATCCGGGATATCAGAAGTTAATTTTCAGTCCTTATGAAATGGTGTTAAGTCAGAAATTAAACTAATATGAACAGATAAAACTTACCACACAAATTTAACAAATAAATCTAATAATAGGATATCAAAAATAATGATAAAAATAACGTTATATTCTACATGTTGTGCAAAGTACTTACTGTGCTTGTAACATGTAATCTTTTCATAAATCAATCCTATGAATTTGGTGGTCATTTCCTTAATTTAATGAAGTAGAAACTGACACTGAGAGAAAGCCTTTGATCCCTTACCAAATAATATTTAAGGAGCTGAATTTTTGGACTCATAAATTATGATTCTAGAGTCTGGCATCTCTTAGTTTAAAATATTTTATGTACTTCTGAGGGTTACAAAGACATTCCTTGGTATAATTCTGTCGAGGGGGACTCGTGATTAGGAAACTGTATTATTGACGGACATTCATTAAGGTACGATTTTTGCAGATTTATTTCATTTTAAAGACTTTTAAAAATTAAAGGGATTTTTATCTAGGTTGATTCTACAAAGATTCACAAGCAGTGAGAATCAGTGCCAATCTCCATTTAAATATCAATGGACATGTGTAGTTGACTGAACAATGAAGTCACTTTTCTCCAGCTCCTGAGTCTTTTGGTTTTGAAGTTAGTCATTCAATGTGGTCCTGCATGAGATTTCATTTAATTAACATGGAGCTTTTTATGTTTATAGCCATCTTGTTCATCTTCTCTCGCAGTAGGAAAACTGGAGTCGCTCCTAGAAATACTTCATTTGTATGTTATGGAAACCTAATGACCACATGTATTTAAATCTATCTGATACACTATATTTCTTTTCAATTTTCTGAGTTAATATATTTCAACTGAATTTTAGCTCATGTGAGTAAAATGCTTATTGGCTTGCAAGATACATGCATAGATACTAATAGAATAAGATAAATTACAATATGAAAAAGAACTAAAAGTAATTCATTTGCAATGCCAAATCAATAGCTTGCTGTTTTATTACATAATATGGTGACAGAACTGTTTTGACTGAATAATTCATCTCAAAAAGAATATTCGACTTGTTTTATAGCACACACATCGAAGAACAGTTAAAAGATAAAAGGTTAATGGAATCTAGCTGCCAAGAAAATAAAACATTTCTCTCCTTAAAAAAAAGAAAGATCATTTTTGTCCAATTATTGTACATTTTTAATTAATGAGCTGTGGAAATAAGTCAGAAAACTGTTTCTAGAACTCAGGAAATTAAAAAATATAATTAAGAATACATATTGTGCTGGAGAAAGATAGTTTATCTGTCATCAAAAAGTAATTTGGTCTCTTAGATCTCTACTCATCTATATTCAGCCAAATAAACTTGAAGAAGTGAGGCATGACTTACCTCAAAAGAGGTAGATTCTTACATCCCACTGTATACACACACACACACACACACACACACTAAACTCATATATGTTTGGTGAAGACCAAGAGGAAAAAACTTGTCAGAATTTTAAGGAATTTTTGATGTTCTTTTAAAACTCTGGACAGAAATGATGATAAAGTCTACACAGAATATCAGATTTGAAGACAGTGAATATGTAAATCCTTTAAAAAGCCTCATTAGCGAAATGAACTGTAGAACTTTTTTTAGCTAATGATCTACCTTTAAAGGGTTTATTTTCCATATTTTGATCTTCTTTCTTGATACAGTTACTTGTTTTTTTTCTGTAATGTTCCCTTATGCAAGTTTTCTGACTCTTCTTTTTCTGATTCTTTTTTCTTATAAAATTAACTATCATTTGTTTCCCATTGACCTTGTTACCATTGCTTCCAAGTGAGGACAGCAGGCTGACACATTTATAGAAATATAGAAACTTTGGCCCCATGTGAGATCCATTAAACCACATACATATTTCAGTGAGATTCTCACATGATGCCTAACTTGAAAGTCATGCATGTATTTTATGCACTTTTATTTCTCTATTTCTTTACCTTTGGTGCTTGACTCCTTTTATTTTTCTCTCCCATTTTAAGGATGAAACACCTTAGTTTTGGAAAAATACTGAAGTTGCCGATTATTATGGCTTGTTGTCTTGCTGGTTGGCAGTAGGACTGAATCCCTACTTATGAGGTACGTGAAATATACTATATCACCAAGTCACTTTTGTTAGACAAGTGTCTCCTTTCAATGTTATCACCAAAAGAGGAAAACAGGCACTTACATTTTCTTCTAGGAGTATAAACTCATTTCCCTCAAATGTTTTCACTGGCTGTGACCTTCCAGAAAGTTTGTTGTCATTAGGATAAAACTTATTTCTTAAATTAATAGTGATTTCAGCCATAAGGTTTGGTAACAATGTCAAAAAGGTAGCCTGTGTTTGCACTGAAATGTTATGGAAGGCAATTCGTAGTTTTCAGTTCATGTTCTACTCTCTATGTGATCGTTTTATGATGTGAAGCACTCCATTTTCATCTCTTCCCTTTTTTGTTTACATTTATGAAATAGGAATAAAACGGGCAACTTCAAATAATATAAATATCACCACCAAAATAGCATGCAAGGAACAGGAGGTTTTAGGAATAATGGGCTTCAGTCTTTGTAATAGAAGTCAATCTGAACAGAGTGAGTCTGCCTTTATCTGTTTCCACTCAAGCCATGCGAAATCCAGATCACTGGTAATGGAACTGGATGAAAACGAGCATCAGCAAGCACCACCGTCACACAGATGTTGGTTTTAAATATCATTATCCAATAAAAGGAGCCAGGGCTTTCTACAGAAATGCCTAGCTCTACGACTAGGCCAGAAAATTAGTATATATAGTATATAAATTAGTATATACAGCAATAATTTCAATATTAATACAGCCTTCTCATTTCTTTTTCTGCCTTATTTTTTGGGGGTACCAGAAATAGAACTCAGGACCTTAATATTAGCATTATTAGTATATTTATAAAATTTAAAAAGTAGTAGAGAGGAGCTATTTCCTGAATGTGATCTAAACATAACTTTTTTTCAAAGAATGTCATAGGGAAACAGAAGAAGGTGAAAACATTTACAACAGAGGAACCCAACAAATACTATATATAATACAATTAATCAAAGAAAATACTAACGCAAAATTCCATACTTAAATATATACTCCTGATGTAATATGATGATAGTATTACTTTAGTTCTTTGAAATGCTTCCTCAAAATCCATAATTCTGACCTAATCATTAGTAAATCAGTGTCCACCTTACCTGAACAGTGCATCTAAAATTGTCAAGTTTGTAAGAACAAGGAAAAACCTAAGAAGGTGTCATAATCACAAGAACTCTAAACAGATGTAAGATTAAGTGTAGCCTCTTATTCAGATTGATATTCTAGAGCAAAAGAAAAGGCAATGAGTAGAAATAAACTAAGAAAATCTAAAGCACATATAGACTACAGTTATTATTAATAAATAAATATGGCTTTATTATTACAAATGTAGACTATAACATAGTATGTTAATTATAAAAAAATAGGTATAAAGTATATAAAGAACTCTGTACTGTCTTTAAATTTTTCTGTAAAACAAAATTATGAAACACTATTTTTATTTCAAGTAAAACAATATACAGTGAGAGTCCCATTCTCATTTTTTGCCATTGAATAATTCTGTTTCATCATCCTTGTATATATTTAAAGTAAAATGTAAGAGATCAATTGTCTGATCATTAAATTTTTATGAGAAATAACTCAGGAGAATATATTTTGTAATCTTCAAGTTAGTATCACCAATGCTTTGTCTGCCCAAGACTCCAAAATTTAGAAAACTGATATGGTAAAGACTTTTCAAGTAAATTTGTTTCTACTTTAGCTAATTGTCTTATTAATGGGAAAGAAATGTCCTGGAAAAATTGAAAATGGTATCTTTTTTCAAGTTTACTGAGAAGATAAGAATAATGACAAGAAGCAATAATTTGCAGGTGACTCTGAAACCCAGAGTTCACTGGTTCACATGTCTATAACTATCAGATACAAATGCGGACTGGTACACATGAACACAACAAATGACACTTGTAAGAATGCTAGGAGGACAGGAGGAAATGAAGAACATGGCTTTGCTGTAACGGAGACTGTTTCTCTCTTTGTGCAGTATTCTGTTGCTGTGATTAGGTTACAACTTCTAAAAGGAGGAAGGCTACATTCACATTTAAATATGTTTGCAAATGTACCCCAGAGAAAAAAACCCTATGGCTTAACCTATGCACTATTCTTAATAGATGTATACACTGTACCTAAAGGTGTCTGACCTTCAGAACACAGTTCTGAGACAGAGTTCACCAAGCTACTGAACGTAGCCTTAGCAAGATATACCGAGAGGCAAAAAAGGGGGGCTAGCAAGGCATGTAAGACATGTTTTCCTTCTCAATAATTTTAACAAGTAAATTAATTCTAAAATGCTATCTGTGACAGTTGGCTGATTGTGTCAGCATGCGTAAGAAATGACTCATTGTAGCTCTGGGTGTGGGAGGCCTGTCCTAAGGAGGATTGTCTCCAGAATGGTGTAAATGGGAAACAATTCTTTGTTTCGCAGAGGCTCGCTTCTGTTTCTTCAGAGGAACTCCAGTCCTTGCCGTCATCTCGGATGTCCTTGCCTGGCTTTCAGTGCAGGCCCCTCAGAGTCCTGTACACACTGGTCAGTCTCCATCGCAGACCTTTCACCCTCCTGGTGTGGACTCACACGGGACACTACAAGGAATTCCAAACTTTCAGCTGGATCTTTTCGATGCCCCGTGAGGACAAACCCTCTGTACTCTTCTATGCCGGACTCTGTGGGGGACCACTGTAAACCCATCTGGTAAATCATTATATATTTGTACATCTTGCATTAAATCTGCTTCTCTAGTAAGTACTGACTGATACAATATCTTCTATGGTTTGGATACAGCTTGAGATGCGCCCAAGGGTTCATGTGATGGAAGACTGTTTCCTGGTGTGGCCATGATGATGGAAGGGCATTAGGTCATAGAGATTTCAACCTCAGAAGGGGCAGTTATGGTTTATATCTAGATGCCTCCCCAAAGCCTTATGTGCTTATAGGAGGGGCTTTCAAAGGGTGACTGCATCATAGGAATGCTATCGCTAGAGTGATGTTGGAGGTGGAGCCTAGGCAAAGTGACAAGTTGTGGAGGGTGTGACCTGCAGGATGCTTCTCCCTCCCTGTTCCTTGCTTTCTGTGTCTTCTGGTCACCATGACACAAGCAACTTTCCTCCGTGGAACCTTCTCCAAGTCCTTTCTGCTTTGGACCCAGCCTCGTATGGACTGAAACTTTTACAAACTGTGAGGCCAATAAAAACTTCTCCTCCTTTAATTGAGTCTTATGAATTGGGTCTCAGGGCTGAAAATGTGACTAAGACATGGACTTATGTGACCTCATGAGATGGCTCATTCCCAAGAAAGAGTTATAAAAAGAAGGAGGCTGTCCTCTCCCTGGTCTGTTGTATCTCATCTCAACATGTAATCTCTTTCCCACTTTGTCCTGCCATTGTGATGCCATCTTTCATGAATCCGTCACAAGAGCCAAGGTCCTGCTCTTCAATCTTCAGAACCTTAAGCTGAATAAACCTCTTTCCATTACAAAGTTCCCAGCCCCAAGTGTTTTGGTATAGCAAATACTATGGCAGCATCATTTAAGAAAATTTCAACTAGATTTTTTGGAAGCAGAATTGTTCAAATCAAACTTAGAAAATAATAGCATGATTATAATTGAAATGTTCCTAAGTCTCACATGGGGAGAAATGTTTTTACAATATAGCTGCACCTATGTGGAATCACATTGAGCAGGAATTATTTCTACAATTGTCCCTTCCCTTGGGTCATTTAAATAGTTTAAATTCCATTTAGATATTAGTCCTACAGAAGCACCATAATTACTGAAGATAAATGCCTCATCTACTTTCAAATCTTCATTAAAATTAGCTTTGTTATTTTTGTGGTGCCCAATAGCAGAGCTATTAGAGTTAAGAGTCTGTCAGCATTTCCATTTACAAACTCTGTTTTTTTAGGGTTCATTATCTTTTCTGTTTTGAATTGCATTAGCCTGAAAATTAGCTGTCAGCATGAATATGTATTATATTACCCAACTCCACGTACATAGCAATGTGGCAATACCCACGGCAGAGTTCGGTAACCTCTCTCCTCCATCTTCATAAAACTCTAAAGGTGCGTTGACTGCTTGATTATCTCATAGCGAGGCGAGGACTGAGCCTTTTAATCACGGATTTGTCAGAGAATTGGTCCTAAATCTGACCGAATCATTTTCAAATTTAAAAACTCATGAAGAAGTTAAATTGCATATGTACTGTACTTGCTTTTCAATACGTACAGTGCATTTAAAGCTTCTGGAACACGTTGCAGCCCTACATAATTAGAGATCTAGGAGAGCTGTATTCTGATTAAAAAAAAAAAAAAAGGATCTGTGATTTGTGCTATTTCAACCAAAGAATAAAAGCAAAGTAAATCACAGCGAGTGCTGTTTTGTTCACTTTGTCAGAAGAGCCATCTCTGCACTTTCAGGTGGGCAACGATGAGAAGGGAAGAGACAGCAACAACATGAGAAGCAGCTTCCGGGCTGTGAAATCGGGCAAAAGCACTTGGAATCAGGGTCATGTGCTGTCCCCTTCTGTCCAGATCGGAGATTAGTGAAAGCCCGGGCTTCACTTTCTTTCATTCCTTTGTCACAAATCCATTCTTCGTTTACTTCATCTGTTACCACCTGTTTCAACATGAAACATCTTTCCATTACCACACAGTATTTACCAGGAAAGGGAGCTGATCCTTGATTCACTTTAAAAGCAAATCTTCAAATTGGTGGAATGAAAGAACCAGCCCTTGCGCCGCATTTAAGTAGAATACGGTCTCAAGCGTGACCTGCTGAAATGTAAAGCTGTACCCGATGCACACAAACACAGTGACATCAATAGGAGAAAGATATTTTCTCAGAGGAAATGTTCGAGTCGTAGAGCTATCACCTGACCTATTTATAAAAGAATCAGCAATTAAAGGGAAAATTAAAGGGGGCAAGAGTATTGTGGCTAGTTTGCCACAAAATATGCCTATGTCCAGTTTAGACATTTTGTCTTTAGTAAAGACAAACATGGTAAACGTCCCCAAAAAGGAAGAAATATGAAGAATACTATTTTAGAACAACACTCATAAAATGCTACCAAACCTGAAATAGTTTTCTAACATAGAGGCATTAGATTGAAACAAAAAATATTTTTTGAGCATATGAAGACATTAGATGAAAACTGTCAGGTTTTCTAACTGAAGAAATATCACATGCAAATTCTAATACCTTCTTAAAGTAAAAGATCATATTCTGTCACTTAAATTATTAACCTTTCCAGTAGAACTGTGCTTCTTGCATAATGGTTATTTCCTAATGTTGGCTATTAGCTAGTGCTTATCATTAGGAATATTTAATCCACGATGAACTTTTAAGATCTTCATTATTATAATTCCTCTTCTGCATTTGACAGTGACACTTACAAGATAAGCCAAACAATTTGCAATGAATTCTCCATCTTCCCACAACTACATGTGAACAGGTTGAAGATACTAAATATTTCAAGCTAACACACACGTTTTTGTGCCTTCAGTTCACATGATAATACCTGTGAATCTGTATTCCTGTACTGTACTCTCAAGACTGACTGAAAGGATGAGAACATACATCCGCACACACATGCACTGTCCTTAGACAGCAGTAGGGTAGGACAGAAACACATACACAGATAGAAGACAGACAGACACAGATGGATATACATAAACACATACATACATCTGTATCTGGAGAGTGCTATAGCACAGTTCTTTAAAATAAATGTATGTAAATGCACAGAAATTAAATGTACTTTATCTTTAAAAGAACAGGTGCTGTTTTAGTTCATAGCACCGATTCCTTATTTTCCAAGGCAAAAAGGAACATTTCTAAACTCTGACACATAGTCACAAAATTAGTGAGCAGAAACAGAGCAGCAAAGAAGAAAGTGTGGAGTGAAATGGGCCATGACACGTGGCATACTTCTGATAAATTTTTACTAGGTGTGTGAGTGAATGTATGATTAATAATGATCAGCATGGCTAACGTTTTTACACAGGAAGCGACATGCATTCTAATAAGTGTTATGTAGATATTATTTCCATTTAATAAGTTTTTAAAAAGTTAAAATAGAGCATTTGAGCAGTGGGCCCAACACATTTGGCCCTTAACTGCAAAAAAAAAGATTTGAATTCAGGAAGTCATTTTTTTTTTTTTTTGGTACCGGGTATTGAACCCAGGTCCGTGCGCTTGTGAGGCAGGCCACTGAACCACTGAGCTAAATCCCCAGCCCAAGGAAGTCATTTTTCAAACAGCATCCTTAACTTTTGAATTCTTTAGGTAACAGCAAATATATATATATGTATATATATATATATATATATGCAAATGTGCTAGTTGTAGATAAATTAATCGGCTTAGACCATAAAAGGAACTTGGGGATGTATGGGTATTGCTCAGCCTCCTTGTTCTCAATTAAAAAAAAAAACTTGTCATTAAATAGAAGCTTTGTCAAATATAAAGTTATTTTTTGATAACTCTGCTTTTACTTAGGAAGACATGAATGCTCCATTAAGACAATGTAGGGAACCATAGGTCTTCCCTAAAATTTTCTAAAAGATGTTCAGCAAAAATTATCCATATTTCACTGAGTAAAGTCTGTTTATTCTGATCTCATAGAAATTTAGTCCCTGTGCTAATTACCAAGCAATTCTTTTTCACACAAGCAGTTAGTTTTCATTCAAAAACTGTCAAAATATTGTTAACATATAAAGGGACTCAAAACGGTCATATTTTATTTCATGATAAAATGCCCCTTACTCCTCTGCATTTATAACGTGCATTACATTAACGTCTATACTGGCATTTCTATGTGAGTTTGTTGTTTGTAATAAGTGATGAATGTGAGAAAGCATCACTAATCTGTTGGTGCAGCTATGCTTAAAAACAAAAAGCGCTGGGATGCTGAACTGGTAGATAACAGGGCCATACCCAAACACTTGCATTTTTACATAAAAATTTTAATTCTGTCTCTGGCCATAGAAACGTTGCTTGAATACCGCATGCCGGCTCATTTGTACGCTGATGCTTCCACTTCTGAAATAAGGTACTGAATTATACATGTGTGGCCACCTTGCCATACTTTCTTTATGAAAATGTTGACTAATTCAAATTTCAGTGAGACAAAGGATATAATTTTATTTCATTAAGATTTTACTCAATATAGCTTTAAAATTTATTGTTCATTAATTGTTTATAATAACCTTAGGAGGTGAACATTTTTAGAATAAGGCCAAATAAATGAGTACAGAGTGAGACCTCATCTTTATATCATCCTTGTATAAAATTTTGTTTGTTTTTGAGCCAAGGTCTTGCTTTGTTGGTGGCCTGGAACTCACTCTGTCGCTCACACTAACATTCAACTTCCAGAGATCCTCCTGCCTCAACCTCCTCCAGTATGCTTACAGGAGTGCACTACCACACCTGGCTTTTACATGACATTTTGAAATTTTATCATTGACACTTTGCATTTATTTTAGTCCAATATATTTTATTAAAATATTTATTACCTAGATTAATTCATTTTTGCATATTACTCCTCTTTTTTGTACCTATGTCAGCCTGAACTTCAACTTTCTAGTTCACTATCTACATTTTACAAATACAAAAATTGAGGACTAGGCGTGTTAAAGATTTCTCCCCATGATAGCAAGTGACAGAACTGGTAATGTCCTTAGGCATGAGGTGACTCTCATATTAAGGTTGCTAATTTTATTATATACTGGTTCCACCTTGCATTGCCTCTTTGAACAAATACAATAGCTGCTTTATTTCTTACCAAAATAAATCAAGAGAAAAAAAGAGTATTTGTTTCTCTGTGCTTTGTTTCACCATGTGTGATCCCTCTAGCCTAAATGTTTCTGCAATGTACCAAAGAAAGAATAATGAAAAATACCTTTAAATTGAGGAGTTTGAAAAATTATATTTATTTGCAAATATGCAAAATTAATTTATTCCTTTGTTTATTTGGGTTTTGTTTTTTGTTTTTTGTTTGTTTTTTGATGCAGGGTCTCTCTATGTAGTTCAGACTGGCCTTGCCTGACTGTGTTGATCAGTCTGGTCTTGAACTTCTGGCAGTCCTCCTGTGTCAGCCTCCCAAGTGCTGGGATTAAAGGCTGTGAAGGAACCCCTGACTGATTCTAGAAAGAAAGAAAGAAAGAAAGAAAGAAAGAAAGAAAGAAAGAAAGAAAGAAAGAAAGAAAAAGAAAAGCTTATTTTCTCCATTTCCTCCCCCATATTTTAGGATCTTCAATCATTAATATGAGTCCAGCCCTGGAGTGAACATTGGAGAATTCCCTTCTCTAATTACTATACTTACTCTTACTTACACCATACATAAATGAAAATTTTTTCTACATCACTTTAAGAAAATCCCTTCTATCAAGGAGCATGTGAAAGACAATACTATCATAAGAATTAAAAAGAACAGAAAAAATAGATAATTTAATCATTAAAATTTTCTTTAAAACTATTTTTAAAAATGATTTCACAGAAATCTACATGAATCTAGATTTCAGAAGACAAGCCTTGCTAAAATAAGTAGAATATGCTAAAAAAATATTCAAACCCTTACCTTTATGGTATATTTTCCCCTTGCGCCAGCCTATGATCATCTGACACTAAGTACTCACATTATGGTTTGAATACAAGGCATTTATGAAAGCCAGCTTGTTTTTTGATGATACAGAAGGCAGCAATTATGCCTTACTCTCCCGCAATACGGATGTTGTAACACACTGTGGAAACCCAGCTTAAAGAGGACTGAAGAATGGCCATTTTCTCATAATTTTTTCCTTTCCATTATTACCTTTCCCCTACCCTTCCCATTTTCCCTCCACCTTTAGCCCTTTTCTTCCTATTTCATGTTGTCAATTATCTCATTAGGATCTTATGTACTATTATAGTTTATTCACACCAGAGAAACTATTAGGTATTTACACATGTGTGACTTAAATGTTTGTAAATGGGGAGGTGAGGAGGGGGTGAAGAGTGGGAGGCAGGGACAAAGGGAAAAAACGAGAACCAAGATCTGTCATGTAAAGGTACAAGATCCCAATGATGAATGTAACTGTAGTGTATCCCTAAAATGTACCAATAAACTCAATGAGGAGAAAAATAAAGAATGGCCATTCTCCCTTCCTATGCTGTCTCCTCTCTTGTGGATAAGTTAATCATCTTAGACCACACAAATGACCTTGGGAATGAGGAACTTGTGTTGCAGAAAATAGAGCGACTCTGAAACAAACCTTTATGTGAGGCAGAAATTTGTTAGCTTAGTTAATGCAGTGTAATTTTGAATCACGTCTTACCCTACCTGAGGGGTATGGTACCAATTATGGTACCAGAGAAATATGTGTGATTTGCCAGTGAGAGACTGTCATTTACATTTAAAACAATTCTTTTTAAAAGTTAGAATTTTGTAAAAGCTTAACATGTCTATCTAATGAAATCCCCACAGAGCCATAAAATGGCAAAAAGAAAAACAACTTTCTTTCAGAAACAAATGAGGGTCTTCCCAGGAGATTTCCTCTCAGATTCCCAACACCACCCATGTCTTCCTGTGTCACACCAGCTTCACACGGCTCTGGAAAGGGCTCTTAGGTTGCTTGGTCCATCTTCAGATTACAAAGTTCTTGAGAACCGATACCTGAATTGTGCTTCCGAAGTAACACCACCTTCACAGAGAGCTATTGCTGAAGACTTCGTAGATTAATGAATTCCACAGCATTTTTTACTTGTCCACCCACCAGGGCCAATGTCATTCAGATTAATCCCAATTTAAATAGAGTAGAAAGATAATTTTCCAAGTAATTTTTCCGTGAATTTCCAAAGTCACCGAAACCAATCTTCTATGAAACAACTACATAAAAATTCATTTCATACATGATTTTTACCACCTCAGTGCCCAACTTTACTCTTCCCACCTACTACGGGTCTCACAGCGTCACCCTACACAATGCATCCGCCTACAATTCCTTTTAGATCATATCAATCATCTCACAAATATCCTTTCACTTAGAAATAAAAGCAATGATAATGCACTGAAAGCACTACAATTCTGGAACAATGGATATGGGGGGTTGCAAAAAGCATGAACGTTCTTTAGCTGAAATCAATTTAGCACATTTTAATGCTCAGAATTTTTGTTCTCATTCAAATGAAAATTCCTCAAAATGTGCTGTCCGCATTTGCAGAGCAAATCACTATGGAGAGCAGTGTATGATATCTATTCATATCTAGCATATATTTTGAATTTCAAGACATGTGCCAGTATGGGGGTACGTTGTTTCCTTCATTTTATAAATTATTTTAAAACGTCAAATTGAGTTTGAACTATACACATCATACAAATGTCTTTGTACTGCCTAATAAATTATGCTAGCTGAACTTTTTTCTCAAATTAGTTTTAATAAGTAAGGAATCTAAATGGAAATGAATCATATGCTTGCACCATTCCTGTCAAAATGAGTTTACATAAAAAGAATATGTATTACTATTACACGGAAAGACGTTTAGGATATAAAGAAGGTAGTAACTACATTTATGAAAAGAACAATTTTCTGAGTAAAATTTTAGGGGCAGATTTTTATTCTTGGGTTCTCTTACATTAAGCACTAACATATTAAAAATTCCAAAATGAAATTTCTTATACTAAAATATTGCATATCACATTTTGAAGAATAGATCAACCTTTCACAGCCCATTTCTTGATCCTTCTTCATTTCCTCAAATATATCAAATGCAGATTAATCTCCCTTCTGGTCTTCTTAGCACTTTGAACAGTCTGTTTGGGTTTAGCCCCACTGTTGATACAGATTAACTATGTTTATTATTCTGATGAATGAGCAGACAAGATGTGAGAACTTGTGGGTTAATATCTTTTTTTCTTTTGGTACCGGGGATCGAACTCGGGTCCTTGCTCTTGCAAGGCAGGCGCCAGAACCACTAAGCTAAATCTATGGTGTGGATTAATATCTTGATTCCGTTCATTACAGAAACTTGCCCAAATTTCTCAAACTTCAATTTTTCTCTATTGTAACACTGCATCTAGGCTTCTAGTCATGTCATTCTATGAACATTGGGTTCATTAGTACACATGAAAATTATACATTTCAGAGTTATTATTAACCAAAAGGGGTTGTGAAGATAATTGGGAATGACTTCTCCCAGGGTTTCACTAAAAAATTCAGTAGAAGGGAGGTAGGCATAGCTTAGTGGTGAAACATTTGTTAGTATGCATGGAGTCCTAAGTTTAATTTATATCACACACAAAAAGAATTCAGTGATAAAGATGAAAACTTTTTGTTCCACAGTGAAAAATTTAGTGCCTAAGTGATGGAAGAGTGTGAAGATTCAGAATTTGGTAATTTCATAAGAACCAAACTAATTTTAAAAAACTACTAACCTCAGATGAGGTATTAGATGCAAATATTTTGGAACTTTGGAATCTACTCAAGCACTGGCAGCATTCAGGATAAAAACTAGTGGAGAAAGATACTGGTAATATTCAGTGAATTCCAGATACCATTAGCCCAGGTAGCAGCAGGCTGTGGAGGAAGCCTACTTGCAGGATGTAGGCTGCCGGGGTGGGGATGAGCAATAATATTTTCCCTCCTGTGTTTTCCCCTGTCCAGTGCATCTCTGAAGTCTCTGCCCAGAGGCTGACCATTGTTTCAACCTCACTGCAGTGAAGGGACTTCCCAGGTGACATGTGTCAAAGGAATATTTTTTTAAATGGACACTTTGTTCTTTTTAAAAATTAATTCTGTCATTCCAGGAAATTTCTCTCAGATTTCTGGCTATCATGGTGACAACAGAGCAGAGACCCCAGTGACACACACATGATAAGGAATACAGTCTGCAAAGGTGGTTTGGAAAGCTACTAAACATATGGACAATAGCTTTTGTTATGGCTGTGTCTAGATGTCCCCCAAACCCTCATATGGTCATAGGTGTGGCTTTTAAGTGGTGATTGGATCTAGAGTGTGTATGCGGGATTAAGTGTGTGATGCTGGGATTGAGGGTGTGTGGCTACTAAGTTAGTCCATTGACTGGTGGCATAATTCTGGAAGTGGATAATGGAAAGGCCCTCCCCAGGTTGAGTGCTACCTGCCTGGATAAAATATAAGGGACAGAGAGAGGAAAGGCTGCTGGGCTTGCTTACTTCTTTTGCTGCCTCCTGCCTTCCACCTTCCATACCATGAACTGTTTCTCCCCTGCAGAACCACCTTGCCAAGCATCTACGCACTGAAACATCTACAAACTACAACCTAGCATAAACTTTTGCTCCTTTAACTTTGGATACTTAGTATTTTGTCTCACCAATGAGAAAACTAACTTAGACCCCCATAACAAGAAAAGGATTGTATATTAATTAATTGTATATTAATGAATTAATTGTATATTAATGAATTAATTAATTGCATATTAATGGATTTTACCTAAAAATAGCCGCCACCCCCCAAAAAAACACACACACAAGAACCCTAGCATGACAGAGGTCACTGCAGAGCAAATATTTATACTCAAAATTGAACTAAAAACAATGATACTGGAAATATTTCTTGTGAATAATATAGATTAATAAAAAACTCATACAAATTAACAAAAGGGAAAGAATACAAATAAATTATTATACAGCAACACACTAAAATAAACAATAATCAAAAAAACTTTCAAACTCTTCCAGTTAGATAAATTCAAATAAACTGTCAAGAATTGATTGAAGGCTTTGAAAAATAGAAGCCAATATCATTATACAAAGCTTGTAGAAAAATTTTTGGAAAAAAAAAAAACTGAAAAGAATGTAGGAAAACTCAAGAACCATATGCATAGGCATAGGAAGTCTTACATTTTAGTATTTAACTTATGGGCATCTCATCTAAAGAAATAATCAGAAATATGGACAGAGACTTTTACAGAGGGACTCACTATTACTATTTATTTGAGAAATCAATTCATGAATTATAATTTATAAAAGACTTACCAGACAGTTAAGTAAATTATAGCTAGATTGGTGCTATAAAATGAAGTTACTGAAATTATTTTTTAAACAATCACTTATAAATACAATAAATTAATATTTTATGAAATATATGCATTAAGAAAACTTGATTATAAATATATGCCAATATCTCCCTAGTATTTCAGATTTTAGTTTTGTGTTAAACCTATATTTTTGTGTGTGATTTTAAAAAACGCATATACTATCAACAGTGTCTATTTCTGATTGTTTTAAGAGTTGTTTTTATGTCCTCCATTATCATTTCACGTGTTTTCAAAATATTTTATAATGATTCTTCATCAAAAACAATAATTAACAATATTTTCAAAACAGACCTAAAGACACGTTTTGGGAATCCAGTAATGATAATGTAAATTATATCAAACTAATCCTCTTGCTGATAAACATTAAAGTCCCTAGACAAAATATTAAAAATAATTAATTGAATACATAGTACAGTGAAAATAGCAGGCAGATACTGAAGTAAATTCAATGATTAGAAACAGGAAGACACATCAGGTAAAATTCAAAATTATATATGTTTACCTTGAAAACATTCTTTGGTCCATGTGGGTACCTAAGGGACTCAAATTGAAGGCTAGAATTTATTTCTTTAAGGCTTACAATATAATTTAGAGTTTCAAATGATCCTGGAAATTAGGAGCCACAGAAAAAGAATTCCAAAATATTCTTATTAAAAAATCCCTAAAATCCTTTTCAGGCTGCTTAATGATGCATATATTTGGGAAGGTATCTGAAATTAAGGTTGGAAACAAGAGATTGAAACCCAGAAATCCAAATATCAGCAACAGCTGCCCATCATAGAGACGTTTAAAATTTGAGACGCATCAATTTGGAGAGTCCAAACACAGCTGATTGTCCACTGTAACCCAAAGAGTCATGCCTAACAAGCAAAGGTTGTGACCAACAAATGAGAAATTCACCCTGTAAATTAAGAGCCTAATTGAAATTTGAACACAATAGCTCAACGAAATCCTAGAAAGCTGAGCAAATGCAATGAAATGGGGATTAAAATAAAAATGAGACATAAATAAAACTTTGATTTTAATACACTGTAATAATTTTAAAATGCATACTGTAGACTCTAGAGCAACAAATTAATGAAAGAAAATAAAATGGCCCATGGCTATTAGGCTCAAGGAGCATAGGGACGGGCACAGGAAGACAGGAAGAATACATAAAGGATGGGAGTGGAGAGACAGGAAATAGCAGTAAGCAACACAATGAGACCTCAATATACAGAAAAAAAAAATACTGTAACTGTAACTTAATTAGAACAGCATGGTCAAATTTTCAAGGTAGACTTGGATTGCCTAGAAAATACAGTGAATGTCTATATGTATATATATATTTTTTAATTATTGTAATAAAAGACATATAGCCATCAATCGCCCTCAAAATCCTGCCCCTACCTTTAACACCCTTCTCCTATTTTCTTGTTACTTTTGAAGCAGTTCTGGAAGTTCTCTTTCCTGAGTGTCTTTATGAAGCGCGGTACAAACGTGGAGAATGCTGTTGAGAGTGCCACCCAGCAAAAAGGCAGGCTAGGAAAAACATTTTCTAGTGTCCGCAACCACTTATTCCACAGCCAGGAAAGATAAATGTTCGCATCAGTTGAGGACCAGGGGCGGCTGTAACAGTGCAGCTGTAGGTGTGGCAAAGGACTTCAGAAAACGGCACAAAGTGTGAGATATCTGTACCTAAATCATGGTAGAGTATTTCTGAAGAGGGGTAATAACAATGTGCCTTTTACTGTAATACATTTTTATTTTTAATTTAAACTTTCACCGTGCAATCACACCCATTTTCCAGGTGGTTAAAAACAGAAGTCAAGCAAACAAAGAGAACAATGAGAAATGAGTAGCAGAGCAAGAAAACACTAAGCATGAGCAAGCTGGTGTGGCTATTTTGGTATCAAACAAAGTAGGTTTTGAAGAAAGGGGTCCTGACAATGAGAGAAAAACAATTTGCAGGGAAGAATGGGCATATCAGTAAAGAGAGACCAGCGGTGTCAAATGTGTGGCAAGTATAATTGCAATTAAAATGTATGGAACAAAAAAAAAGTTGTCATAGTTACAAAATGAAATAAATTCACACTCATAGTTGCGCGTTTTTAACATGCATTTTATGTATCTAAAACTGCACTTGACTTAGTGCAACTGTCTTACATGTTCTTTGTTTCTGGTTTTCAATCTGTACATATAATAACTAACTTTATAAGGTCTTATAAGGTAAGTAAATCAGTCTGATGCTGGAAAATGAAAAAAAGTAGAGAGAAGGGGTAGAATGTATGTGCACCAATTCCCCGAACAGAATGTAACATGTACTGCAAACGTGTACTGGTAAAAGTAAAAAAAATAAAATAAATTTAAAAAATTAAACACTACTAAAATACCACAAAATGCAAGTGGACAGAAACAATGTTAAAAACACTATTAAGTACTTGTATGTGGAAAGGTTAAAGCCATGCTTTTATGTGACCTAACAAACATAAATATAAACCCACATCTAATTATAAGATAATGCATCTGGAACATTCCCGAATAAATCTTATGCTGTGTCACAAGTTAGGCCTCCACATTTTTACAGTTTGAAATTTTGAAAAAACTTGCTCTCTAATCACAACAGAATTAAATTTGAAATGAAAGCACAGGATACCTAGAAAATGCTTAAGTAAAGAAAATTGGCAAGATGTTCCTGAATATTCTATAGTTGAAATAAATACACCACAAGAAACTGTGTATTTTGTGTGTGTGTGTGTGTGTGTGTGTGTGTGTGTGTGATTTATAGGAGTTATAAGGAAAGAACTCATCAATACTGGGGATTGCAGCCAAAGTAGTGCTTAGGAGAAAATGCATGGTATTAAGATCTTATATTAAGAAGAAAAAAGTTTTAAAATCAATAACCTAATGAGACATAAATGAGTTGAGAGTCATTACATGATGATAAATTGGAAAACCCAGTATTAACATAGCTATTTCACCCAAATTACTGTATAAATTCAATTTAGTACCAATCAAAATCTTTTGTTGATACAATGTCTTTCTAAACTACTGTTGTCCAGGGTAAGCATGAACTTGTGATTCCCCTGCCTCAGCCTCCCAGAGTGTTGGGATTACAGACATGCACCAACACATCCAGCAATCATCTATACATGTTTCTATAAATGTTGGCAAGCCAATTCAAAAATTCATATGGCAATGCAATATATCTGGAAAAAGCAAAGCAATCTTGATAAATAATATGGAACATCAATTTGGCCTGATGGCTCACTCTACAGGTACATTAATCCAAATGTTGTGATGAGTTTTCAGGAGCAGGTACATAGATAAATTGAACAAAAGACAGTCTAGAAAAGCATCACCAATGACACTGAATAGATTTTACATAGGTGTAAGGTAATGTGTTTGGAGAAAGATGAATTATTTTAACAAATGATGCCTTATGCAATGGAACAATAGAGCCTGACTATATTTTTTAATGATTCACAGCTGAAAAATTTAAATCTCACTTTTATTTTTCACATTCTGCCTGTAGCAGGGCAGATTAATAAAGCCCAGGTGCTTCCACACTCCTTAAGTGTTAGTTTGCAGTTAAATTCCTTTTGAAGAAGCGTCGCTCTGGCCTTTTCCCGGACCACTACTTCTTGGTAGATCTACGAGGCTAAATCAAAACTGACATCTACAGGCCAGAGACTTGGCTCAGTAATTCTGCCGCCTGCCTTGTAAGTGCAAGGGCCCAAGTTCAATCCCTGGTACCAAAAAAAAAAAAAAAAAAAAAAAC
>NW_022900945.1:8806049-8862339 GCF_012274545.1 Fukomys damarensis
AAAAAAAAAAAAAAAAAAGACATCTGAATTAAAGTTTGTCTGTGAGTCTAGGTTGCTTTTTATGGGGTGTGAGGACTATACAGTAGAATACTTGAATAATCACATTGAATCTGTCTGTAGCATCCTACATATAAATCAATTTGAGAAGAACCTTGGACTATAGTACAAACTGCCGCTATAAAATATCTATGATATGATATAGATAGAAGCAAAATTTGCTAGGAAACAATGATTACTACAAGGTTTAAAAAAAACAAGCTAAATTTCACCAAAACTTAAACCTTCTCTTCCATAAAAGAAAATGGTGAGAAAAGGCACAGAGTGGCAGAAAGTATTTTCAACACATACATCTGACAAAGATTTAGTATACAAAATAAATATACGCACATAAACGGTTTGATCGTTGTGCTGTATACGTGCGCCAACACCTCACAAAGAGTGTATTCATTACACACTGCAAACATGTACTAAAATAAAAAATAAAATAGACACAAAAATGCAAAACCTTATGACAAGAAAAGACACCCCGCCAAAATGATGGGATAAATGCATTTGAAGCAATGGAGGTATTTTGAGTACTGTGGGGCGGAGTAGAGACAATGTAACTTTTACTGTAATACTGTTCTACATTTTCATCTGTCGTATTTTGGTATGGGCAGTCCCCGCTAAATATCCTGTCTTTGCCGCACACACACTTGTTCTACCACTCTGAGTCGTTGCTTGAGTGCCTTCAACAACCATGATCAAAATGTGCTGAGTGCTGCTGCCAAGCTTCGCCCACCGGCAAGGCCAGCTTCTAAAGTCCTTTGGGTGCGTCTTCCTCTCCCTTACTCGCGGCATCTGCCCCGTGGGGCTTCTGGCCTTTCCCCAGGGTCAAAATGACCCGTGAAGGGTAAATGTTTCAAATCAATGGAGGACACTGAGGGCGCCACAACTGCGCAAGACAGGAGGGAGGACTTCCAGAACTGCTTCAGAAAGTGACAAGAACACAGGGTCAGTGTGCGGGAAGTGAGCAGGAGCATATTCAGGGGACTCTAGAATGAAATTTGATTTGTAAAAAACTTAAGCAATCACTGGGTAGTTCGATCCCATATATTACACAAGCACAGTCATTAAAATCCTTGATAATAAGTGCTAAAACTGTGCACGCTTTTTAAGACTGGCAATGTGTATGTTGAGCATGTGAAGTAACTTGAATTCTAATATAACCACTTCAAAACGCCCTATAGACAAATAAGATAAATTTTAATATAATCCAACCTTTGCCCTACTCCTGCTATTCCACAAAGATAAATGAAGATGTATGGCCACAAAAAACTTGTACACAGACGTGTAAGCCACAGCTCTATTGATGAAATTAAAAAAGAATTTAGATTAAATGTATCTAGACAAATGTTATATGTTTTACTCAGCAATATAAAGAAACGTGCAACAGTACAGGTAAATCTAAACAAATATACTGAGTGCATATACAGTAGATCCCCTAAATCGGTGGGGGTTATGTTCCTAGAGAGCCTGCAGATTATGAAAAACCCCGAATTTCAGATAAATGACCATTTTATGGTTTGAACCCTAAATACGCTACGTCTCCCAGAGTTATGTAATTTAGTTTAATAAAATGCTGTATTAGTAAAGCCTCAGAAGGTGCAGGGCATTTTGACGGCATTTTAGAGGATTAAGAACAACACCGAGAAGACCGGAAATGGCTACAGCCGGTGCAGCGCCTTGCTAGGACGGGGGAAGGCCGGTGCCCCTGCTGGGGGTTACAGGACAGCAGCCAATCAGCAGCAAGGGGAACTGAATAACACCCTGGGATTGGCTATGTGCAAATCTCCAGCCTCCTTCCCCGCATGGTGGGGGATATTTGCGGTTTCCACAAAATTGCCAGCGCTTCTGCAACAATTATTAGTTAATTTCTAAGGAAAAATCCACAAACTCTAAGCCACGACTTTTCAGGGCTATACTGGACTCCATTAAAACAACAACAACAACGGAATTAGGTAATTTAACTGTTGCGCTTGCCTAGAGCAATTGAGCTGAAGTAGTGGTTATAAAAGTATGAAAAGTAGTTTCCATTCTCAAAGGGAAAAAGTTCATTAAGAGAGGCACAAATAAACTTTCTGTGGTGACAGAATGATGGAGGGTATGTGTGAAGATGTACTATGTGCAATTAAAATATGCACATTTTATTTGTCTTAAAGATAGTTCAACTAACAAAAAAAACTCAAAAATATCCTAAGAACAAGTGAGAAATAAAATTTACAATGACAGTCAGAAGATAGCTTGATGACATTTCCACTATATATTGATAATTATATATAATATATATTATGTATTCTGGATGCTAAGTGCCTTTAGGCAAGAAGAGAAATCACCAGCTCTGTAAGTTGCCTATGCAAAAACATTTGGCAGAAAGTTTACTATCTACCTTTAATTTACTCCAATATTATTAAAATTAATATTTTAGTGTTTATGCCCAATATGTTTCCATCAGATTGGTATTTTTCTTATTTTTACAAAATGCATATTTTGAAACAGTCTCCCGGAACACTAATAATATATTATCTCCCTTCAAATTATCCAGATTTAGGATATTGTAAATATGTATAACCATTCCTTCAGGTAGCATTCTCAGGTATCTAGCTTTCTCAAGGTGTATGTTGATGAAAGCAGGGTTAAGTTTCTAATCCTCCTCCAAGCTGCCTAATTCACTTTATCGGAGAAACTCTGCTTTCATAGTGGCTTTCTTGAGCTATTTTGTCTGAAAAATCACATCTGGAGTTAAAGTAGAAGCTTAGTGTCTCTATACAGAAAAGACTTTGCTGGGTACCCCAGATGTGGGGCGGGGCAGAGCATCAAAGGGGGCCTCTTGGTTTATGTGAATGCATATCTATAAGGTGGTGTTTGCATACGTAGATGTAGTTTCAAAATTTGTAAAACTGTATACCAGGCAGTGGAGAAATTGTTTGAGTCCAGCTTTAAGAAGCGTGACTAAGTCACACTCGCTGTGTTATGGTAAGAGTCTAAGAAGGGGCACATGATATATACAGCATATTTAATTTATTTTTCCCATTCTCGACCAGCCCAGGAAATATATACGCTACTGCATGCATGCTCTGTGCGCAGAGTTGCATTAAAAAACAGGAACATTTAACATCACATTCTGAGTGCTTTCTGTCTCTTTCTATAACAGCAACAAAATTCTGGGAATGAATCTAGAAATTTACTGCTGTCTTTTTTTCCATTGTTTAATGAATCAAAGATGGATTGCATTTTACACACACTACTTCAATTCCATTTTGGTGAAATTATATAATCTGCATTTTTTTCAATTGTTTAAATGAGTCAAAATTTCTTGGAATGTTTGTTATTGTGAAGGTAGACTATAGCAGAGTTTGTCTTTTTGAAAGTTTTATGATGTGAACTTGAAATTCTGCTGTAGTCGAAAATACATCGGTGCAAGTACTCTTCAGGATGTTCCTTATAAAGACAAAACTGCCTAAGAACACATTTCTCAGAACAAATATCCATTGCTAAGTTAAACATGACTACATTTTTGCTTATTGATAAGAGAAATGTGTTGAAGTCTCCAGCTACACCTGTGGATTTGAGTGTTTCACCTTTCAGTGTTAGTTTTCACTTTACATAGTTTGGACCCCTGCTGTTGAGTACACATTTAAGATCGTCATATCCTCTTCCTCTCTGCTAATATTCTACATTCTCCAGTTTACATTATCTTATATTTATACAGTCACTCTAGCTTTCCTCTGTTGTCACCTAATATAGTATATATTTTCTAAAGTTTTATTTTTAGCTTTCTATTTCAAAATTTAGATCATCCCAGGGCTGCCATCTGATGATTTTATTTTAGCTTGAGAATGGCTCACATTTTACTTGTTTTTTTGTTTGTTTGTTTGTTTGTACGTCGTTAAAATTTCTGAATGCAGTGTTTTGTATACTGTGGATCTTATTATAGCCTTATAATATTCTGATGCTTTGGGTTAATTTTAGCCATGAAGTGACCAGATTAGGTTCAGTTATCAAGTTCTGCATCATCTCCTACAGGCAATGATTGCAATCTCATATCCATTTTCAGAGACTGAATACAAGTTTGGGTCTGTTCCACACATGCACCACTTAAAATGTTAGTACTAGGTAGGAAGCATACACGTGTCTTCTGGTCTCCTCAGTTTTTGCTCTGTTCGGGGTGTACATATGCAACTCAGAGATAAGCCCACGCGTTACCTTTGCCGCCTTGCATGCAGAATTAAAGGATTTCTTCCTCCAGTTCCCTTTTTCTCGGGAGTGCCCCACATTTCTGTCCTACTGTGGTACAGGGACCCATTTGTTTTTTCTCTTGCTCTGGCCAGAAAATCCAGTTTCTATAGAGTTTCGCTGCTCACATTACTCTTTAACTAAGCGACAATATGACTGGGGACTGGGTCCAGGCAAGGCTACATGAGAAAAACAAGGGCAGAGGGGAGAGAGTGAAACCCGGGGATGACAACTTCCCCTGAAGGTTTCGACAATCTTTCAACATTTACAAGCTTTTGGTTACTTTTCAGAGACTTCAGATCATTAGAATGTTTTTGTTGTTACAGTTTAGAAATTTTAGGTGAAATCAGCTAGAGAGACAAACTCTAATGAAATTTGTTAACAAAGAAAAAAGATCAATGTTAGAATCTTAACACAAATGTATAACTGGTAAAATGAAAATAAACATTCTAAATAGATATTCTTCAAAGTCACTTTCAAATACTGTGTAGGGAATTAATGTAGTCAAAGATAAAAATTATAATATATAGTATATCATCTGCCATGATTATTGTATTTATTATGCCCAGGAAAAAGATCTATATTTGTATCTATATTAGTTTTATTTTGCACTCACAAATAAATGATATTTTAAAACAAGGTTGCCTATTTATATTTGAGTAATAGTATTAATTATTTTAAGAATTACAAATTAAACTGGAGCTTGAGGATTATTCTGGAGCTTCCAGGAATGTTCCTAGTGAGGTATTAAGAGGGCATTATATTTTACCATGTAATCTTATTTTTTCCCCACATAGAAATTTAGTAATCTACAGTTCTACAGAACCATTTCAAAGTGATTGAACTATCATCTGCCCGTATTAACTGATAATCCTAACAGAAACATATTTAATGGAATTCCTTAAAAAATTAGTTGGCTCATAGAATTCAGGGTAGCACTATTAAAAAGGAAAATAATTCTACTTTGGTATTATATCGAAATTGGACCTAGCATGAAACATTAGGCTTATTATGAAGGGCTACAAGAAAAATGATGAGAAGTTTT
The DNA here is from genome assembly GCF_012274545.1 of Fukomys damarensis. NCBI lineage: Eukaryota > Metazoa > Chordata > Mammalia > Rodentia > Bathyergidae > Fukomys > Fukomys damarensis. Next base: position 8,811,370 of record NW_022900945.1, read on the forward strand.
ATTATATTTATATCAAAGTAATTCCACATTCAAAGAGTAATAGCCAGTCAACTGTAGGAAGAGGAATATCCATATTGCTTGACTGGTATATTTGTTTTATGAATTAATACCCTAGTGCAGAGTTTGGCAAAAAGCTAGAATTGCAATGAACTACTACATTTAAGTAAATGAATTGTTTGTGCATTGAAAGAAAAATGAATCCAATCAGAGTTTTATTTCTTTGCATACTTTTGATGGACTCTGGTTATTTTGAAGGTACACTCACCCAATAGCATGGAATTAAAATGACCGCTACTTTCAAGTTGCACACCTGTTATTCTCATATCTTGAAAGTATTATTTGCACAACTTGTCTCAACAAAGATACTCAATACCAAGAATTACAACGGGCAAAAAAAAAAAAAAATGATATAGGTTCAGTAGTTGAAGTCTAAACTTCTTTGATGTAAACCTATGAAATCAGTTTAAAAACTACCATGCAGTTTGATATTTAATTATGTAATAGCACAGGAACATATAATAATCCTGAATGTGTTTTATTATTTTAAAAAATCATAAAAGTAATGTATATTTCCAGATTACAAACCTCTCTTCTAATCTGGTTTTCATAATGAAATTGACTTAAGTGAAATATAAGCATAATGGAGAGTAATGTGCTCTCTGGGCCACAAAGTGAATGTGGGAAATAAATTCATTATCTCTTCTGCAGCAGTTCTCCTGTTAGTCTTGGTTCTATAGACAGAATCATTTTTTTTTTCTCTGACTTGCTGATGAGGATTTCAAACTAATTTTCAGTAAAATGAGAAGTCTTTAAAATACAGTTTTATCCTGTTCTGTAGTCTCCTCAATTTGCCACGTGTGCAGCCTTCAAGTCCTCTACTTCTTTTCAAGGTGGCATTGTTTCCTCGGCTTTATCAAGTATGAGAGATTCTATTTGCATATTAAAATTTTCCCAAGAAAGATATTTTGTAAAAATTTCTTAACACTCCATGTTTTCTGGTACGCTCATCTTTCTGTGTCTTTCTTTTATACATTTGCTTTCACGAACAGAGCAAGAGTATAATTTTTAGGTTAAAACTCATCTGTGATGCAATTTAAACTTCAATGACTACAGTGTGATCTGTCTTTTGACAATGAGTCCTTTCCAGTGGTCTAGATTCTCGGTTGCTTAAAAATAATCCTTATGGCAAAATAAGTATCAGTGGAGGAAAAAAATAGTTGCATAGGTTTGAGGGGACAAATGCAGAGAAAATCAGTTGCATACCCAAAATAAAGCAGAGTTTATGTCTCCTGAAATGTTTCCTTATATTTATTTAAAATTTAAATGTCTTTATATTTTATTAGCACTGTAGCTTCTTACATGCTGCTTTTTGACCAATTTGAACATTTTTATCTTGCCTTTGTATCATGGGAGTCCTAAAATAGGTGATTCGTCCCTAAACTGGAAAGGGAGACAGTGAGTTTCTCATTTGCACTCTGCATATCCTGGCAGGACTCAGAGCAGCACAGCCACAGGCCCTTTTCCCCAGCTGTCTGCAGAGGTGGCCTCTGTTTTCCAGACTTTGTGAGTTCATAGACTGCTAGCAGACAGACCTCACTGGCAAGGTCAGTCCTAGGCAGTCCTAAATGTTGTACGTATTGCCAACTCAAATTCTCTACACATTGTTCTTTGCCTCCTACACTTTTGTTTGTTTGCTGTTGTTGTTTTGCTTTTGGTACCAGAGATCAAACACCACACCTTGAGCTTGTGAGGCAGGTGGTGGAACTAATGAGCTAAATCCCCAGCCTGCCTCCTACACTTTGGAACTGTATATTTTTCAATCAAGAAAAATACATTAAAAAAACAGCAAGAATAAGAGTTGTGCAAGCATTTCTTCTTTAAGACTGATTAATCTATATAGTTTTCCTTGAACAAGAGACATTTTGAAGAAAACATTCTTATCTCCTTGATCCTTGACATATATTTGACAAAAATCAATTCGAAATTTGTGAAAAGTATGCTGTTTATGTAAAAATGCTGTGTGTCAATGTGTTATACAGTGAGTAGCATGTGACTGTTATAAATATTCTGATAAATTTTGACGAATGGATCAGTTGTGGATTCATACCACATTAACATAGACATTGTCTTTTTAGTACTTCCAAAAGATATACTGAGGGTCTTCGAATACTCAGTCTCCTTGTATCAACACAATCCCTGATAAACATTCATTTATTTCCAATCCTTAATTGTCATGTTAGTTTACCACCAATTCTATTGAACATATATAAACAGAATTATAAACTGTGTGGGCCTCAACATGATGCTTTTTGGATCTAGGTATATATTACGCTTTTCCTCAAATACTCAATTAATATTAACTTGTATAATTCCCAGCTTTGAATATTGTGAAGAAAGTTGATGATGGACAATTGACCTTAGAAAAGAAGAAAAAACAATATTGTGGAAAAGATAATCTTTTCAACAAATGGTGCTGGAACAACTGTACACACATGCAAAAATGAATCTAAATGTAGGCCTTATGCCCTTCACAAAAACTAACTCAAAATGGATCATCACATATAAAATGCAAAACAATGATTTTTATAAAAAATAAAATGTGAGAAAAATCTAAACAACCTTGTGTATGGCAATGACACTTTATAATACAGGACTAAAACCACAATACACACACACACACACACACACACACACACACAAAGAATTGATAAAACAAAGAATTGATAAAACTGACATTTATAATTTTTAAAATCCTACCTTATCAAAGTCACAGCAAAGTGAGTAAAAGTGAAGTCATGATTTGAGGAAATATTTTTGCAAATTATGTATCTGATATATTACTGCTATCCAAGGTAAAAAGAACTGTTAAAACTCAGCCATAAGAAAGCAGACAACACCAAAAGTGGTCCCAAAACCTTAGAAGATACCTCACTAAAAAAATTATACAGGCATCAAGTAAGGATATGCAAAGATATTCAACACAGTAGTTCATTCGGAATGGCAAGTTTAATTCAATGAGCTATTACTGCACACCTATTATAATGCCCAAATTTCAGAAATCTGTTCACACATGAAATGCTGGCAAGGTTGTGGAAGGATCGATTGTAGAACTTATTCATTGCTTTTAGGAATGTAAAATGGTGCAGGCATTTTAGAAAACAGTTTAGAAATTTCTTAAAGCAAAACATCCTGTTATTACCATATGATCTAACAATTATACTTCTTGATGTTTACCCAAAACAGCTGAAACTCGTGTCCAAACAAAAGTTTTAGATGGCTGTTGATAACAAATTTTTCATAATTGTGCAAACTTGGAAGCAACCAAGGAATACTTAGGTATGTGAACAGGTAAACTGTGGTACAACCAGAGATGAAGTATGATTCTATGTTAAAGCTATATTTTCCTTGTCTCTGTAAATATGGAAGGGTGGAGGAATTGAAGGGGAAATAGGGGAATGGAGAAAAAATAAGAACAGGGATACATCATGTAAAGGTACAAGTTCCCAATAGTGAATGTAATTGTATTGCATACCTAAAATGTACCAATAAACTTTAGGGAAAAAATGAGCTATAAAACAATGAAATGACATGGAGAAAATTTAAATGCATATGGCTAAATGAAAGAAGCTAATGAGAAAAGCCACCCACTATATAATTCAGTTAACTGAGATCCTGGAAAAGGTATAACTGTGGATATTATAAAAAGAATAGAGGTTTCCAAGGATTCAGTTGGAAGGAGAGAAACACTTATGCAGAACAGGGAGTGCTTTTGAGATCACGTAATTATGATATAAAACAACAGGTACATATCATGATACACTATCTAAACTAACGGAACCTATAAAACCAAGAGTAAACCCACTGTAAGCTAAGAACTTTGTATGACAAGAACAAGTCATTGTAGATTTACCAAAACGGCATTAGACAATGTTGCTAATGTGTGGGAAAAGGGGAGATGTATAGCTCTATCTACCAGGTCTTTAATTCTGTTCTAAATCCAAAACTTCTTTTCAAGATAAAGACCTTATAAACTTTAAAAAATTGTGGATGTTACTTTAAAGTCCTACCTGTAGGTATGTTTTAGTTTTGTGCATAAAAGGAGAAATTTTAATGTTCGACTACATGATAAGTATTGCAGTTAATTTTTAAGGAAATTTCCAAACACATATCAAAGTTTCTTTCCCACTTCTGTTCCCAGTAGTTAAGCATGGGATCCTCAACCACATCTGGTGTCATCCATCATTTCAATTCTAGCTGTTCTGGGCCGGTAACTTAGCTCAGTGGTTCTGCCGCCTGCCTTGCAAGCGGAAGGACCCGAGTTCGATTCCCGGTGCCTGCCCCCACAAATTCTAGCTGTTCTGACAGCAATGTGGTTCTATGGCTCTGATGCATTAAATTGTATTTCCTTAATGACTAATGATACTGGGAGTCTTTTCATGTCAGTATTTGTTTCCTATGTGTCTTATTTGGAGAAGTTTTTGTTTAATTTTACTTTTATTTGTTATTTCATTGTTTATCACTGACTTGTAAGAATTCTTTATATATTTTTGGAACAAGGATTATATTAGATATTTTTAAAAATGAAAAGTAATGCCTACTTGTTTGATAGCAATATCCTGCACAAAACAGAAGGTTTTAATTTTAATAACATGCATTCAGTATATAATTTTTTCTAACACACTTTATGTTTTTGTTTTGTATCTAGCAATTTTTTTTTGGCCAATCCTAAGGTCCTAAACCATTATCATATGTTTTTTTTTTCTTGGAATTTTAGTCTTAGCAGTTCCATTTAGAGCTACAACCTACTTCTAGTTAATAATTGTATCATGTATAACTTAAAGCAGCAGTTGAGGTGCATTATTGTCTTTTTCAAGTGTTTCATTTTTCTGTAAGCACTGTTAAAGGATATTCATCGTATTGAATTACTTGAGCAGCTTTTTGAAAATACAATGACATATATATATATATATATATATGAGTTCATTTGTGTAATTATTAATTGCCATACACCTATAAGAGGTCTAGAGGTCAGGCTGTGTGAATACTTGCATTTTATTCTATTCATGGAAACCTTAAATATGTTTTAAGATATACTCTATAAATAAAAAATATATTTTAAAAATAAATTCAAGGGCTGGGGATGTAGCTCAATAGTTCTGCCACCCACTTCTCAAGCGCAAGGTCTCGAGTTTGATCCCTGCTACCAAAAACAAAAAAAAAACAACAAAAGTAAACTCATTAAAGCACTGCTAAAACCCAGAAAGAGTACCATTTGATTTAATGATTAACTAGATTATCATAAACTTCATATTTAATGGATTCAATAAGGAAATGAAAGTAAGTCACAGAACACAAATCCAGGAAAGAACCAATGAGTTCATTTGTAATTATTAATTGCCATACACCTATAAGAGGTCTAGAGGTCAGGCTGTGTGAATACTTGCATTTTATTCTATTCATGGAAACCTTAAATATGTTTTAAGATATACTCTATAAATAAAAAATATATTTTAAAAATAAATTCAAGGGCTGGGGATGTAGCTCAATAGTTCTGCCACCCACTTCTCAAGCGCAAGGTCTCGAGTTTGATCCCTGCTACCAAAAACAAAAAAAAAACAACAAAAGTAAACTCATTAAAGCACTGCTAAAACCCAGAAAGAGTACCATTTGATTTAATGATTAACTAGATTATCATAAACTTCATATTTAATGGATTCAATAAGGAAATGAAAGTAAGTCACAGAACACAAATCCAGGAAAGAACCATTGCCAAAATGGAAAACATTAGCTTTCAATAACACTACCAAAAAAGACTAAAATTCGGGAAGGTCTCTGTGGCTTTTATTAAGATGGGCAATTCAACTACATTAAAAATATACAGGCAAAACACACACACACACACACACACACACACACACACACACACACACTAGACTTCCAGTATGTTTCTCTATACACAAGTGCTTACCACAGTGTCCTGTCCTTTGATTTTGGCTATAAATGACAGAAAATTTAGCAATGTCTTCCCTATGTAAGATTCGATTTTTCTTTATGACAAACTATCAGATAATGGACCTTTCTATTGGTTTTTTTGATACTACTGGGTGTATTTATATCTCCAGTACTTTTAGTTGATATTTGTGGACAGAAGAGACATCTCAGGTACAGAGAGGAAGATGAAGAAGAAATCGTATCTCCAGATCCTACACTTTTATCTAAGAATCAAGTATCTTTTCCAGTGTTCTATCCTTTAAATCTGAGCCAGCATGGTTTCATCTGCCCAGGGAGTGTGGGCCGCAGCTGCATGTGGACTTGCCCAGGGAGCTGATGGACAGATAGAGGTAGGCATGCAGGTCTTACATTAGGGGTAATTTAGGAACCAGCGCCTAAGGATAGGGAGGAAGAGGAAGAACAACTGAGCAGAGAGTGGTACAGGGAGGCTGTGATGCAGAGGCATGGAGGCCTGCAGGAGGCTCCCGAAATGGAGCAGCCCTTCCAGCATTGTCATCGTTATTGTGAAGACTCCGGGTGTCCATTTCTTCAGCTGACTTAGCATCAGGTGCAGACTGGTAGGTAGGATGAGCCAGCAGTTTCCAACCAAAACAATTCTCACACAGGACTGAGAGCTGAGGGCTAAGTTCCTGCAGAATCCCATAAACGACTGGGCTCTGAATTACCAAAACAGAAACCCAAATGAAGGAGTTGCCATGAATGGTGTAGAATGGTTGTTATCTACACTCTAGGCTACGGGGAGTACCAGCAGTTCAAGGAAGGGGTTACTATTGAAATGACAAATAATGACTCTCTCTCTCTCTCTCTCTCTCTCTCTCTCTCATCTTATCTCACTCCACCCACTTTCTCTTTCTCTTTCCCTACATTCCACATGTAATGAATTCACTTAGTCAATGATCACTTGCAGCATCAGTTATCTCTGAAGTAAAATCTTAGGAGCAGCTCTTTAAAACAACTACACAGTTTTATGATGGATGATGCTTCAGAGAGAATGAGCCCACAGCTGTAAGAAATCTTGGCTCTCCATTCCTTCTAAGTCAAGAAACAACTTTAAGAAAGAAAATTACATTATAATAATGAATTAAAATATTATCTCAGTGTAGTAATTGTGATTCCATTACAAATGTTTTCTAGGTTTTTGAAATGCATCAGATTGCTTCACATCTTTGAGACTTAAATTTCTTTAATCACAAAATATAGAGCTAGAATACCAAAATTACACAATTTGTAGAATAGGAAATATAACTGTATATGGGATAGATAGATGTACGTGATGTCTAGGACCTCATATAAAATGTGAAGATCTCAATTTCAATACCTTGCCTTCCACAAATGCCCTGACATAGTTTTCAATGTATAACTGTATTGACCTAAGCACTATATGGATATAGTTTTGAAAATAAAATTTTACAACCATTATGTAATTATAACATATTACTGTACCTTACTCATTTAAATACCATCCAAAAATGGGCCCTTCATTCTTTTTGTCCCCACCTGCCATTTCCAGAATTTTCACCTTCACCGAATTAGAAATGTAGAGGTTTGAAATTCTTCATGGCTCTTGCATGCCATACTCTTAACACAGGGTACGTGAGATGTGCATGTCTTTTCCTTGGCCTTTCTTCCCTCCTGTTGTGGCGTGTGTTCAGTCTGTGCTCATCATGACTTTACATGGCTGAAACTTCCCAAACTAAACTCCTCGGCGTTAGCCTAGCTCTTGCTTTCCTCAGGCCCGTTCTTCTTCTGGGTATGAAATCACTCCATGTTAATCTGGCCACGTCGATTTTAAGATTCTGGTTCTTCACTGCAGAATGTGGCATCACATCGGTGAGGAGTCCCTCATTGGCACAGCTGGAAGCCTCAATATGCATTTCAAGGTAATTTCGGGATTCCAGGCTGATTCCGGGCCGAAGCTCACCTTCGTCTTTCACCAGGAGCTGTCTCACATTTATTATTATTTCCACACCTCTATTTCATATAGATAGTCTTTGGGAACAAAGACATCATTCTATGTGCAATGTCCTATTTTTAGGGGAAGTGTTTCTATTTAAAACATATAGTAATTTTTGATCACTGAAAATTCAGTGAATTCTGGCAGCACCTGCAGTTGTTTTTCTGAGAGAGGAAATGTTAATATGACTGTTTGGATTCTTTTTTCTTTTTCTTTTTGTGTTTCTATCAAGTTCATCTCTACTACCTCTTCTTTCTTTGCAGTTTAAATTTCACAAAGGGAAACAAGGAAGGAAGGGAGGGAGGGAGAGAGGGAGGGAAGAGAAAGGAAAAAAGAAAGAAAGAAAGAGAGAGAGAAAGAAAGAAAGGAGGGAGGGAGGAGAAAGGAAAGGAGATGAAAGAAAAAGAAAAGAAAAAAGAAAGAAGGAAATGAAGGAAGGAAGGAGAGAGAAAGAGAGAGAGAGAGAGAGAGAGAGAGAGAGAGAGAGAGAGAGAGAGAAAGGAAGGAAGAGGGAAGGAGGGAGAGAGAGAAGAAGGAGGAAAGAAGTCCTCCTACGTGCTGTACTCTGTTTTCATTCTCTTCATTTTGTCATGTAATATTACTAACAGATACGTGTTATATTTCTATTGTATACACTCAACGCAATTTCAGTCATGGGGTGGAAGTGTTAAAACCACTTTCTTAAATAGTTCATGCTTAATATGGGTGGATGTTCTAAAATTGTTTAAGTTATGCTTTCTACCCTGCTTGTGTCTGCATAATTAATAAAGGTAACTTACAATGTTATTCTTCTGTTAGTTCCAAATATTTCTGCTTAGTTCTGGGCACTGACTAGAGAAAAGTCATCTATAATCAGTTCGTCGGAGTTTATTTTGAATTTAGTATTTGTAAAAAAAATCTTAGTAACCCAAAGCTAACCAATGCTGCTGAGTTGTTTTGTACGTATTTAGCAGATAGCTACATAGGGAAGCAGTTACTGCAGTGAAGCCAGTGAATGTAGCCACACCCAGTTATCCGAGTGTATGATTGTGTGGGTGTGCACGGCTAGGCGTGCTTAAAATCAACTCTGCTAGCACATTTTCAGGATATGTTATGGTACGATCAGAATCCTCAAGTTATGCATTAGATCTTCAGACTTCTCACTTATTTTAGATACCTATAACTTTGCATCCCTTGAATTATACCTGTTCATTCGGCTCCCTCTGACTTCTGTTCTACTCTCTCCTTCTACGTACTTGACTTTTTTTAGATTCCACATAAAATAGATCTGAATTTTCATATTAATCCCCAACATTCCTTACTCATTAAACCCTAACAGATAGTACAGAGTTTTCAAATAGAAGGCAATTTAGCTCTTTTTGTACTTAGAATATTACCCATTGCTTTGGATAGTCATGCTTCCTTAATTGCTTTGTTGCAAAAACAATTTATATGCTTTTTAAATGAGTTTAATTTTCTTTTAAGTTTTTTCTTACAAAAGCATGCCACACAGTGAAACAAAACAAATTATCTATACAACAGACTCTGTTCTTTTTTTCTACCAACACTAAATCCCTGTAGACTCAGACTCAGTGAGGCATATTGTACAGAAAATCATATGTTGTTAGAAAAGTCAAAGAAGAAAAATATTATTACCTCTGTTATAAATCTCCTCCTCTTGAATTATCATGACAAATAAGGTAATTCTCCCAACTTAGAAAGATTGTGGTCTGAAATACTACTGAAAATAACTAAGATTATGGTGCAATTATGAAGCACTTTCACAGCTATCTTTAGATGAATTTTAATATTCTGCTTAGGATTTAAATGTTGCAGAAATCATGGATATTTCATAGCTGCTAACCAAAAAAGTGTTTTGATCTTGTTTATTTTATTTTCTTAGAGCAATGACAGTTGCAAGAAGATATGTTGGGCATGGGATTTTAAAAGGCCCAAGAGAACTATGCCCACTTAGAAGATTATAACCTGAAAATTTAGTTAGGTGATATAATATTATTAAGTTCTGATGTCCACGATCACTAGTCTCAATGTGTTTCACTTTGGGAAAACCCAGGCTTCAGTGAAGAAATCTCAGTGAACATCCCACAACTGTCCTGTAACATTAAAAAACTTTGTGTCTGTCTTTTGATTTGTACTCGTGTCCCAAATTTTGGAAACTGTTTACCTTGCCCCAGACAGTACATTCAAAAGTCCCTGTTAGAGTGGAGAAATTGACAGGATTTAACAGAAATTAATACTGGCAGTCCCCTTGATCATGAAAAATGCCATTGAAAGATGTCATCCTGTCCATACATAAATGGCACCGTGGGCACCAAACACACAGAGCTTGGGTTTGGGGGTTGTTTGGGACTCACACTGAATAGGTGAGCATACCGGCGTCTCCAAGCTTTTGCTTTCACACGGAGGCAGTGAAAGACCATGTTTTCTTCAAACATTTAATGTTCAAAGTGTGCCGGAAAATATACCTTTGTTTCTGGCCTTTGCTGGACGGGTCTCTGGGGCCACACTTCAATACCCGAACCCCCTTCCTGCCTCACGTCCGCCCTAATAAAACCTCAGTGCACTGTGCATTTTAAATGGTGAGTTTGCCGACCTCCTCCCAAGCTGGGGGTGAAGGTTCTGCGTTCAGTCCCTAGTATCAAAACAACAACAATGACAACAACAACAACAACACAACCAAAACAAAACAAAACCCTAAGTGTTTGAGAAGCAATGTTGGCCACTGACACGCAAGTTTAAAATTTAGTTGTTGAACTCTACAAGGTTATCACACAACCATGATTAGAAGGAAAACAGAATTATATGCAAATTTTTAATCCAAAGGACATGCAGGTTGAAGCAGATGGAGAAGTAATTTGTTGCTGAGCTGTGGTACCTGCTGGAATTCAGCAGTTTCTGTGGTGTAGAGCCTTGGTGGCCCAAACCCATTTGACATTGTTTAATCCCACATTAGGATCCACCTCCAGCGACTGAGGTCACACACCTTTCTCGTACAGTTGCAGGTAATGACCTGCGTCTCGCATCTCTAAGCCTCCATCTCCTTGTAGGGATAATGTGCAGACAAAGCTCGACCCATGGGATCAGGCACGAAAACGAGCTCCCTCACGCGGGACGTTTTCCTGCTCTTTCCCCTGGAATCTCGAGCTATGAGGTCCTCTCCATCGTCTGCTACTTTATCACCCAATTTCTCATCTGAACTAATGTGAGTTGAAGTGATTTTAATGGCACTTTGTAACTTAAACAGTTCTCTTTTCATTTTAGGCGAATGTATTTATTTTTTGCTTTTGTTCCTGCGACACCTTTGGGATCCAAGGGAAATTCAGGCTCAAGTGGTGATTGTACCTAGGAATCCATCGTCATCATCATCCTAACTCTGGATAAATTCCCAATCACTTTGACTTTGTACCTTTTTTTACCGATTAGTTATGCGATGAAGCTAGACTAATAAAACCTACGACAAACACGACAACTTGATATGAACGAAACAACACCGGACTAAAATCCACCAAGCATTGCGTTTGTGCAGTGTATTTTCATGTACTTGTATTTCAGTTTTCTAAAAGTCACTACAAAGTTTTGAATATAATATTTTTTCCTGTGGTAATGTGGTAACAATAAAAGAGAGATGCTTTATTTTTCAGCCTCTCAAATTTTCCTTTCAGTCAGGCTTGTAGTTTTGTGCTTTATCTTGAACGACTTCTCTTGAAATTAATGATCTGTATGTGCCTGCTGATTCTCCTTTACAATTGTTACGACTGAGGAGAGAATCCAGACAAGCAAAAATATACCATATATTTCATTTGAAGGACTTTACACTAATTATTTTGAAACATCACACCTACACAAATGTGCGAATCATGCTAAGTAGAAAATAATGCAATTTTATATATCTCAAGAATATGTTTTGTTTTTTGTTTTTTTGTTGTTGTTGTTTTGTTTTGTTTTTTGGTACCGGGGATCGAACTCGGGTCCTTGCGCTTGTGAGGCAGGCCACCGAACCACTGAGCTAAACCCCCGGCTCAAGAATATGTTTTGTTTTTTGTTTTTTTGTTGTTGTTGTTTTGTTTTGTTTTTTGGTACCGGGGATCGAACTCGGGTCCTTGCGCTTGTGAGGCAGGCCACCGAACCACTGAGCTAAACCCCCGGCTCAAGAATATGTTTGAATTGTACTCACCCCTCCACTCATTCGATAGATACTCCCAAAAATCTTTAATTGGATGGGATTTGTTTTGAATCTTGGAAATGTAAAAATGTGTTCCTGTGTTCCAGTAGCTGGCAAAAGAATACAAAGAAATGCGTAGGAAAGGACACAACATCAAGAATTGTCGACTTCTAGAGCAGAGATTTGACTTGTGTCCCATAGAAACAAAGAGGTTATCCAGGTGTAACCGAAGAAGCCTTTAAAAATATCTGCAGAGGCAGCTTTGTCTTGTGTGAATACAGATACCGCACTTATTAATGTAGTATTTGAGGTGTGATCAAAAAGAAGAGTGAATATTTAATTTTTTAAAATTATTATAGTAAAACACACTGCCATTAACCCCTCCAAAATCCCTCCCTTCGTTTCAAACACTGATCCCCACATTTCTGCTACCAGCTGGAGAAGCTCTGGATGTTCTTTTTCCTTCACATTTTCAGCTGCAGGGTAATGGCTGCCTCAATAGCTTCCACCCTTTCAGCACTTTTACCTTTCGTGGTGATTTTGAATGTGAGGAGGAATCAAAAGCTGCAGTGTGTCAGACCCAGTAAATGGGATGGGAGTGGACACAGCACAGTGCTTTTTGTAAATCTGCCGTTCCATTGGATGGTACTTGGCAGTGGTGTTCCCTGTGCTTTGATTAGTCCTCTTCAAGACACTCACAAAAGAAGACTTCCAGAGCTGCTGCAGAAAGGGTAGGAATGAGGGGATAAGTTTGTTAGAGGGAGGGAGAGTATTGTGAGGGGTATTAAAGGCAATGTGCCTTTTACCGTGATAACTTTTAAATTTAAACTTTTTTTGTACATTTTAATTGTAAGCACCACGAGCATGATGCATTGAATTCAAGTAAACTTCTGAATTGTCTTTGCTGTTGGATTGGCTGGGTAGACACCTTCAGCCCTGCTGTGCCATGGTCTTCCCTTACCTCGCATGTCAAATTTAGAAAAAAAAAATAGTGTCAATGTGATAGAACACCTCTAGAATTGTTCCTGACACAAAATAAAAAACCTAATGACAACTTTGTTTAAATAATTCTCTTAGCTACTTTGTTTAAATAATACATTGGTGATTAAAGTTGTATCTGTTGACTTTAGAAGCAATGGATCATGTAGATGTATAAGATATTTTTAAGAGTATATCCTGTGATATTTATTGTAAACTCATTTCTACATTCTTTCATTTATATAATCATTCCTTGCATGTTGTACCTCTATTAGGTGTTTTAAATCATATGTAAGTTATCCCATAACTTAGGCAATCATTTTTGTCACTCATCAACCTATTAGAATCATCATTTCATATTAACAAATATTCATGTACACCTTTTGCGATGGCTCAATACTATTAAGTTAAATAAGTGTAAGTAGTGTCCAATAATCTGTTAGAATAATTCTCTAGTAGGAGACACTTGTGTTGATTCTATATTTTCGTTAGTACCTAAAATACCTTCATAATATTTCTGCAATTTCATTTTCACATGCTCCACTAGTATTCCCCTTTAGAAGTTGGAATTTCTCTCTCAAATGTCACACACCTTTACAAAACTACAGAGTGTAAAATTTATACTGTGGAAAACTGCTACTAAACACTTTTCTAAATCTTCAGCCAACAGGTTGTTATAGATGATTGCCTGGAATGTTAAAAAGTGCCGATAATCAGCTAAAATGTATAAAGGATCACCTTACATCTGCTATGTATCAACTGTCTCTCAACTGCACATCTTGAGCCAAAGCTGCCAAGAAGTAAGTAGAATCATGGACATCGCAAGCCTTCTCCACTCCTAGGAATCCACAACATTTTGTACTTTTTTTGTTTCATGTACTCTTTGTCCAAAATTTCAACTCAAGCCTTTCTGGGAAGGGGGTGGTTGTGAAAAAGCTTTCCTGAGTGATGACAAAAGCAAATTCCATTCCTTTGTAGAAAATAGGGACATTTAGAGCCAGTCTTGGTGTCTTTGTTCTCTGCTGCAAACAAAACCAAACCAAACAAAAGAAGCACCACAAATTTCATCTTCCTTTGAAGTTTTATCTTCTATATTGAAGGGAGTAAGTTTTAAAATATATTTTTAAGTACATACTTTCCTCTGAAGGGGTGTTGCATCTTTTAATTTGGATGATAACTAAAATATTTGATTTGCACTTATGAATATTTATGTGCTCAGGAAGTGTCTGAAGAAAAACAACAATATTTCAAAGCAACTAAACTCAAAATAACACTTTCTCTCTTATGCATGTCTGGCATGAAGGATGGGTCAGGCTCTCTCCCTGGTGCTGTGACAACCTCAGATCTCACCGTGGACAGGGAGCCAGCCTAGCCTTCTCAGGGCTGTGAGGGCTCCTCTAGCGACTAGAGGGCTCCTTTCTCTAAAATGAACAGTAGCACTCTCCTGTTAGCTATATTCAGTGATTTAAAGCTATCTGCTTTGATTCCCATACCATCCCTTTGATTTCACTACTTTAGCTCTACTTTTCTGATGAAAAAAATGAGGCCCAGAGAGCTGAACTAGATTCTAAAACCTAATATTTTAAAATGGAAAACCCCAAATTTCCATTTCATCTTGCTTCCCTTCATTTGCCTCCTTAACAGAGTCCTAGACTTTAATTTTAGCTGTTAGGGAACACATTTCCTAGCAGAGCACAAGGCCACTCTAGCATAAGCCCACAAATCCAGTGCTTGGCTAGCTGGAGAAGCAGCCTCTTTTCCTCTGTCTTGATAATCTATTTTTCTTTAAATTTTATAGCTATTGATTGGTCCTTTCATACTAAAATCAATTGGATCTTTTTTGTAGCAAATTAATACTCAGTTTTTCTTTGTAGTATTTCCACTATAGTAAACAATATTCGTAATTAAAAATCCCCCATTCAAGTATACTTACAGGCAAGATGGTTTTTCTTTGTTTAGTTTAATTTTCAGGTTTTTGTGTTTTGCTTTATTTAGTGCAAGGAACATTCTATATAAATAGAGTGATGTTTGGGCTAAAAATTATACATGCCTTTAAAAGCATTTCCATATTATTTTTCAGGAAGCTTATAGCAATTCATTCACAAGCTGAACTATGAGAGGGTATAAATGTTTCCATTGTTATCAGTACAATAATCTTCAATTATTTTTACATTTCAAACTTGAGGTATAGAAGCTTTTAACTCCTTTATTTATTATACCTTAGGTCACATATTTAAGCAAAACATCTTTTTCTTTGGCTAATGATCAATTGGTCTCCATCTTTGTGAATAGCTCTGTTAAATTTTATATTGTTTCCTCATATTTTTAATTTTACTTATTTTGTAGGAATCCAAGAATTACTTAGGACACTTTAGGGACCCATTTATTACATTCAGTTCCTCAATCTATTGTTTTTCTTTCTTGTCTTGAATATGTTTTCTATGCAGACATTTTGTGAGTGATCAAATCTGTGCATCTTTTTTGGACTTCTGTGTTTCGTATCCTGCTTGAAATGATCTCTCAAGCCACAGAGAATCCAGACATGCTACACTTCTTTCAGATTCTCATTATCGAATGCTTTATCCTTCAGGTGCACTTAGCAAATTCCTCTATGTGATGAAGATGTGTTTTTTAGCTCAATCTTCTTCTTCTCTTTGTTCTCTTCCATAACTGCGATCTTGAAACTCCCCCTTCCATCACCCAGGAGCTTTGGTCACCAGCTTGGTGCTCTTGGGAGGGTCTGGAAACTTCCAGGCCTAGAAAGAGGTCTTCCAATCCCTGGGACCCACCACCAACAGAGACCGCAGATTGTAGTCGCTTCTTTTCCACTCAAGAGACAAGCAAGCTTCCTCCACCATGCGGTCCTGCGACGCACTGCTGACACAGTGTAGACCAGAAAACAACAGGGCTGACCACAGACACAAACCTTCCAACTGCGAACCAAAATAAACCTTTCCTTTTTTTAAGTGGGCTACCTCATGTATTTTGTAGTGACAGTGGAAAGCACGGAGGTTGTCTTAGACATAGCTCTGCTGGAAAGTGCATCGTGAAGTTACACTTGTGTCATGATACAAGGTCCAGTTCCTTATCACACAAGAACAACGGACAACAGAATGAGCCACTGATTAAGTTCGTACAAGTATCAAGTTTTAGCCCTAAGAAAATTGCATGCAGAATAGAAATGATAACAAAGAAGCTTGCTGTTCTTCGATCTTTATTTTGTCTTTCAGAGAATTTGCTCTTGGGAATCACCTACATGTAAGTTTAACATGTGTGTGTATTCACTATCTTACCCTTGAGTGATTCTCTTTACCTCCATATGGAAATATATTTTAATCTTTATTTTTAACATTTAACTGCAATCTTAGTCATGAGGATCTGTGTGAATTTTGATTTTTGTCTTCCTCCCTTTCCACCCTAGATCACTGTTTTGAGATTCTGTCTGAACCCTCTTACACACGCTTTTTGCTGAGATCTCTCAGCAAGAGCAGTCTTTATGTCCGGTGGTCCAGAGTTTACTTTATTCCTTATCATTGCTGATCCTGCTTTCTCCTTTTACTTCTTTTCAGACTAAGTCTCCTTAAACATCCTGAATTTTTCAAAATTAGTTTGAGAACCCACAAGAACAAAAGTATTATATACCTTCCTAGAACTATGACAGCAATATTTTTCTTGATCTTTGCTAGCCCTATAAACTGCAGCATTTTCTTTTCTCACAGATAGTGAGGCAAGAAGCAGCTGTCACCAGATCCTATGAAACTGTATTTATTTCCAAGGTTAAAGAACACTGCTTAAATTAAAAAGACAAGACATATTTTGAGGACTGTTAGAAATAAATAAAATAAGATGTTTTAAGCAAATAATGCTGGTATCCACAAAAGATTTAACAGATAACCTTGAGAATATATATTCTGAATTTTGTGCAATATTTATGTAACAAAATGGATTTGTTTCCTTTCTTCATTGAACTTCAAATATTGAAGCAAAAGAGAAAAGTGTTAGAGAGAATCATCAGTGAAGTTGGCTAGATTCTGAGTTCTATAAAATGATAAAAGGGTTATTAAAAAGAAGTATGTGTGACATTCTATTTTTGGAAAATTATTTTACTGAGACATAAACCCTAATATATTCTACAGAAGGAACTCTCAACTTTTATTGAACATTTACTGCATGCTTTGCACAATTAAAATTTATTTGTGAGTCGATTAATCACAATAATAGTCCTAAAAGGTAGGTGCTATTAGCATTCATATTTATAAGTGAGTGCACAGTGAGTGTACATTTTAAGAGATTTATCACGTCACAAGGAAGTAAATATGGAGGTAAGATTGTAAGTGAATCAATGTGACCTAGAAGCCTACACCACTTACAGCACTTCAAGTATTCATTTGAGATTCATTCACCATACACACACACACACACACACACACACACACACACACACACACAGAAGATCAGAGAGGTATTTGAGTGTGTGTGTATGTGGGTGTGTGTGTGAAGTAAGTTGAAGGTCTGAGTTTTTCAACTCAGCCCATGTGTAGCAAAAAAAAATGGAGAATGGTCAGGATTTGAAGGTGACTTCATAATGACTTCCCCAGCTTTAGACGTCATTTTTTCTTGCATGAACTAGGTGGCTATAAGAACTTCCTTACTGATTTTTCTACCTCCAATTTTGCATTTCTTTCTTCCTTCAGTAACAGAACCACTAGTTCTACATGGGTTTATAGCGACATGATCAAATATAGACAATGAAGTGGGAGCAGAAGTAATGTGTGATGTAAGTGTCATTGAAAAGGGTCAAGAGCGGCTCCCCGCAACCTGGGAATTATGAAATAATATAGATAATATAAAATGATAACTGCATTACTGAAACATTGGCTCTAGCCCACAGTGGAGAGATATTTACCTACCTTAGATCACCCAATTTTTACTCAGTCTGAGAGAGGGACATGTTGATCTCAGAGGGACTCTCCTTTTGGTGGCTTTCTGTTAGAGAGTTTGCTCTGTCCTAAGGAAGAGATCCCCTAAAATTCATTGGTGGCCTGAGAAACTTAGAATATCTTTCTGCTTTTGTTTCAAAACACAGGAAAGCTTATAAAATGCTTTACTTGAAAGAAATACACATTTTCAATTGCAGCTTAGAAAACCCTTCAAGTTCCAGAAGAAGTTCCCTTTCTATCTGTTACCTTTCCTCCCTCTTCCAAGTCTAGATTCAATGGAATTTTGTTCTTGAACAGCCTGTCCTTGTCTTTGGTCTTTGGTGTTTAATATTCTCGGTAGATGAGGAATTTTACCCCAATCTCTTTGGAGAACCAAATCTTCTTTGTTTGAATCTCCTCTGAAAGTCCATCCATGAAATTGCTACTACTCTCTCACCAATTCCTTTATGTCACTAAAGTTTAGTGTCTTTATAATACTTATCAATATTTGAAAGTATTTCGATTACTTGTTTGAAATTTGCTTTACTTTTCCCCCCAGATTTGCTGTGGTCTTATTCGGCTCTACCTTGTGAATACTACCTTATTAGAAGGAGTCAACAAATATTTGTTGAGTCTTTAATGTGGAATAATTCAGTACATGGAGAAATTCAGAAGTAACTAACCAAGAGAATGCAGTACTATTCTTATTTATCATATGTCATCTATCCAATTTATATGACTTTAGAAGGTGCATGAAAGTCATCATAGGCTACAAAGTGAAAACAGAGTCAGGGGAGAAGGTGGGGAGAGAAAGGAGATGAAGAAACGAATTAAAATGTGCTAAGTACATGTAACAAGTCCGCACAAGGAATGTGAACTTTAGGTACTGCAAACAGACTCATACAAAAGAGATATTTTAAAACACATGGTAAAATTAGCTGATAAAAGTTTTCTCTTTATTTTAACTTTATATTCATCAGAACACGAATTTTCTAGGATAATGAATTTCACTGTTACAATCAGAATCTTACATTGTTGTAATTTTAAAAGAAAAAAAGGGTTTGTTTTGCATAAGTAGAAAGGGCAAAGAATAAGTAAATGAAGGTTTTTGGATTTGAGATTTTTAAAAAATTACTTTATGGTTAGAAAAATATGTGTAATTAACATCTCTGCCATGTGGTCTATATTTTTTTCTTTCTTTCTTTTTTTGTACCGGGGATTGAACTCATGACCTTGTACTTGTGAGGCAAGTGGCAGAACAACTGAGCTAAATCCCCAGTTCCCAGTCCATGTGGTCTTCATTTTCAAGTATCTACTTCTTAAAATACACATATTCAAGGAAATATCATAGTAAATTAGACTTAGTCCTAGTACTTTAAGAGAGTGGAGACATTTTGGTTGAAATTTACAGAAACAACATGAAAGAAAAACAAATAAAACAAGATGATGAAATCAAGTAAAAAAAAATGCCCAGGTTATTTCAGTGCTGAGAAGTGGAAGTTACATATTTCCCCAGTAGCATAGTGCGATAAAAATGTTCCTTTTTTGGCAAGAAAAGGATCAGTAAGTTTAGTAGCAAGAATTATTACATGAACTAAGTTTATTTCTTTTGGTTTTTATTCTCTACCTTAGATATCATAAAATTTTTGTACTGTCGTTGCAGTGATGGAGGCGTGATAAGTGTGTCATCATTTACATAGCTAATGCAATGTTGCCATCACATTTCAAACATTATAATTTTTCCTCTCCTCTGTAACACCACACTTCTGCCCTGATAGCACTTAACATGGAGTTTTGCTATAGTAAGTGCTAAAAAATTTGGCTGAATACATTTTCATTAGGACTCATATCTTACACATAAATTTTATTTCGTTAGGAGCTGTGTATAAGAAAGAAAATATCTTGTCTGTGGGAGTTTCAAATCTATTCCTCTCCAATCCTTGATCTTTTTATCAACAGAGCCTATCGTATCACCCCTTTGGAAATATGAGGGGTATATTGTGAGAGTGTGCATTTGTGTGAGTGTGTGTATGTTCAGTGTGTTGACTTCATAAGGCTTTAATTTTGGTGAATTCTATGAAAGAGAATCAGAAAAGCAACCAAGCTTGAAGCAAATATTATAAATTTATACATCCAATATTTCAAATGTTTAATTAGCTCTCCCAGCATGATTCCTTCCAGGTAAAGTATAGTTTAATTTACTAGTAATATACAGTGTTATTCTTTCTTGCTTTCTAGTATTAAGATTTTTATTGAACTATTTGAATTTTTTTCCCAGGAAACCAAAGAAGGGGTCAAGAAAATTCAGTAATACCTTGCCAGACATTTTAGCAGAAAAGTGACAAAATTCACACATTTAATTATTTTTTCAGATAGAAAGCTAGGAGGACAGAAGACACTGTGATATTTGTTTTATTGCTAATGTACTAGAGAGATTATATGGCTTGTGTTATGTTCTTGCTACTCAGAGACAGTCATGTAAATGAACTACAGTGCAGGTTTTAAGCTGTATGTTCAATGGATTCATGAACAAAATATGCCTGGTAGACCAATAGTTCAAAGGAAACATCAAAAATGTGCCAAAGATATACTAGAAGTAAGCCTGACAGACATGAGTTCTATAAACTCAAAGCTGTGGAATCCTTGGTGATGTCTGGAAAGGCAGAGATATTTGGAAACGATTTGGGAAATTCAACTGTTTTCATTGAGCATAAGGAGAAAAAGAGCATTTTTTTACATCAGACGGTATGAGCTATAAAGAGGAAAGGTACCAAATTACTTGGCAAATGTCAGGTGTCCTCATCTTTTCTACACAAATCACAATAAAGAACAAAAATTAAAATGAAGAAAATATAGAAAACAACAACAAATAAATTAATTAATTACCTGCGTGTATTTTCCCTCATGGATTTGTTATGGCTTGAGTTGTGTAACAGTCAGCTGCCCCCTCATTGGGAGAAAATATCTGACACCTACAATTTAAAGGAGTGGTGGAATTGGCTCACAGTTTCCAAGGGTTTAATCCTTGGCCAGCTGAGCCCAGGACAGAAATGTCACTGAGAATGGCTGTGGTAGAGCAGAGCTGCTTAGTTTATGGTGGCCAAGAAGTTGAGCAGGGGAATAGCTCAAGAGAGGAAGAGGTAAAAGGGATAGCCCTCCAAATCACATCCCAACAATCCATGCATGTACATGTAAAAGTGTGCCTTACCAAGCTCTTAAGTGTTTTTTAAGCAAATCCAGTTGACAATCAAGACTGTCATGAATTGTGTGTTCTCACAAAAAGATGTTTCATTTATACACTTAGAGTCTGAAATGGGATCTGACTTACAAATGAGGTCTGTCCAGATTTAACAGAGTAAAGAGGAGCTGTAATTGGAGGAGAACTTCAGCCAGTATGACTGATGTCTTCAAAATAAGAGGGAAGTTTGAAAACAGATATTGGCAAATAGGTAATATACCACGTGGGGACAGAGACAGAAATTGCAGCGGTACAGACATGCAACACAGAATGCCGAAGCCTCACAGTAAGCACCCAGAGTAGAAGAAGCAAAGAAAGATTCTCTCCAGAGGCCTCAAAGTTGGCCCTTCCAATACTGTAATTCCACTTTTCGAGTCCCTCCAATTTCAGTTTTCTAGTCTGTAGGATTTTTTAAAGA
The DNA here is from genome assembly GCF_012274545.1 of Fukomys damarensis. Classification (NCBI taxonomy): domain Eukaryota; kingdom Metazoa; phylum Chordata; class Mammalia; order Rodentia; family Bathyergidae; genus Fukomys; species Fukomys damarensis. The sequence continues at coordinate 8,833,051 of NW_022900945.1, forward strand.
ACTGTTCTTCTACTTTATAGGTACATTATTTATATAAAGGCAAATGTTTACACTGAAACTTATATTTTGCAATAGAATAATGTGCAGATTAAACATACAAACTTTATTTGGTCACTTTTCAATATTTCAAATGTTTACTATAGTGGCTGCTGAATAAAAAGCATATTCCTGACTCATAGTCCCTGTTTAAAAGTCTCTGGTGAAATACTACATTGAGAATTATTTTACTGGTTCTTTAAAACTTATTCTTGTCTTCAAGAGAGAGCTGGCCTCTCAAATTTCTATAATCAAAGAAGATCTATGTTCCTTCAGTTACCCAGTGCCAACCCCTGGATTCCAGTAAGAGTACATGATGTTAAAGAAATAAAAATATTTTTAAAAAGTACTTCACTTTCCATAAGATTGTCTCACCATATCCTGTTTTACCTCTTTTTCGTCTACTCCTTTCTGAGATTTTGAAGTCATGAAATTGTTTTACACTCCGTTTAATGATGTTAATAGTAGTCAGATGGATCCTCTATAATTATTTGAGATATAATTAAATGACATCCATTTTAAGTGACTTACCCACAAGTATTACAAGTATTTATTATACACCTACTATATGTCAAATATGATAATAACTGCTGGAGATGAAAAGATAAATGAAACATAACTTCTTATCTCTATGAACTCAGTCCTCTAAAAGAAGTAGGCAAATAAATAAATTGCATTTAAATATGTTATACGGCACAGCAAGCTCAAAAACTGACATCCAGAAAAGAGTGAATGTTTCTGTTAGGGATATAGGATGGAGGATTACGTTGAAGGGTGGAACATTTAGTTTGCTTGGCAGAAGTTCTGTAAAAGTTCACCAGCTTTCCTGTGGTTTCTCGCTTGATTTTCTCATGCAGGCTGCCATCCTTGGCTTTGGTGTCTAGATGGGGCCATGTTAGTCCCCTTCCCAGTGGAAGCAGGAACAGAATGTATCACTTCCAATCTCTCTGAAGGTCTTTCATCTCTCAACACTGGACTGAACACAGAGAATTCAGTGGAGGGTTTAGAGGCTTTAGAATCTTTGAACAAATCTGTGAATGGCAGCCTGCTGAATACCCAAAGGTTTGAAATAGATCTGCTCTATTATGTGTGGCCACTGGGATTCGGGAACTGTTTTCTGTAGCAATTTGTCCATCATTACTAATGCATTACTCTTTTACATACTGTTACTATTCTGAAAACTGGAATCTTAGTGATAGCTTTGCAGACAAAGGGCAGAAGATATTCCAGAAATGACGATGAAAGTCTATAAACCAAGTCACAAAAAGTAATGGACCCTGAAGAGAATAATGACCATCAATGACAAGCATTAGATTACCCTGTAGAAATACAGTGGACAAGGGAATGTCAGGGAATGGGACCCTAGGGTTACACAGACTTTAGAAGGATCTGGGTATCAAAATAAGCAGAGAGAAAGACAGAGCAGAAAGACTTCTCAAAGCATTAGAATGTGAATGACGTGATCAGAGCTGGTTTTCCTTCACTCTTCCTCTTCTACTGCATTTCTCATTCTTACTTTCTTCTTTTCTGGAGGAAGATTCGTCTTAGCAACATTTTTAACAGTCTTACATGAGAAAAAAACTTGGTGGCTAGGAAATCAGTTAGAACACAGAAGTGGGAGGCTTAGGCCTATGTGTAGCAGGGAACCTGGCTTTGATAAAATCAATTTTTCTATTTTAAAAGAAGTAGATTGTGTAGCTCAATTGAGGCTATCTGCAGGCCCCAAATTTTTTTATTTCTTGATCCTTAGTGGACTTTTTGAAGGTGTCCTATTTCTAACTTGAGAAACATGCACTCTTCACTAAGTGCTAGCATACTTAATCCAAGTTAGGATTTATGGCAGCTTTCATCTGAATATCAAAGTAGTATGTACATCCTATTTAATATGCATAGTACTCTGACCCTAAGTCCTGCGTATAACTAAGAAAGAACAAAATGTTTTTGCTTTGCTAGAAGCCAACATCCTGCCTGATTCTGAGTTTCATTTTATCTCAGAAGATCTCTAGTGGGAGAAGGGAAAAGGTAGGTGCTCATATGAACTGGTAAACAGAAAACAATTAGTGTAATTCATGGAGTCTTGTCTAGCATGAAGGACCTATGGTTCTGTGACCCATATCCTTAACAAAAACAATTGCTCATTTTCCACTGTGGTAGTGTTTCTGGGGAGGAAATTGCTGAGCAGGCAGTTTAGAACTCAAAATACAGCCACAAATGCTCAGAAACAATGGTAAACATACATTATATTTATATGTATCTATCTCTATCTCCACCTATTTATCTCTCTGTATATTACTGTGCTCCTTTTTTTCTTGAAGAAATGCTAAAGATATGCAAACCTATTTAATTTTAACTCATTTAGCCTGGTAAATTTCTCAGTAATTATCCATTTATTATTACATAAATAAGGCAAAGAAGTTTAAAAACTTTCCCGTAATCACAAAGCCAACACATCAGTCAGCATTCCATAGAGAAACAGAACAAATAAGATGCATAAATGCACACCTATAGAGATGTATACTAAGAAATTGCCTCGCTGTTAGAGATCGGTCAATGCAATCTGTCTGGAGCAGAAGCTAAAAGACTGGACAGCCAGGTAGTGGCGATTTGCAGCATGAAACCTCAGGTGCTATGGAGTCAGAATTCATTCTTCGTAGAGAAACCTCAGTCATTTTCTCTTAAGATTTTCATCTCTTTGCATGAAGCCCACTCATATAATAGAAGGAAAACTTGCCCACAAAGTTTTACTCAAAACCTATGGATCTAAATGTTAATATCCTTCTGCAATACCTTCACAAAGATGTCTAGATTGGTGTTTGACCAAATAAATGTCTAGGCACTGTGGCCAAACCACATGAAATTAACTATCAAAACTATTAAGAATAGTCAAGATATAAACTCACACGGTCTTCATTCAAACTTTGAGGTTTGGAATGAGAAGTCTAGTGAGGAAATTGTGGTAAGCAAGCACCTTTAGCCCGAAGCGAGTTTATGAATTTCTGAGTGCACTTTATTCCTTCCTCATAATCCATTTTTCTAGAGGTCTATTTTCTTTTCTTTTTCAGTTAATCTTACCTATGTGTTCATTGATAGAACATAAAGGTTCACCACTCAACATAATTAAATATGATCCATGTTTGCTTAAATCCACATAATGTGTAAAGCCAAATGTGAAGGTTAACCTTACTTTTGTCAGCTCGATTGATTTAAAATGAACCCGGGGAATTCAGAAAGCGCAATGTGGGTGTGTCCGGGCGGGTCATGGGCCAGGACTTCGGTGATCCTTGTTCTGTTCCTCTCTAGCACTTTCTCTGCTCTGCTTCCTAGCCGCCCTGGACTAAGCAGCTTTTTCCAGGCGCCCTTCGCGTGACGGTCTTGCCTTGGAACCAGCTGACCATGGAATAAATTCTCTGGAACCTGGAGATAAACTCCACCTCTTCTCTTTAAGTAATGGATATAGCACTGTGTCCCAGCTACAGGAGGCCTGAATAACACGCCAGGTGTGAATCTGTGCATACAACAGACCTTGGAGGAGCGCGACGTGTCAGTGCAGGCTCACCACTCCCAACAGGTGCCTCACGCTGCGGGGAGACGCTGGAAATCTGTGCGCGTGTGGAAATGGTGAAAATGTAAAAAACCACAATCTTTTACAGTAATTTTTCATCATGAAATTTCCTGATAGCGATTTCTAGTCACTCTTGATTTGTACTCTAAGTTATTCCTAAATAGCGATTTCTAGTCACTCTTGATTTGTACTCTAAGTTATTCCTAAATAAACTGAACAACTGTATAACATAGGGGACATCAGCGATTCATAGACTTAGATTTTTTAAATTCATAGAATAGCATAATATTTAATACTATGAAATGGTGCAGGACTAAAGTGGTGTAACTATCTCAAAATAATTTTTAGATTTAAGTGAAAAATGTAAAATGCCCGATTCAGAATGTGTTAAATAAGTGGACATCTAATCGTTCTCTGACAATGTAGAAAATTGCCAAAATTATTTCAAAACTAAAAGGAAGTAATTTATATTATAACTTATAATGAAAGTGTTTAGAGAAAGTAGTATCTACTATTTCAGCTCTTTCATGGACTATTCATTTATAAATTAATTTATCAATTGATTCTTCTGCATTTTATTATCTACGCCCCCCCAAAAAAAGAAAAAAAAAACTACATTCACAGAATAGTGATCTCACATATGAGCACCATGCAAGGACAACATATATAATATACGTAATTTAATTTCACATTTCAACAAACATGTATGATCATTTAGTCTGTGTAGTACACAGGTCAATGGTGAATGGCCTGTTATAGTCAGTATCTTCACATCCCTATTTTACAAAAATGTAAAGCATTTAGTCCATGTCATAGAGCCAGGAAAAAGTAGCAGTGTTTAGACTCTATGGTTAACTCATCACTCTCTCTGGTGTCCCTGTGAGACTCCATCGACAATAGCCAGTCGGCACCAATCCAGTCCTAGAGAAATGGCTCCAGGACCGCTAGTGTTAGCAGTGTTCACTGGTCCGGTCAGTTCTGAGAGATTATTTCTGATTTTCAGTTATTGATGTGCTGGCTTTGCTATGAGTGGCAACATTATGATACTATTTCAATTGCCAGGGTACCAATATCCGTTAAAATCATATTCTGAATGCAAACTGAGCTCATTTTAAGCAGCAGCACTGCTGTGATGAGTAAAGATAATTGTTGTTACCTGATGCGCTAGCCATGAAGACTAATTAAATAAATCTCCCAATTGCCCAGCCCATTAATATTGAAGAACTCATATGTGAACAGATGGATCAGGCTTGCAGTTTTTTCCACGAGTTTTTTAAAAAAGCATACCCTGACAAGATTTACACATCACCACTGTGTTCCATATCCTGCAGGCTTGTTTAGGCTAATCAAGCCTTCCAAAACCTTAAAAGTGTTATTCAGAACTTGAAGCAAATAGTATTTTTGTAGTACACATAGCATGCTAGTCATGTATACCTGTTTCAAACTGGCATTTCATCCTTTGATTGCAAGAAGGAACATAGTTAAAAATTAATTGCTCACAGTTATGCAAACTATTAATTCTGATGTGATATTTCTACTGTGTTATGAGTTTGGATTCACAGTGGTCCTAGTCATTGATACTTGGAATTTTCTAGTGTTTGTAAAGAAATATGTCTACTAAGTAATAGCTACAATGAATAATCTAGACATCAAAGAGAATTGTGATCTGTTATAGAAATTCCCTGTAATTGTTTTCTTGGAGCATTCTAAGAATAATTATTATGTATGAAGAGTAGATACAATATGCTACGTACTAAGCAAAATCATTTAAATGTATTATCCCATTTAATCTTTCAGACGGAATTTGATTTTTGGTATTTACATGTCTATGTTACACATTAAGTTACTGAAACTTAGAATGATTAACTTGGGACTATCAAATACCACATAGTAGAGGAAGAATTTGAGCTCCTCTTGTGTGACTCAGAATTTGAGCTCCTTTTGGCTAAGGAAAGATAAGGGTAGAAAAGTCAATCATAACTAATGTTTATTGCACCCTACTCTGTGTATGGAACTGAGGTAGGTATTTTATGGATAGGCTGTGTTATCTGACACATGTAACCCTATTAAAAGGCAATGTTATTTCCACTGTTTCATTTTTAAAAAACTAAAGTTCTAAAAGGTTTAGTAATGTCTACTTAGGGGATGTAGTTGAAAAGAGGTTAATTTACAACCCCATACAACGCAGGCTCATAAATGACCACTGAGTCTTCGAAGCCAACCACAAAGCTGGAGAGGTGCTTTCAACTTCTCCCTTCACCCCATCCACCACAAACGAGTATGTCCTTGTGTTTCCAATCTTAATTTGCAAATCATTGTACATTTCAACTCCCCTTCTACCGATCTTTAATCATTGTTTTTTTCAGGCCCTATCAAACTTTGACTAAGAAAATTCCCTCTGTCAACAATGTGACTCATACCTGTTGAACATTTTTTTTTCTCCTTAGTGATATTCTCAGAGCATTACACTCCATTTGGAAAATCCTCCATTTTTAAGGCATACACTATCTTTTGAAAGCCACCAAAGTTACCAACACCATCTAACCTGTCAGTCAATTTCACTATGTGTTGCTTTGACACAAGATCATAATCTCCTGTCATGATATCTGAATGGTTTCCATAACTTCTGTATCAATAAAAATACCTTATTTTTGCTGTAGCTACTGACTTGGCCTCATCACTATAACAGAGTGGCATTGAATGAAATAAAACCCTACCTGCTTCCATACTACTAGCAGAATAAATTCGAGACTTATTAATCTACTAGAGATGAGATGTCCTTCAGGACTTGGACCATCTATTCCGCTCCAAATGTGGCTTCTGTCTCTACTTGCTTTGTGATATAAATTCTTGTCATACTGAAATGACTGTATTTTTCTGGTAAACACCAGGGTTACCTTCATTTCAATAGTTTGCATGGAACATCAACTTTGTCAGGAACATATATCTTACTCTCAGACACATTACTAAACATTCCACATTTTCAACAGTTGCTTAAATGTCACCTTCTCTACTGTCTCTACATCAATCTTGAAATTCAAGTCTTTTGAAAAATACTATGATGAAATTAAGGTTAGAAAAATATTTTAGATTTTTTTCCTCTATAATGCTTTGAATGTGATCTAAGAACTCTGTGGTTCTTACTGAGTAACTCCTTAGTTCAGGCTCTTAGTAAATCCTCAGTGGCCAGGGTGAAAGACTAGACTACTAGAAAGAAAACCTCTGAAGATCTATGAAAACCGAGTAGAAAAACATTGCATTTGGAGGTACAAATATCAGGGAGAAAAGTTTTATTCTATTGTTGCTGTTCTATCAAAGGATATGTCAAGTTAGGTGTCTGTTAAAAGTAACTGCTTTTGAAATTGGCTAAAATTATTACTTTTCTATTTGTGTTCCCTCTCTCTCTCCCTCCCTCCCTCTTTCTGTCTCTGTCACATACACATTTGAATTTCAAACATTCTTTGCATGTGTGAAATCAAAATTTTTAAGTGTCTATTGTAAAAAAAATTTGAACATTAAGATTTAGTATCATGATTTCAATTTTTACAGTCTTTATCCTCTGGTGAAATAGTTGACAATTTGTACAGTCAAACAAAGGGGAGAAAGTCTATACATCACAGAAGAATTTCCACATTTAATGCTATTGTTATTTAGAAAAAGATAAGAACTTCCAGATAGAAATTCAGATAAAGCTTTGTCTTATTCTATTCCTATTGCTATAAACATGGCTTAGACAGGATAACTTTAAAACCCTAGAAATATATTTATGATTGTTCAGGAAACTTTGAAGTTCAGCAGATTGCCTATTTGTTGAGAGTCCATTGTCACAGACAGCTCTTTCTCAAACCTCCCTCTCAGGGCAGCAAGGGAAATTGTCCCCTCAGATGTGTGGTACAGGACACTGTCACCATAGAGCTCTCGTGACCTTATCACTGCCTGGCGTCTCTACTTTCTTCACACGTTTGTACTGGGAATTAAATTTCCATGAACTTTGGAAGGTGCACACATTCAAACTTTGCAGTATCATATATCATGGAATTTTTGTTCTTAGCCCTTCTGAGAGAATGTTCAAGATTTGAGCACAGAAAAGTTAAAATGCTGGAATGCCTTTGTTCAATTAGGGATCCCTTTGGACAACGTTAATATTTTTTATCTGTTAGTTCTAAAACAGAAACTGAGACTATACTACAGTCAGTTCTTGATATCCCTAGGGGATTAGCTCCAGGAGCCCTTGAGTATATAAAAACTTGACCATGGTGAAGTATCTTGTACAAAACAGTGTGACATTTGTATACAGCCTGTGTACACCCTCCTGTACATTTTAAAACATCTCTATTTATAATAACTAACATAACACAAACGCTCCAATAAATGTTGCTGACAAATTTTTAATTTATCTGCCTTGAAATCCTAATGTTTTAAACGTTAAGTAATTGTAAGTCTTAATACACCACAGTCAGCCTCCTTTAAGGGAACAGACAGTAGAAGTACAGGAAGGTAAACCTGTTCTTTAGACTGCAGAACTATTTTATGGGGCACTGCCTGTCATACGTGCTAGACATGTATGTATCCATTTGATTGAAGAAAAATATGTTTTCATTGTTATTTTAAAATATAATGTATTTCCTTGTTGAGATTTATGTTTATGTCAAGTTTACTGACAATATATATTTTATCTTTAAAAATGACTTAGCTTGGCCCATTTTTTCACAATGTTTTTGTTGTTGTCTTTGTTATATGTGAGTGTTATTGATTTGTCAGATTTTATCTATTAAATATATTATGTAATTAATTTACTACAGACATTTAATCTGTCATTTTCTTAAGAGCTACATTAAAATATTGAATTTCATCTGAAAAATGAAACAATAATTTCCAACAAAATCATTCAAACACTGAAGATTTATCATTATCTCATTCAGTTAACTAGTCCAATGTAAATACTTTATCCATGAGGATGAAACATCATAAATTTCTTCTGTGAAACAGGAAACAATTCAGCATCTAAAGTGATCAGATTAGTTACATAATCCTATGTCTCCATTGAACAACATTCCATTTTCTGTTATGAAAAGTGGCTGCACAAGTAAAAACAAAATTATCAAAATATTTAGATCTCAAATGGATTATACTTAAATTTTAGAATCTAGTATAGACTTTACTTGTCTTTTTAGCAACATCGTCATAAAATGTAATGGTTGACACTTCTTTTTGTATGGAAGAAGTGGTCCACCAAGACCAATTAGTTCAAGGTTCACAAAAGTCATTATATGGCCCCAGGATAAACAAGCTCTTATAGCCTGAAAGCCTTCAGGCAAAAGTCATAGATACAGCAATAGAACATTGCAGCATCTGCTACAGGACATTTTTAAGCTTAAACAAAGTGTTTGTTCCTTGTGAGGCACACTGTACCATTTGCTCTGCATCTTGTCCTGCATTTGCCCCTGGTATATACACATATATTCTTACAAAAGTGTCTGATAAATTCTATGCATACCTCTGTATCAGCCTTAATAGTGACTGCTCCAGAGACGTCTTCCCTGGTCCACATGTCTGGATTAGATAAAAGTTTTTTATTGAGACATACTATTCACACATCTCTCTGGGATACATTATGTTAAACCCACACATATGTAAAAACCAAACTGGGGGATATGCATTTCCAACACTTCACCCATGAATCATTTATATGTATTTTGAACTCTTATGAAGTTTGTACACTTCTAGTCATTTTGAACTGTATTATTGACTGTTTTGACCAGGAGTTATCTTACTATGTTAAAGAACTGAAATAATTTCTCCATTCTATATTTTGATTCCCCTATTGAGCTTTTTTACATCCCCTATCTCCTTATCCTACCAAGTTTTTAGAGACCACCATTCCATTTTATTCTTCTGTAAGATTTATAATTTAATATCCACAGATGAAGAGAACATTTAGCACTGTTTACATTACTGTAACTGGTTTATTTCATTTGGCATGACATTCAGTAACGTCTGTATTGTTGGAAATCATAGAAATTGCAGTAATTGAAAATGTTTTATCTTTTTAATGTGTTAATTGTACATAGTAATGGGGTTCAATGTGATATTTCAACACATGTTGAAGGTATTGGGATAGCATTTTTCTTACCTTTACATTTCTTTATGTTTGGACCCTTCCAGCTCCTCTCTTTTCTTCTAAATCTTCAGAAAATATTCAATAAGCAATGTGAACAAGAGTTACCCTCTTTCCTGTAGAAAATACTTCTACTATATAATTGTGCTTTTGTACCTGTTATCCTACCTCCCATTACCTATTTACCCCTACCTTTCCCAATTTCTAATAATCACTATTCTACATTCTGATTGACTTCTTTTTACCTTCCATATATGAAAGCGTATGTGTTATTTTTGGCTGGATTATTTCACTTAACAGAATGTCCCACAGTTTCATCCATTTTGATGAAACTCCCAGGATTTTATTCTATTAGTGATATAATAATATTCCATTGCATGTGTATGCATATATACATATGTGTGTATATATGTGTATATATACATATACACACACACATATATAGATGTGTATACACACACACACATATACACACACACATATATTCCACCAAAATGTGTATATGAGGAAAATAAAAACTTGTATAAAGATTTTTAATTCTGAATATATTGAGACATTTTGAGTTTAATATGTTACCTTTGTCCTCTATAATCCCAAGAGCTTCTCAAAGTGGTGGTCATTAGCTGCTAGACACTGACTAGGACAGTTAACTACTATGTACATTTCTTTGGCAGAAGCAAGAATAACAGGATCATATACTGGAACTTCTTTAGCTTTTTGAGGCACTTGCATATTGTTCTCCTTGATGGCTGTATTATTTTGTATTTTCTTTAACAGTGCATTAGTTATGTTTATTCTAACCATTCCAAATATGGTGTTTTTGAACTTTGAAGCTCCCTTAGTTTCCCCTCTCACCAGCTTTACGCTTTGGGATTTCACTTTCCCTTCATCCCTTCTCTAGCCGCAGAGGCCTGGCTCCATTTTTATATATGTTTGCATTATGTTGGCATGGAGATTAGCACAATAGGTAGCCAATAATTACCATTTAAGTTAATGTAGTAGCAGTCATCGGTGCATTATTAAATTGTTGAGTTGTGTGTGAAAACAGGTTGTTTAAAGAGTGTGGCCTGGCTCTTGTCCTGTCGAGTGGGCCCAGCCTGGTCAGTAGTTTCTAGAATCATCTTCTCTGTCCACTTCTGGGTATGCATTAAGTAAAAGGGGTAAATAGCACTAATGTGGCTAAAAATAAGCAGCAATATTTACTGTCAGAAGTTCCTTATAATTATCCAAAGAGACAGACAGACAGAGGTTTTCCTGTCTTTCTCACCCTTATCCGTACCACATCTTCCTGGCCGCTGTCAGGCTAAACAAAGCCGGTGCATGAAGGGCCCGGCTGTGGACCTGCGCAGTGATGCCTCCCTCGGGGCGTATTTCCTAGGGGTGACAGGAGGTCCCATTTAAGCTCTGCCTTGATGTATGCTATGCTAGGCTTCTTGGATTTCCCTACACAGTTCAGCTTTCCTTAAATACTTTCCTTAGTGTCGCAGTTACTTTTCTCTTGCTGCTGAGACTAAATCTCCGTAACCCAAATATAAAGGAGGAAAGGTTTATTCACCTCACTATTTATGAAGCTTTCAGTTCATAATTGGCTGGTTTCGAGGCAGGGTGGCACAGGGCCAACAGTTCATGGCAGCAGAAGACAACAGAAACAACAAGGGACCTTACAGCATCTCGCTGCCCCTTCTAGCTTGCTCAGACTACTTACGGCGAGTAGCACTCACACCCTGATCCTAATGCTCTCAGGCCTAGTATTGCACCACCATGAATCACGCACTCAAGATTCACCCGCCCCAGAAGTAGCCTCACCTCGTTTGTGTGAGTGAGGCTGGGGGAACGTCTGAGCATGAGCCGTTGGGCTTCGCAACTCCTTGTCAGGTTTTCTCATTCCGCATTTCTAGACTTCACGGCTTGCTTTTTGCTATATTTACCAGGTCTAATTCTTGGAATAAATCTGTTATTTTTGTGATATGTCTAGATCCTGTTTTGCCACCTGAACGCTGACTGACAGAGTCGGTATACTGTTTAATTGCAAGGATGCATCATGATACATTAAATTGCTCCCATACTGGAGAATATTTAGCTTGCTCTCACCTTATCAAACTTAACAATGCGACGGATGTATAACTTTATTAACATATTCAAATATATCGCAGCCTTGAATTTAGTATTTATTTTAAGGAACTCTGCTCATCACATTCTGTATCCCTTGGGTGAGTTAAAGGAGATGGGAAGGATTACTTATGCTCTTGTTGTGAATGTACCAGGGTGGATTCCTTGGAGTATTCTGGAAAGGCGGAACCAACAGGAGATGGAGGGTTCGTAGAGAGAGGGAGGAGGTTGTTAGGGGATTGGCTCACGTGACTGTGGAGTTTCAAGAGCTCTGTTCAGGCTTCCTGCAAGCCCAGGAACCAGAGAAGCCATTTTGAAACTTCTAGTGGTAAAAGTAACTTTCAGCTAAGTCTCCTTTGAGCTTTTCTGCTGTTATAAGACATGCGTGGGGGGGCATTCTTTTTAGCATGACAAGAGTCTTTCTATACATCTCAAACGTACTCCAGGAACTTACAGAGGGACACATGGAAATTTTATATTTGTCATCTGAAATCTTTAGAAGGAAAAGCCAAAAGGAAGGAAGAGCTGAAATGAATGGTGACTGATCTAAATCCAAAAGACTGAAGATGAAGATCAGGGTCTGAAACGGCCTGTGTAGTGGCATGGGGAAGAAACGTGTGTATACCACACAGCACATAACTAGGATCCGTGAGCCCCACTGGGGTGACCCTAAAAGAGAGCCACGCGGACGGACGGTGGAGCTCTAGAACAGTTGTCCTTGTGCTGGATCGACTGGAGAATGCCCGGGCTGAGGCTTCAACAACAGGGCAGGAGCAAGCCAACTCGTCACGGGAACTTCATTCGGGTGTTCTTGACAAGTAAAACTCTGATAAATCCAAGAAATCGTCATGTGAGGAAAAAGTCACTTTTAAAATCCACTATTTACAGTATGTGCCAAAACCAGATCACATAACTCTTTTCAAACTTCTGATTTAATCTGTCTTTTTTTTTTTTTTTTTTTTTTTTTTTTTTTTTTGCAGCTAGAAGACTAGAAAAGTCAGAAACAAGGATGGGACAAAAATGTGAAGAAAAGGAATATCAAATTGCAAAAGTAGATTAAAAGTGCATTAGTCCTTTCTCCCACCATTATAGTCCTTCCAGATTCAAGTAGTCTCCAATTAAGGGACATGAAAAAGCACACATTTTAAAGATGTTCCATGTTAGTCCATGCCAGGTATTACTGTAACAGTTAAACTCTGGTGGTTTAGTTTGCTAAAGTGGGCAGGGTAAGTTTTTAATATATTAAAATGACCAAAACTTGGACTAAAGTGAGATTTAACCCAAGATACCAAGAAACAAGAGCTCACAGATTTAGATTAAAGATGAAGAACACTTTCTTTTGAGCCCTATAAGATCCTGTACTTTCAGCTTAATGGTTGCAGATGAATTTGTTTATGAAAACAACAGAAATTCCCAAACTATCTACATACATAAAAAGTTCTTGTTATTCTTTATACTATCATAAAAAGGTCAAAATTCACCAACCAAAGAAAAAAATAGCTGAGTTCCATGTATATTATATGCCAGGACACAGATAAGAATTAGATGTGCATCCTAAAGAGAACGGAGGGTGGCCACACTTGAGGCCAAAACCAGCAGTCTTATGCCAAGTCTATGGATCTGCTTGGTACTCTTTGTCTTAGTGATCTTTTTGATAAATCCATTTAAAAAAATTACATTCTAGCAAACTCATTTGCAAAATAAATTAGTTTAATGTTTGAAGTTTTTATTGTGACAAGTACTGAGATAATACAATATTTTAAATTTCCAATGACCAAATTACTTTGAAAAACAAAACTTTATCATAATCATTTCATTTCAATTTATAACTGATGCCTTAAATTGTATGTAGTTATAAGAACTCTGATTTTTCATTTCAGTATTGTGGGTTAAATCCATGGCATTTGATTGAGCTCCATCTCCAGCCATTAAAAAAAAATAGTTGTCTTTTCTAAATCACTCAATTGCCCAAGCTGATCTTGAACTTGTGACTCTCCTGCCTCAGCCTCTTAAACGTCTAGGATTAGAGGTGTTCAGCCCCACACCTGGCATGTGTGATGTTTTGATAGATGTATACATTGCATGATGTTAAAATCAGGACTATGTACGCTTCAAAATATTTTAAATGTATGGCTTCTAATGGCTGCGTATGATAATTGGGCCATGTAATTCTCAGCTCAGAAATAATCCTTACTCTTACCTAAATTCACGAATTAATAATACAGAGTACAATAAGTATTGTGAGAGCAGGACTTAACTATGCAACAATAGTATAAAATTCTAAGTGAAAATATTATGAGCAATACCATGGTTGTGAACTGACAAAGAGATATTTTGCTTTTGTTTTAGATAAAATTATATTCAATGACCATCAATATAATATGCCACAGGCATGCATTTCAAAATGGAATATTTCTCTGTTCCTTGACAGAGCAAATGACTTTCCATTATCTATGAATAAATTCATTGCGTGTCAAAGGCATCATAAAATTAAAAATTGATTTACAAAGAGAAGATATTATTGGACACATAAAGAAGTAGGAAAAGCAATTCTCCTGGAAGCTATTAAGCTTAAGTTCCAGTTCACTTACTTACTGGTTGTTGGTCTTGGGTAAGTCATTTAATCTTTCTACATGAGGCACAAAAACAGTAGCTAAGGCAAACATGGTAGTTAATATATGCGTAGCATGGGTGCTATAGTTTTTTTAAAAATCTATTCACAGAATTGCATGCCCTCTACTCTTGGTGAAATAATATTAGTTTCTTTATTTTACAGATAAGATAAGATACCAGCTTCATGGTTTTCTAAAGCTATGCAGAAGAAGGTTAGAGGCAGGATCAAGTTTTCTGACTATAATGGTTCTTTATCTCTACACAACGTCCTCCTATTCTCTGCTTGTGAATCCTATGATTTAAAAGAAAACCATTCCATCTCTTGTCGCTGGCTGCATTGATTGACATCGGCTGCTCTGCGTGCAGTCAGCTGGCGTAAGCATTGGGTGTGATTGGGGTTGGAATATGAGAGACATCCCCTGCGGACATCGCCTGCTCATCGTACTTGGCATTGAAGTAGAATGGCACATGGGCCTTTCATAGTATGGTGGTCGTTTCCAGGAGGAATAGCTCCAAAAGCAAATTCTAAAAGACCAAGAAAGGAGCTGCAAGGACTTCACACTCTATCCTCTGCAGTAAAGTGGTATCACTCTGATTGCCTTCTATTGAGAACCTGCCTGATTGCAGGTGAAGAGGAACTACAGGACACGAATACTCGGAGGCTGAGATCTTCGTGTAGAATCTGACACTGCAGCAAAATTATGTTCATGGAAAAAACATTGGTTCCAGCAATTTCAAGCTGGAGTTAGCGAATATAAAATGGAAACCAAGATTCCACCCAGCGGAATTATTTATTTTTTGCCTACAATACTGCTCGAGCGCTGTGACTATGTGACATGTTTATAGAGATCTAAAGTAAGTTGCCTTTTCACACATCCATCCATCCTCCTACTGAAAGCACCTTATTCATGGAAAAGAGACTGACAACATAGACATCAGTGTCAGTTTTACTTGTGTTCAAATCCTAACTCTACCAATTACTAGCAGTGTAACAACAGCATAGTGATGGATAACAGATACACCTTCTGTGGTAGCAAAATAGAGAATAGTAACAAGTAGGAATAAGTTGATTCTTCTCTCATTAGTTGTGAGAAATATCACAGGGCAATAAGGATGCTTCCTGTGGGATCTGAATTGTAGTGAGTAGTTAAATCTAGGTGAGCTGCTTTTATTATATCCAAAGAAAAATTCAATGGAGCAAATGTAAATTTTGTACTATAAATTTAGCAAGCAAAAAATGGAATTTAATTTCTATTTCAAGGCTCCATTTTACACCAGTGGTTTTAGCACAGTGCAAGGAGGTAGAGGTAAGTTTAAGTCTTTCCGACATCTTTCATGTCAGGTAGAATCTAATTGCATATTTTAGACAAGGAAACCACAGATACTTCCTAGAAATTCCAGAAAGTGGAGAAATGTACATTAGGTTCCAAGGTAGATTCCAAGACCACGAAATGCCCAGTATTTAGGCCCCTGGCATGTTCTGCACCTGGACCAAAGACCCCTAAGTTTCACGAGTTGTGTCAGGATCCAGTGACTTGCAAACAGAAAATGTGTCCCATATTTTAGGGAGGATTAAGGAAATACGCAGGGAAGAGAAAAGTCAGAGGAGGAGTGGTCTTATGTTTAGGCTCCCTGTGTTGCCGCCCTGATAATGCAGGGTGGTGTTTTACCAGATGATGGTGTGGCCATGAGACCATCCCTTTCAAAATCAGGGGTCCCTCCTAGACTCCCCCAAACCAAACATGGAACTGGGGCAAGCACACAGGTAAGGCAATGCATGAAATAGGTGGACTTTACAATTCTTTCCTCCCCTGGAATAAGATTTCAAAAAATAATTTTCAGTCAATCAGGAAGAAAATTGCAAAATTTTATATTGAATTTATCTCAGATTTTTATCATCTGTATGAATCTGAAAAAATAATTACAATTTTTTTTCCTTTTTTTACAGCGAAAATTGTATTTCTCCTATCAGATATGGAAACTTTTATCACCAGCCTAGCACAAAATCTGTTCAAAGAACCATTCTCCTTGTTAGACAGATTAGTGGGTGGAAAAAATTGGAAATATACTAAAAGGAATATTTTAAATTATTATCATGCATGACTTCATGAGACTATATTTCAAGTTTCAATCCCTGGAATATTTTGCTCTTTGTTTTTTTGTTTGTTTGTTGTTTTTTTGTTTGTTTGTTTGTTTGTTTTTTGAGACAGGGTCTCACTATGTAGTTGAGACTGATTTGGAACTCATTATGCAGCCCAGGCTGGTCTCCACCTCACAGCGATCCTCCTGCCTCAGCCTCCCAAGTGCTGGGATTATAAGCGTATGCCACCATGCCCAGCATGTTTATTTGTTTTTGATTTAGAGATGGGTTGATGGCGTTATCAGAAAATAAAACACAAGAATATAGCAATAGGGTGTCAGGCAGGTAAGCAAAGGACACTTCCAGGCATGATATCAAAACTTCTCGGAGGTTCTAGGGATCCCCATAGCAGTTGCTCAGAGCCCATTTTCAAGCATGACGGACAGCAATACTCATTTCTAATGAGCTTCATTTGCCCTATTATGACACAGGACTCAAGATCTCTAAACAACTGGGCCACTGTGACTTCCAGTATCATTTTCTCTTGTTTTCCAACTAGCACGGTGCTAGGTTTGCGAAGCGGCATGTCAAACTCCATAAGTCAACCCTGGGAAAGGGTCCAAACAGTCACAGAGCCGAAAGGGTGGGGACCAGCACTGGTGCTCTCTCATCGCTGCTCACTGAGCAGACCTCCCCAAAGCCTTGCCTGGGCACCTGTCAGAGACTTGCCTGCTGCAGTTCCCATCTCTGGTTCCAGGCTGCTGTGTGCAGGGTCTGCCATCGGACCTTTAGAATCAAATCAGAGTGCTGCCTCTCCCATGGCCTTTGGTCCTCTCTGCAAAGGGTGACAATGGGTCTGCCGCCTTATGAATAGTGCGTCATGGCTGAGCCAATTTCAGCCTTCACTGAGCAGAGTCTAACGCAGGTTTCTAAGTCAGTAGGATGCTTCTTTTGTTAGAATACTGTAAGTGCCTCTTTTAGTCAGTTTAGGAAATAGCAGAAGGAAATGCTGACCTTTCCGTGCAAAACATCATAACACCAGGTAAACTGCTGATTTGCCTGGGGAGCCTGTCGACAGTGGAGAAAAGGTTTGCTAGTTAAACTATGCCGATGAGATGGGTTCACGGGGCTCTTGTGCCACTGAGATAAATGCAAATCGATTTCTGTTCAAACTTCACAATTTAACAAGAGGAAATCACCTACGATTCCTCCCTAATAATTGACCTCATCCTTTATATATTCCTTAGTGATTAATGGGTCCTATTTTCCTGAGAACCAGTGCATACCAAACTGAAGATCTGTTTAAGACTGTTACCTTACTTTTTTTCTTTTTGGGTTTTTTTTTTTTAATTTTATTGAGTTTATTGGTATATTTTAGGGATACAGTACAGTTACATTTATTGTTGGGATCATGTACCTCTACATGGCAAGTCTTGATTCTCATTTTTTCCCCTTACCTCTGCCCTCCCTTCACCCCCTCCTCCCCTCCCCATCTACAAACACTTTATTTTCATCTTTTCATTCTCTCACATTTTTTTCTTTTCCCTTTTTGTTCTTCCCCTACGCATCACACCTTCCCTACACCTTTAGCTCCTTTCTTCAAATTTCTAAATGTCAGTAATCTTATTAGAATCTTATGCATTGTTGCAGAATATTCATACCAGGGAAACTATTTGGTATTTACATATGTGTGACTTATTTATTTCACTTAGGAGTATATCTTCAATATGTATCCATTTTCCTATGAATGAATCTATTCTCTCGCTCTTTATGGCTGAGTAATATTCCATTTTATAGAAAAACCACAACTTCTTTATCCAGTTTCCAACGGATGGGCAAATAGGCTGTTTCCAAGATTTAGCTATTACAAACTGTGCCGCTATAAACATAGGTGCACATACTTCTCTGTGATATGATTCTTTTAGTTCTCTTGGAAAGATATCTAGCAGAGGGATGGCTGGGTCATATGGAACCTCCAGTCCAAGCTCTTTGAGGTATCTCCATATTGATTTCCATAGTGGTTGCACTAGTCTGCACTCCCACCAACAATGGAGGAGGGTTCCTTTCTCCCCACAACCCCGCCAACATTTGTTATTGTGTGATTTCTTGATAGCAGCCATTCTTTGTGGGGTGAGGTGGAATCTCAGTGTTGTTTTCATCTGCATCTCTCGAATGACCAGTGATGTGGAACATTTTTTCATATATTTTCTTGCTGCTTTCACTTCTTTGTATGAGAAATGTCTGTTCATTTCGGATGCCCATTTTTGGATCGGGTCTTTATATTTGGGGGGACTGATTGTTTTGAGTTCTTTATATATCCTTGATAATAGTCCTTTGTCTGAGGTACAGCTGGTAAAAATTTTTTCCCACATTGTAGATTGTCTCTTAGTTCTGCTAATGGTTTCTTTTGAAGTACAGAAGCTTTTTAGTAAGATGAGATCCCAGTTGTTGATTCTTTCTGCTAGTTCCCGTGCTACTGAGGATTTGTTCATAAAGTCTTTTCCTATACCAATGTCTTCCAGAGTTCTGCCTAACTTACTTTCCAGCAAGTTTAATGTTTCTGTTTTAATATTTAGATCTTTAATCCATTTGGATTTTAATTTAGTGCATGGCGAAAGATAAGGGTCTAATTTTAATCTGTGACAGGTTGATATCCAGTTTTTCCAACACCATTTATTAAAGAGGCTATCTTTCCTCCACTGAGGATGGTGAGCTCCTTTGTCAAAGATGAGGTAGCTGAGTACATCTGCATTTGTTTTTGTGTCTTCCAGTCTGTTCCATTGATCCTCAGGCCTATTTCTTTGCCAGTGCCATGCTGTTTTTATCACAGTGGCTTTGTAGTATAGTTTCAAATTGGGAATTGTTACACCTGGTGCCATGTGACTGTTGCCTATAATGGCTTTTGCTATTCTAGGTCTCTTGTGGTTCCAAATGAAT
Organism: Fukomys damarensis; assembly: GCF_012274545.1. Taxonomy (NCBI): domain Eukaryota; kingdom Metazoa; phylum Chordata; class Mammalia; order Rodentia; family Bathyergidae; genus Fukomys; species Fukomys damarensis. The sequence continues at coordinate 8,852,506 of NW_022900945.1, forward strand.
TTTTGGATTCTTTTTTCTAGTTCTGTGAAATATAGTGTTGGAATTTCAATTGGCATTGCATTGAATGTATATAGCAGTTTTGGTAGTATGGCCATTTTCACTATGTTGATTCTTCCTACCCAGGAGCAGGGGATATCTTTTTGTTCTTATCATCAACTTTCATGGCTGTTTTAGAAAATGGAAGGTTTAGAAGGAAACTACTTTTCTTTCTCCCTAACCTTGGGACCGCACCACTCTGTTTTACATTACAGAGCCTACTAGTTTAAATATAGAGTAACTAAGATGAACAGTAACAGCAGCTATCCATAAGGGCATTGGAGCCATTGGTAATGTAGAGATTGACAACTTAATTCCATTTCAAAGAGCTCAGTTTTCTACAGCAGGAGCAGAAAATGTGAAAGCACCTTATTGTGAAATTTCATCTACTTTGAGTTTTTAATGGTGCAGCAGAGAAAACTGCATTAGGTAACTTTTAAGTGTATCTACTTGTCTACCCCAAGCACTTTCCTAAGAGGCTCATGAATGTTGTTTTCATTTCTTCAAAATAGCTTCTAAACTAGACGCAAGAAATACTTTTACTAGGCTCAGTCCAAAGCAGTTCCCCAAGGAAGAGATGGGATATCATGGACCTCAGCCACAGGTTACATTTTGAGTTGATGGACCTCTGTCACGGAAGAAGAATTTTCAGGATTAGACAGTGGAGGCATACAGATGTTATTAAACAGAATTTTAGAAGTGCACACTCAGAGAGAGTAATGTGCGTGTCGTCAGTAGAGCTGCATTATGGTCTGGATCTGGTAGCTGGATATATTTTGTGATTTAGGGGGTATCTATGTTGAGTGAGTAGCAGGTGGAATCCTGCCATCTTTCAGCTACCCAAGGGCGGGTTAAATTAGAACATATAGTATTCACACGTGTTTGAGCTGTGATGTGCTTCCCTCCTAAAGAGCTCTGTTACAGAAGTCAGTGGAGGGAAAGGACAATGTATGAGTGAAAAACAAGGCTGAATGTATAGGCTGACTAGGTCTTTAAGAGTCTTGGATAAGTTTTTGGCACCTGTTTCTGGGAAAGGGAAGAGTCATTGTAATCCAGAACATTTTGTGTGTGTTTGTGTCCTGAAGCTGCAGTAGAGTTTTTAGATTATGTTTCTTTTATCTATTTTTACTTATCTTTACTTCTGGTAGCCATCCTCTACATGGCCGTTGTGGTGAACTGACTGATGGGAAACTTGTAATGCCCAGCTGAACTGAATCAGCTTGGTGTGAGTGTGGAGGATCCACTGAGGATTAAAAAGCCATAAAAGAATTGGAGGAGAAGATCTTTGCCTGTTGATTTTGTATGAGAAGCTGCTGCAGATGGTTTTCCTGGTGTGAACTTGGCTATTCTCGTCAGCAGAGGAGCTCAGGACCTCATTGTCACTGGGAAAGGCTGCGATTCTTATCAGAGGAGCTCTGATCTCCACCGTGAGCAGCACTTCTTGGCTCCAATGTGGATCCCTCAGCCTGGTGGCACAAATCCTTCATCTCACTGTTTTGTAGGTTTTCTGGCTTCCTCCGCTGGCCTTTGTGCTTTCCAAGTGCAGATCCTCAATACGGACAAGAATGAGACTTTGCCGTGGGCTCTAGGCCACTGGCAGGACTCAAGGAGGACATTGCCTTGGACTCTAAGCTTATAGCTGGACTTGTGGGGAAACCGCTGGGATCTAGGCCTCAGCTGAATCCCTTGGGCTTCTAGTGTGCAGTCAATCTATTGTTCTCCTTTGAATTTGACTTTTTTGGGTGATTGTCATAAAATAATCTTAGGAATTATGCATCCTGTATTTAATGAATTCCCTTGCCAAATCCTGCTGACTACAACATCTGTTTTATAAATAAGGACTACAAGTTTAATAGGACTAAACTATTTGTCAAAAATTACATAGCTAGCTCCCAAATCCTTAGTGATATCCCTTACACTGCTTTGTTTTTTTATTGCATTTATTTTTGGAAAAGGGACAGCACAGTGAGGATCAGTTCCTACAGAGGAAGAGTAAATACCATTGTACTCAGGCTTTCTCTAAAGCAATGGGAATATAGGCAAAACTACAGAAATCCACTATGTTGTAGTTCTAGCATTTAGCAAAAGCCACAAAACAAATTGAAAAATCATCTATTCTAAAAGATTTATGGAAGCACAATAAACCTGCAAGGATGGCATCACCTTTCATGGGGGCCTTTCAATTCTGTCTCTGCCCAGATTCCTGGAAGCATCAGTGGTGCAAAGCCAGGAGCCCCCCGAACTGGAGAGGGATCTGAGAGAGATCTGGAGCCCCGTTCATGCAGCATCTCAGAGCACCATCCGTATTTGGCCAAGCTTGTCCTGGGGTTGGGTAACTGACTCAGAGCTCTGCTAAACTGGGGCTCAAAGAACTCCAAGTAGAGTAGACACAAAGAAATACACATCTAGAATATAGTCAAATGGACCAGAGTCAAAGACAAAGCAGTGAGTGACAAATGACTTACTACATACAGGAAGTCTTCAAAATCAAAAGCAAAGTAAATTTCCTCAGGAATCACAGAGGACAGAAAACAGTTGACAGACACCTTCAGTGTTAAAAGAAACAGTGTCAACTAAACTACAGTCTCCTTCAAAAGGAAGGAAAAATTAAACTTTTCCAGATAAACCACGACTGAGAAAATAAATTTGCCCTAGAGGAAAAAGACTCAAAGGCCAAATTGAAAGGATGTTAAAAAAAATAGCTTGAATTCATGAGAAGGAATACAGAGCATTGGTAAAGGTAACTATACAAGTAAGTACACTAAAAAGGGAAGTACAATTTTTGGTGTAAAACTTACCTATTTTTGATGATAATACATAAATCAACAAGTGAAAAGTTTTGGTGGAATTATAACATGCAAATGATACTTTGAGGAGTTTTTAGCTCCTTTTTATTACAATATGCTTGAGATATGTAATAATTATGCTCATTTTGGGGAATTGTTATACATACATTCACATCTTACTCATTTTAGCTAATTTGCATGACGATAATTGCTCAAACAGGAGGAGAGGCGATATGGATTCAAATTAGTTTAATACATAAAGAAGAACAAATGGTTAATGATCTTATAGGAAGATGATAACCATGAAAGGCCCTGGGAAACGCAAATCAGTACCATAACTACGCACAGCCTCACTATTACTGGAATGGCTAAAACTTCACTGCATTTGGTGGCTCATGTCTGTAACCCTCGCACTATGGGAGGCTGAGGCAAGAGAATCATGAGTTCAAGCCCAGCCTGGGCAACATAGAGGCTTAGTGAGATGCTGTTTCAAAATTTAAAAATAACATAAAGGCTGGGGACGTAGCTCAGTACAAAACTCCCTGAATTCAAACCCAGAACTGGAACAACAGTGACTGAAACCAAAAGAGGCAAATGAAAACAAGTTTCTGTTAAATGTGGAGAAGACACACAGTCTGGTGGAGATTCCCTCATACTCTGCTGGTGAGGACATAAAAGTTCAGTCATTTTGCTGAAAAAAAAAAAGTGGTTTCTCAATATATCAAACACAGATGTTAGGACCCCTAACTTTTGTTTCTTATTTTATAGCTAAGAAATATGAATATATGTCTAAGTCAAAGACTTGTACACACTGTTTATAATAGCATTATTCATAATCACAAAAGTGTGAAAATAACATTTTTACCAATTGATAATGGCTAAACAGATGCAGTATAGCCATGCAGTGGAATATTATCTGGTAATAAAAAAAAACGAAATTCCATAATACTACAATACGATGACCTTCAAGAATTATATACCTAAGATGTGTATACACGTCTTATGGTACTGAGAAAATCTGGCATTTTGAATGATTACATATATATGAAAATCTAAAAAAGATATATCTGTAGAGGTTATGTTAGTGGTTGGGCTGCTGCTGTGGGAATCAAAAGAAATGGTGAGTGACTATTTATGGGCTCTTGGTATTTGTTGGCTGTTTTAAATAATATAAAATTTGGACCAAGCATGAGGCACATGCCTGTAATCCCAGCACTCAGGAGGCTGAAGCAGGAGGATTCTAGGAGTTTGAGACCAGACTGAGCTACACAGTGAGTTCCAGAGCAGTCTGAACTACATAGTGAGACCCTGTCTCAAAAAACCAAAAAAAAAAAAAAATTAATCAAAAAAAAATTAGATTGCAATAGTAATTACACAATTCTAAGTATACCAACAAATATCAGTGAAATGGAGGTTTTACATGCATAGAACTTATGTTATTATGAAAATATAGCTAAAACATGTATAAGAGAAGAAACAGTAAACTGAATAACAAGGAAAAAAGTTTGATGAGAACAAGACTTTTCGTAGTAGTTGTCAGTCTTTACAGGTTAAAAGCAAGCACCATGCCCAACAGAAAATCCTTAAAATTCTGATATTGCTGACATTTGGGGCACTGCTAGTAGAAAAACATGAGTTAGGCCCATTTCCATAGTTGATGGTTGTATAATTTGTCAGGACATTTGACAAATACGGAGAAAGAATTTTATGATCTCTTTAACTAATGAGTTATCAAAGTTGAAAGCCCTCTTAAAAACATTTTTATCCAGATTATCTTGTCTCTCAGACTTGCACAAGCATGTTCCTAATACGAAGCTGAGGGCAACGTAGGGCCAAAGAGAAGAAGCTGGAGCGAGAATGAGAGGCTCCATCTCACCAAAGCAGAATGGATTAAGAGTTTAAGCATTGCAATGAAGTTAAATGAGCTACAGTTTTTAAATTAAAACATTTCTTGTGTGTGTGTGTGTATGTGTGTGTCTCAGTAAGTGGGCATAGTCCGTCCTCAACAACAGACCAAACACTTTCATGAAAAACAAAATCTCATGTAGCCTCTCTCGCTCTCCCTCTTTCTCACTCTCTCTCTCTCTCTCTTTCTCCCTCCCTCCCTTCTTTCCTCCCTCTTTCCCAGAATAGGTGGATGTGGAAAGCTATAAACTGGACATAATGGTTCCATAGCAAGCCTTTTCATACTTTCTGCCTGAAGGTGTCATATTATACAATATACTGTATATCACTTGGTACTTTCAAATAAAACCCCATCCTAGCTACGAAGAAAGTAATAAAACTTTGATCATTATAATGAATCCTTGAATCCCAAGTGAGTTACGGCAGAGTTACAGGTATTTCAATTACCTTTCTCTTACAAGATGGACCGGAGAGAGCGCGCACTCACCCAAGTATGAATTATATTCTTAGCACCTATGATTTATTTTTCTATTTTGGTATTGTAAGAGCACATTTCCAAACCAATATTATCAAAAAATTTACTTTTTTTATTTTAAAGGACATTAAAATGCTTTTAGTCTTACTTTAAAATATTATACTCACCAATTATAGAAATAAAAAGGAAATAAAAATGCAAATGCAAATTAAAGATAAGATGATATCCAATGAATGGCTGCACCGAAGCTTCTAGAGAAAACTGTTTGCCATTTCCCCCATTGAGCACTGGCGTCCTAACTATACTAGGAATGATTTTCTGGTAATGGTAACTTTGAGGATAATATTACCTTCCGATCCTCTGTTCCTCCATCCTCTAAATTACTAGGCTTAATGTTTGACTTTAGCAAAGCTCCTTTTCTTAAGAAGTATGAAATTCACAGAGAATATAATTCTGCTATATGGGTGTGCAGGGTGGATTTGAGTACTGTTTTGGGCATGATAACATAAGCTGAAATCTTCTTTCAGGTTCTTTGACTCTTTCATCCTATCTCGGAATGATCCACAATCTTAATTCTTCATTTATACATGCACTAAATTGATTTAACAAATATTCATCTATTCTACAGGATGTGCCAAACACTATCATAGGTGCTGAATAGATAGCATCAAACAAATAGATAGAGACACAATATAAGAAGTTCAAAATCTTGTAATATATTCAGATGTTGATGGTATAATTAGAAGTGTGCTGAGTAATACGAAATACATCCACAGGATATCTTGGGGGAAATGCAAAAGATGGTAAAACTTAAGGGAGTCAAGAAATAATGTTCTCCTTGACCAAGATTGCAGCAGCCAAAAGATTAGAAAAAAAAGGAGAGAGGAGATGTGAGAATGATTAGGAAGAAGAAGTCATAAAATGTGAAAAGAAATTTGTACATGGGAGTGGAGCAGGAGACAGAATGGCGGGCAACATAGAACAGAGTGCTGTCTCTAATCATCACAAACTCAGGTTTGTTTCCGAAATGTGACTGAGGTGGGACAGACAAGCCAAGATATTTGCATATGGAAGCCTAAAGTATAGGAGAGATGGGACTACAGACAGAATTTTGGAGTTAACATCAAGGAAACTAAAAGCTTGCGGATGGAAGAATGCACTCAAAACGAAAGAAGGGACAGGCATATTCTCAGAAATCAGCAAAATTCAGCATAACTCAGTTGTAGCAAAGGTGCCCCTCGAATAGGAAGGACCAGTGAAGACACTAACATCTTGGAAGCCTAGCAGTGAGTGTGCTTGAGGAAGAGGACATGGGTGGCTGGAGCTGAAGCTAGTAACAGTTGTCCTGAGCTGCGTGCCTTAGCCATGGCCTTTTGCCAAAGCAACAGGGAGAACATTGCAGACATAGAAGGATGTGGTTTAGTAAATGCAGGAAGACAGAAGTAAGGTTGCTGTAGATTACAGAGTGGGTTGTCACAGTAAGACGGGTCTTCTCAAAATGGACATCATATTAATGATTCTCTTGCTTTAAAAATGTAGTGGCTTTCCCTTATGTGACCTTTAGCATGATCTTCCCAAACACATCTGAAACCACGGCCTTGTATTTTAAATGCTTCTTTTACCTCCACATCCCTGTAAAACAAGAAAGTCTTTATATGATATACTTCGAAAATTGCTTCTTGAGAAAAAAATATATTTTATTGTAGAGAAACTGTCTCCTTGTTGATTTTTAAATAGCTCTTTCTCTTTGATATATACTACTTACGTGTCTAGAATAGGTATTGCAGCAGATTTCTAGTGTCTTTGACATGTCATAGAGATCCACATTTTGAGACTTTCACTCACTATACTGAGTACAGCTTGTCATTGCTGGGGCACAATATCTGACATGCACAACTCAAGGAGAAGTTTAACTTGGCTCTCAGCCCTGGCATCCAGTCTGTGATTGGCTGACTCAAAGGCCAATGGAAGGCCTTTGATGGGAGGACCACTCCGGAAAGTTGTTCAACCCCGGACAACCAGGAAGCTAAGAGAGAAGGAAGGAGACCGGAAAGAAGAGCTTACAGGGCCCCGTGGCACAGCTCAGGGAGACACCACTTCTGACCACGCCCGGCCTGCTCCCAGCACGTCTAGCTGTGAAGTCATCAATGAACCAAGCACTGGTGAGTGCAGCGTGCCCTGTGATCCCATCGCTTTTCAGATGCCCCACCCATCCAAACCCTAACAGCCACCAAGTAAATAAATAAGAAAATAAGAACTAAAGAGCTTGCCACAGTACTATTTGGTAGAGAAAGGTATTATATATTAAATATGTAAATGACATCATTAAATATTCAGCCTAAAAACGTCCCACTAACCTTCCATTGTAATCAGTGGTGGAATAGTCTAATCTCCGTCTGAAAGGCCATAAGTATAGACTCTCTCTCCTTCTTGAACCTTCTTGGAATCCAAGTCCCTGCCCTGACTTTCTCACGCTTCATGAAATCTGTCAAGCTTTCCTCTCTCTTCAAGTCTTCGACATTACTGCTCTTTTTCTTCCTGTCTAGCTTCCTGTCATTGAAGTCTCAATTCAAATGACACCGCCTCCGATGACGGCCTGTTTTTCTTTTCCTTAGAGCTTCTACTCACTACATCTACTTATGTTCTTGGTTATTGGTCTCCCCAGTAGAGTGAAGTTACTCGAGGGCTCATTTTCTTCACTAATGTAGTTCGAGAACCTTGTACTTGAGCTTACAATTGTTTCTTGAATGAATGACAGAGGGCATGGGATTTTGATTACATGGAAAGAATATTTTTCTGTAAAATTAGACAATTTTGAGCATTTTCAGTTCCACTTTTGCAAGGCAGCTAATATTTCGAGGACAAGTTTAACATATAGAAAAGAGAAAGGAAAACCAACAATGAAAATCCTTGGAAGATTAAAAACACAACACTGTTCTCTGCAATAACTGACATTTCTATTTCATGTCAGCTACTCATACTTGCTTTAAAATGATAATTTTTCAAGCCCCGTGGTAACAATTTCAAGACAACAATTGCATTTTTGATGTATTCTATTCCTGGGTAGGGAAAGGACTCGAAAAAAAGTGTTTGAAAATGAGGTCAATAAGGAAGACAATTTCAGAATCCTTCACTTGCACTAATATGTGTCATTCAGCACGAGGCAAACGAGACCAACACAGTACCATGGGAATCTCAGAAAAAATTATTTCTTCAATTTCCAAGAGCAAAAAGATGTAGGTTTGTTTCTTTGGTGGACTTTTATGTAGCTCTTACATCAGAACATTGCAAAATCTCTTTCTTATGTACGGTTACACTATATTTCATAAAGACCACAAAATAACCCCAAGCTTTATTTAAGAAACACACACCCCAAAATAAAACATATGTGTGCGTATGTTGCCTATACCATGATTGAGTGTTACATAAGAAATAAGTGCAATGAGATGGGAGGACTCAAAAGAGAGCCTATATTTTAGAAGTGAAAGCAAATAATCTAATTTTCATACCTGGACAATTACAGAGATTGGTCAAACTTCAGTCCTTTACTACTGATTCCATAAACCCAAATGAGCCTTCTGAAATGCAAACTGAATCAAAATAACAAATAGCTCTCTGCTCTTCCTGCCCTACCGTACAGCTTTGTTTTAGCAGGATTGACTCAACACATCCCCAATGACTTGGTCTTTCTCTGTTCTTCTTCTTCAGGTTTACTCAGCTTCCTCTTGACTGTGCATTTTCTATCCCATGCGTGGTAAATTGTTCACATTTAAAACAACCAATCATCCTATCATGCCTGTAGAACTTATCACATGTGGTTCCTACTTAAATTTACCAATGTCATTTTCTTGTTATAAAACCTTTTACGTGTTTCTAGACAAGTATCGCTGCTTCTACCCTAATTCAGCACATTACTTGCCTTGTGATTCCTGCAGCACTCTGAAACTGAACACTGAAATCATCACATTTCACCATAGTTATTGGTCTACTTCCCAAAGGAAGTAGTGTATTATGGTGGATTTTGGAGAAAGGCACACTTAGTTATAAATGTAGTGTTACTAAGTGTTAGCTGTGAATACTTGAGCAAATCATGTGGATTTTCTCAGCCTCAAATTTCTTATCTCATTACTGGGACTAATACTCTCTAGATCATTACTTTGCTGCATCATTGTCACTGATCACAGTAAATAATAAAAACTCAGTCAGTATCAGTCCCTATCCCTTTACTTACCAAGAGTGTCGTGCAAAATTCTGTCTTGTGTAAATCTTGCATACTTCTGTCTTATGATCTGTCTTATGTAAATCCACACTTGATACAGTATTGAAAGACTACACTTTTCAGTGAATGTTACTGGATAGGGTATTATTTGTGATAAAATACAACAATGTGGTAAAGGAATACAAGTTCTTTGGTCTATTGTCACAGTCGGTTTCAAAATGTATTTGCTTCATTATGTAAAGATACATTTAGTATCTCAAAATAGAAATTTCACAGTTGTTTTCATCAACTAATAACTTTCTGCAAGATTGACTATGAAGATTTTGATGAATTTTTCCTTCTCAAAGACTCAAGATTAAATAGTACATTATCAGAAAAGATAAGTATCTCTACTTTAGGGCCTATATATATAT
>NW_022900945.1:8862426-8965526 GCF_012274545.1 Fukomys damarensis
ATATATTTGCAATGAGTGTACTATAAATAGTATAGAAAGTTAATGACTATATATATATATGTATAGTGTGTGTGTATACACACACATACACACACACACACATATATAATTTTAGAATTAGGTGGCTTTGTTGTAGCATGAGAGGTATATCAGGACATCTATTTTACAAAATACTCTAAGGAATATTGGGAAGGTAGCCATGTATAAGGGGAAGTATCCTATCATCTAGGAAAAAAAAACAATGTAATCTACTTAGTAAAAAATAGCCTGAGTTTGAGACACTGATTGGTTCTTTTCTTGCTTCATGAAGCAAATATCCAAACCTCTTCATAACTCACAATTTTCCAAAATGTCTTACTACCATGATTATTAGGACCAATGCAGTAATTAAATCAAATATAGTTTGAATCTTTAAAAAAGTACAAATTTAAGGAGCTTGTTAACAAAAATACAATGATTGTTGGCAGTGCATTTAAATGTTGCAATATTCTTACTAACTGGAAAGCAATGCAGAAAACAAAGTCACTAATGGGTGCTTTGGCTCCATTAAGAGTTCTTAAGATATATTTCGGACAACTTTGAAGATGCTCTTTTCTTTAGGGATGTCTCTCATTCCATGGCAAGTGGTTCTATGTTAAGCCCAAGATCAGGAAAAATGAAATACACTTAAAAAGAGATTGTAATTCAGCAAAAGACAGGTGAGTGTGCATTTGCATGGTTAGCAATTCGTTCAGAATTTTCTCAACGTGTGTGTTTCAGTTTCCTTGTGTGGAGCTGCCCCATGCACAGCACACGTCCCAATTCCTTGTTTCATTCCCTTTCTCTTCACTTCCTCTGTCCTCCATATCTTGATCTCCTTCCCACTTGAAAACCGTCTCCCTATTTCCCAGTGTCGATCTTTTATTTTCCTCTTTATTTGGGTTTTGAGTTTCTCATATAAGAGAAACCATGTGACATTTAAATTTGTGCGCCTGATTTATTTCCCTTAACGTCACGGACTCATGGTGCCTCCATTTTCCTACAAATGATTTGATTTTATCTTCCTTTGTGGCAGGATAGTTCTCCAGTGGGTATAAAGACTACATATTCGTTATCCATTTATCTAGCGATGGACAGATAAGCTGATTCCAAGAGTTAGCTATTATGAACTGTGCTATTATAAATATAGATGTGCATATATCTCTGCAATGCGAGGTTCATAATCCTTTTGAAAGATACGAGGAAGGGAATAGCTGTGTAAAATGTAATTTCTAGTTTCATATTTTTGAGGAATCTCCAGTCTGATTTAAATAGTGCTTCTATTAGTGTACATTCCCACCAGTGATGTAGAAGGCTCTCTTTTTACCTTGCAGCCTTGCCAGCATTTATTATTATTTGATTTCTTCATGAGAACCATTCTTTCTGGAGTATGATGTAATCTAAGTGTTATTTTAATTTGCTGTCCTCTGACATCCAGTAATTCCAACTTTTAAATAGCTGACATTTTTCTCACATTCTGTAGGTTGTGCCCATTCTTTCTGTTGCTGTCTAGAAGTCTTTTAATTTTATGTGATCCCCTTCGTTGATTCTTACTATTATTTCCTGTACAATCAGTGTTCTGTTCAGAAAGTCTATCCCTGGGACTTGAAGAGTTTTATATATTTTATCTTCTACAGATTAAGAGTTTATGTTTTAACATTGAGTTCTTTGATCCATTTTCATTTCAGATTATTGCGTGGTGAAAGATACCCCGGTAAATATCCATGAACTTCAGTTGTGCTGAAGTGATTTGCTCAGTCGAGAATGAAAGAACATTCCAATTCCAATCTCCTATTTCTTGGCCTTAGACCATATGACTGAACGCTGATCACTTTTATAGACTTATTTTATACAATTGAGAGTTTCCGCCTAGAGAAATTTCTTCTGATATCAGTGATACCTTTTGATTCCACTTTAAAGCCTCTAGAAATATTGAATGTGAAGATTCCAATGTCATTTTTTTAATTGTGACATCATTATTCATTAAAAAGATGTTCTGTTGTCTTTTCTAAGAACAAATAATGTTCACTTGCCTTTCATTTATAGATAAAGAAATTTTATTTCTTTGCTTTTCATTTATAAATAAATCAGGCAAGTGATTGTTTGAAAAATTTAAGATATATTTCAGAAGTAGTTCATTTCTCTACCTCCTGATGAAGAAATGAACAGCAAATTTTAGCATGCAGGGAGAAAGAAGGGAAGAAAGTAAAAACTACTACTTTCTACCTCATGGAGCTAATACTAGAAAAGGAATCAGAAAAACTTTGGAAAACTGAACTAAAACACTACAGAGGGAATGCTAAATGTGTTTCTCTTCACCCCAGACACCCCACTACCTCATATTTTGTTGCAAGTATGTGCAAGATGCTCCCCACATAAACTGTTTCCTATATTTGGTGATAGATACCAGAGAACTGTCAGCTGCTCTTTTGCCTATGTTTTCTGCCATAACAAAATCAATTAAAAAAAGAATCAGCTTTTAGAAAATGAAAGTTCATTTACTTTAGTAAAAGTTCTTTTTAGTGTGAAAGCACTAGAGAAAATTAAAAAGGAAAATCAAAGCATTTCACCACATAAAATGCAAAACTATCTCAGTAATAAAATACAAAAAAGGCAAATAAAATTGATAAAGTGTTTCTGGATTAATAATATGTTTACAGCCTTGGTAAAGACTTCATTAAATTGATATTAAAGATAAAATTATAAAAGAAAACAGATAAATGACATATGTCTGAATAGTGAACATAGAATGTTCAAATTTAATACTAATACTAATCAATGCAATTAAAATCTGCTATCATTTCATACAATAACTCAATAAAATAATAAATCCCCTAATAAATACACAAACACAATATCATTTATGGATCATTTACTATCTATTAGGTCCTAAATGAGACAATTTGCATAACCAATCAATTAATTCTATGCACCAGGCTTATGAGGTAAGCATATATTTCTCCCTTTAAAGATAAAACTATGCATACAGTTTTCCAAGTCTTTCCAACTGCAAATCTGGTTAATTTCTCAGCCTAGCAATAACTACCACACTAAACCTTTTGTAAGCAATTACTGTTTTTGCCCATCTAATTAGAAAATGAATACATTTTAAATGATATTGTGGTGTGTTAGTGCAATAAAACAGTCATTAACTGCTGCTGGATTTATATATTTTTAGAAACAATTATGTAATCTATATTAATAGCTATAGACCAACGAGGACACTTTGATTCAATGTTTTTTCTTCCAGAATTCTGTCCCAAGACAAACTCTGACAGAAGAAAAAAAAAAAAGTTCATGCATCATCACAATGTATTTTCAACAACAACAAAGAAAAATGTAAGGAGACTAACAGTCTGGGAATAGGTAAATAAATAAATGATCAGATGTCTTGGAAATGATATATCATGCAAAAATATCCCATGATGAATATTTCATTGTATGTGAATTTATTCCCAACATAATATGAAGCCAAGTTCTTTGAAGGCGGCCAAACTTAAAACAGCCACAACTGTTTTGTGCCCAGCTTTGTGGCAACCAGAATGGAAACATTAGGAAAGTAGTGTAGGGGAGGTGGTGACTGCCTAAGAAAATGTTTCTGTGTGGATGGGGTTTCCATGTACTTTCAGGGAAAGCTCTGGGAGAAAATATGATACTGCTACGATTGACTATCTTAATATATAGTAATAGTTTATAGTAACAGTTTTTGTATTTTTATGTGTTTCAAGTAAGGTTTATTACTTTTGTACTTACATTCTATTTTCACATTCATGTGTTAAAATACACACAGACACACAAAAACAATCCGGATATTATCAGTGGCTGTTACTGAGTGTTGTTAGCTTAATAGATATGATAATAAACTTTGTTCCATATATCTGTATTTCTTCTGAAAATTTACAGTGACTATGAATTACTTTTGTGTTAAAAGTAAAACATACTTGTAGATAGTAACACTTCCTAAATTGATGTTTGTTTGGACAGGGGTTGAACAAGATAATATTAAGAATGCAGCAAAGCACTTACTGTAAATCAAATATTCAATAGGTCAATTCATTGTGGTATGTAATTCTGAAATTATTAAATAGGTAAGACTAATCTATGTAAAGCTCCAAAAACAGCTGCTTGATACTGAAAATAAGATTTTCAGATTCCTTTATTTTATAAAAAGTTACTGATGGCCAGGGATTTAGCTCACTAGCACCGCACCTGCCTCGAAAGCACAAGGTCCTGAGTTTGATCCCTGGTACCAGAACAACAACAAAAAAAAATTACTGCCTTCTCACCGTGTATCTCACATTCCAGGGAGAAAGTAAGGATGAAGAAACCAAGCTAAAAACCAGAGGAAGATTGTTTGTTTCCTACGCAGGCCTTGTCAAGAGAAGAGAGACTCAGAGATATTCACTTCTGTGGTTTTCTCAAGTGGTAAACAATCCCTTACGTCTCCATAGAGAGTATCAAAAAAGGATGATGGAAAAAACTAGAGTGAGACTGAAAAAGTTCTTTAAGCAATTATAATGCATCTCTCCTTCCCTCTCTTTAAAGACAGCTGTGTCGGGGCTGGGGATTTAGCTCAGTGGTTCCACCACCTGCCTTATAAGTGCAACGACCCAAGTTCAATCCCCAGTACAACAGCTGTGTTGATCTCCTATTTACTTCTCTAACTCTACCATGAGTCTGTATTTAAGTCTCACAGAAATTGTTTCTATATGAGTTTGACTGAATGAGATCGATCATATTTTGCTAAATTGATCAATAATGAAAAACTGGCAGCATCAGCAAAACTAGTTTACCGTAGGTCATCCAGTGATAATTCATTTTAAGAAAATTATATTTTATTTCTTTTCTAATGCTTGGTAGTATTGTATTTAATAAAAGAAAGCTGTGAGTTATATTCATACCTGATTTTTTTTTGATCCACTCTCAGAAGGATATTTAGACACAGATAGTTATGAGTGGTAACACTTACTTTCTCTCCATGTGTCACAAATATATAGGGAATTGTTACAAATATTCTCACTTTCTTTTTGTTATCATCTTATAATTCACATACAGCCAGGTTCCCACGAGTTTCTATCTCCCTCCTCTTCTTCCTCCCTTTTTCCATGATCCTTCCTAGGTCTCTTAAGGTTTTGTTTACTAAAAGGGTAGTCGTTAGTTCCCGTGGTCTATTTTTTTAAGAGAACACTTTTCAGATTCTTCAGAACATAACACTGAGACCACAATAATAAGCAAATCAAATACTCAAGCTTAAATATCTCATGGTTACTCTTACACGAGAAACTAAAAATATAAAGAACAAAGTAGATGATGAATAAAATGAAATAGGGAAAACTTTCTCAAATAAGGAAGACATTAAGAGGGCCGGGGATTTAGCTCAGTGGTTCTGGCACCTGCCTTGCAAGTGTCAGGACCAGAGTTTCGATCCCCGGTATCAAAAAAAGAAAGAAAGAAAGATGTTAAGAAATGGGAGGAGAAGGATTAGAGAAGAAAAGGAATGAAATAAGGAACTGAGACTTGCCACATATGTGTACCAACTCCCTACAAGGATGTAAACATTATGTACTGTAAACATGGACTAATAAAGGATAAGAATACTATATCTGCCGGGCCTTCCAATAGCAATGACTGCCCACTATAAATACACAAGGAATGGCTATGGCTAACGCAATCTTTAATGGCTTTTTAGTTTCATCTGATGATGCCACTTATTTATTTACTTATGTTGGTACCAGGGATCGAACTCAGGACCTTGTGCTTGGGAGGCAGGCACGTTGCCACTGCCTGATGTTACTTTTATAGACATATTTAATATACACGTTTCATGTGTAAAATATAAAATGCTGTTCTCAAGTTCCTTGTGCTCCCTCTCCAATCTTTAGCCACACATAATCAGATTTTTTTGTGTGAAGTTTTGTTTAAGTCTCATTATTTTAAACACACTGTTCTTGGTTTGTTTGTACTTTTATTTAAATTTTTGGGAGGTTCTGTAGTGTTTGTTTTTTAATTTTTTGCTTCTCAAAACGTAAATTTATTTTAGTATGTTTATAAAAATAGAAGTTACACGTATTAGTTGATTACTATATGATATTTTGAGACATGTACATTGTGCAGTGTTTTAATTAAGTAAAACATATCTATCTCCTCAAATAGCTATCGTTTCTTTAAAGTGAAAACGTTAAGAACCCTTTCATTTAGCTTTTAGAAACACTCTGTACGTAATTATTATTTACAGTCACCCTGATTTGCACTAACACAGGAGAGCTTCTTACTGCTGTTACTTGGCCCCTGTTATCAACTGTTCCCAGGCCCTGCCCTCTACTTTCCGAGCTTGTAATGATCACTATTCCATTCTCAACGTTGAGGTCCATGAGATCAACCTTTCTTTTTTAATTCCACACGTGAGAGAAAGTCTGAGGTACTTGTCTTTCTGCCTTATACACTGAACATACTGGCCTCTGGTTCCATCTATTTTGTCACAAATTACAAGACTCCCTTCTTCCTTGTGGCCGAAGAATATTCCACTCTGTGCATCCTAATTTAGTTCAAAATTTAAACATAAGTTAATAGATGTATACGTTGTTTCCATTGTTTAGCTAATGCGAATAGTGGTCCAACAAACATAGGAATGAGATACCTCTTCAGAATACTGATTTTATTCCTTTTAGAAAAATACCCAGTAGTGGGATTGAAAAATGCAATGATATTTCTATCTTTAAATTTTTGAGGCCCTTCGTAATGTTTCCATCATGGCTGTATTGATCTATGTCCTTATCAAAAGTGTGCAAAATTTCCCATTTCTCAATACCTTCACTAGCATTTGCTATTCTTTGACGTTTTGATTCTAGCCATGTTTTACTGGAGTGAGGTGCTAGCTCAGTGAGTTTTGATTTGCATTTTGAGTATTTATTTTGGTTGACTCCTCCCAAACATCCTTTGACCTAGGAGCAATAAGCAGAAGATGGAAAAGTATAAAATGAATATAATTACCATCTTACCACAAAATCAATATTAGAGCAAAACAAATAATCACCTTTAAATTAAAAATAAGAGATCTATACTAGATATCACTCCTATATCAGTTATTCAAGAGCCAGCTGGATAGGGTTGTTCTGTTTAACAGCACAGACATTTCCTTGTGAAATAATCCATTTTAAAAACCACCAGGTTCTTGGTGGGACAACTATTTATGAGATATGACCACCACTAGCTCTATAAACCAAAGACCTGTTTAACAGGCAGTGAAGGTCTATGACTGCTTCAAATTTTTATCATGCCACTATTCAGTGTTCTTCCAATTTCCGCTTTTCAAAAGGTTTAAATCTGCTTGTAACTAAATTGATTTGGGCTTACAAGCTTGGTGAACTCAAGAGAACTTCTGGAACTCTCCTGGTTTTCATTGTTACCATTGTGAACCAAGGTGGCATTTGTTTAATAAGGAAACTGTGCTGCAAAACCTTAATTAGATCTTTCCCACTGGTCTTTGAACCATTACATGCGTGCCATATGAGATTACAGAAAAGGTTTGAGGCACCCAGAGCACAAGGAATAGAAACAAACCCAAGGGGCCTGGTGAGTACATGGGGAGCGATATGATGACGTTTCTGTAGGGTTCTGGGGAGAAAATGCAGAATATCAGCTAAGTACAATGTATATTGTATGAGAAACCCAACATTTTCTTGACTTTAAAAATAATTCTGCAATCAAAAAAAAAAAAAAGGCACATACATACGCTCACTTCAAACACTGCCATCTAATCAAGAGTTTGGAGAACAGCTGTTGTTAAGACCCAGACTGAAGAGAATATTCCAATGGGAGAGTGGCAGCTTTAATTGCTGAGAACCCTAAGGGCAACTATCCTCTGCAATATGAATTAGGTGCTGTGGGACAAAGAGAACAACTTCTGCACAGATAGGCCATCTGCACTGTGGTGATCTTGCCAAGAAACAAGCAAAACTGCAATTGACATTGCAAAAAAAGACATTAGGACCTTGGCCTCTCCATGGTTTGCCAGGCCATCTTGGGTGAGACAGCTCCAGGCTAGTCTCACATCCAAAACAAGCAAAGCAAGTGGATCTCAAGCACCCAGGGTTAAGTCCCTAAGTGTCCTCTTGAATTGCACTGCTTCCAGCTGAGTTTACAGCAGAAGGGACAGGCGCATACCGGGTAGGCGTGATGCTACTCTGTTTTGAACTCTCCCCTTTTCAAAGAACTTGTTTGCCTAGGGATAAATACTAACTTTCTAATGCTATCAAGACAAAGTACCACAAATTTAACAGCTTAGTGCCACACACATTTGTTGATTTACAGTTCTAGAGATCAAAGTTCTGAAAAGGATTTTGTGCTCTAAATTCAAGATGTCAGCTGAGCTGAGTTCCACTTGCAACAGAGTGGAAATGCATTTTCTTGATTTTTCTAGCTTCTAGAGAATTCCTGGATTCTTTCCCTCGAGGCTTCTTGCTCCTGTTTCAAAGTTACATCACTCCAACCCTTCCTTCCTTCCACTCTTTAATCCTTCTCTGATTTTAATCATTCTGTCTTTCTTTTAAAAATTTCCTTCTGGTTTCATTAGGCCCATCCGGATTGACTAGAAAAACTGTTAGCCAACCCTTCAGTCATTCGCACGGGCAAAGCCACTTTTGCCGAGAGTCAGGTAACAGGCTGCATGGAGTAGGGTGGGAACATCTCTGATGAGGCGGAAGGAGGGAAGACAGTTACTTGTGGCACATCTGCGTGTTTACGCTCCTTTCTACACACATTCCCGGCAGAGAAAGGAGGAATTCAGTTTCCTGAACATGAGAAAATACAGTGAGTAAAGGAGACAAAAGAAAGACCAGAGAGACTCATCCTACCTACTACGTGGTGTGCAAGAAGTGTCCTTTGAAAATGGAGGAGACACAGCCTCACTATTCTACCAGGCACTCACACATTAAAACCCTCTTAACTTTCAAAATCAGGGAGACATGTGGTAACCGTAACTTTCCATCAGTCCTCTTTTTAAATAGGAACAATCTACATTTCTGGACAAAGCATGGCTCCTTGGCTGAAATGAATCTTGAATGCACACATCCTTGAACTTTAAGCTCCCTGTCACTCATGTCTGATATGAGGTCACTGCCAGGCGAAAAGTAAAAACTGGGTTAAATATTTAGGATCAGATTTAGTTTGAATCAGCAAGTATTCAAGACAGTACTGAAGGGGGCACGCAACAGCTAACAAGGACAACACCCCCCCCTTCCTAAGTTCAAATCCCATCACACACCTACCTCGGTTTCCAGCGCAAATTATGTCTCACTCACATTTCTCTGCCTTTGCCCTCAGCCATCCTCTTACCCAGAATGCCCGTGTTCTCCGTGTCTATTAAGTTCTGCCTCATATTTCAATTCTCGGCTCACAGGCACTCTCGGAAATGTGCCTCCGTCTTCTGCGAGGGACATCCATCACTCCCGCCCAGAACGCTTACAGCGCTGTGAGTGAACCACGTTTCAGTCATCCCCGTGCTCTGGACCGCCGTTCAAGTGCATTGCCACGGCCTTAGTCAGTCAGGGTGAACTGAACTGAACTGGATCGTTTCATCACAATACCTACTCTCAGATAAGCTGCGCCATTTAAGAAAAGGAATTTTTCATGCATAATAAAAGGGAGAGCACCCAAATTTCTCAATGCTCATTACAATGACTCTTAAACATTCATGTATGTAAAAATCAGCTAAATAGTTTATATAAACTGATTCCAGATTTCTACCATCAGAGAATCTAAATCAATAGGATATAGGTAGGGCCCAGTGGCTCTCATTTTAATAAGAACCCAGAGCTATATTGGTCTCAGGGGCATCCAGATTTATACTTTCCCAATACCTTGTGTTACAAAAAGAAGTAAATGGTAATCCCAGTGACATCATGTACATGCAAGAATAATAATCTTCTCTTTGAGAGTTAAAAAGTGTCCTCCTGTAGTACAATGATTCATTTAATGAATGAAGTCTTCCGTGGGGAAAGTTGGCAATAACAGGTGAGCTGACAAAAAGCAGTCTATTAGTATCTGTGCTGCAAAGCAAGCACAGTCTTGAAGTGTGAATTTCTACCTGGAAATAGGCATCTGAGAGGGAGTTGTTTGGAGGCTTACTTTCTCCTACCATATACCAGAAAAGTGAGCTCAGGGTCTCACCTATATTTCACAGCACAAAAGTTTAAGGAAAATAAAAATGACTCTTGGAATGTATAATTTTGTTTTGTATTTTTTCTGTTTTTTTTTTGTTTGGTTGGTTTTTTACTGGGAATCAAACTCAGGACCTTGTGATTGCCAGGCAGGAGCAGCGAGCTAAATCCCCGTCAAACATATAAATTTTAAGAAGAAATAGAAAAAATGGAAGTAAAAATGCACATCTAACTCAAGTTCCCTTTACTGCTACTCCATGTTAAATTAGCAACATTGCACTTATTTGACATCTCTTGTACTTGGATCAGTAAGCATCAGTACACCATTTTTAGTCTTAGGGTCACATTATGAGAATATTCATGAGAGAGAAGGGAAGTGTATCACAAATTTAAGAAAGAGTGTATTTAGAGATTAGTCTTTGAACTCAAAGACCATTCTGATTTTTTATTATATGTTTTCAGTACATTATATTTAAATTCATCTTAGGATCAGGTACATGTACTCAATATACCTTGATTCTTTAATTGCCTTCCTCCTCTGTTCCCACATCTCAGTCTATTCCCCCATTTTCAGTTTTTAGTGCATGTTAAATCATGTTCAATATCAGTGCTTGGGACTGAACCTGAATTACATACTCAGCACCTTTTTGATTTTTTTACTTTGACATTCGGTCTTGCTAAGTTGTTTAATTACTCAAGTTGCGCTGGAACTTGGAATTCTCCTTGCCTCAGTTTAGAGTGCAAGGATTTTAGGCCTGAGCCACCATAAAGATGCTATTTGTATGTTTGATAGCACTGAATCTTAGAAATATGCTACATTCACATGAAGACACACACATATCTCCACCACCACTACCACCATTAACTTATTTTGCCTCAGTGAAAGTGGGGACAAAAAGTCACATAAAATCAAGGAAGCCTTTTTTAGGGAAGCAGCACTGAAAAGCAGTACTGAAAGTCTTTCAACTGTGGGGCATATGTTACTGAGAGGAAAATATTTTATGCACTATAAGTAATAGGAAAATTCTAAAATGAAAACGTGCTCAGAAAGACTTTGAAGAAAACAAAAGAATGTATGTTGATATGTAAAAGGGATTAATTTTTACCTTCATTTGGAAATTAGATAAATAAGAGATAATGCTGTGGTTCAAATTTTCAGGTACAGAGCTAAGTAGCTAACATGGATCGATGGTTTTTGAATTTAGAGTGGAGAGATAATTCTAATATAATTGCACATGAAGAAACAGAAAGGAGGCGATAACATAAATAAATTAACAATGATCCATGGCGGTGGACCCGAACGTGGATCCAGGCTCTGTGTACGATAAGCAAAGAATTACAAGTGTGCCTCCAATGGTGAAAGAGAAAGCAGCTATATTTAATGATGATAAGGAGAAGACTCACTTGGGGAAGATCCCTGCCAGAAGAAACAGAAAGGGGGGCACGAACAGGAAGGTGGTATCAAGATGACAGGAAAATGAGAAGCACAGGGAAATCCAGTTTTCAGATTTTAAAATATATATACCCAGAGGCCTCTCGTTGGTTCTCTGAACAAAATTGGCAGGAATGACAGACAGACAGTATGCAGAGTCACCTCGGGGGTGACTCACTGGCTTATTTGACCAATAATCACCAAACTTATGAGAAAACCAAGCACTTCAGAAGAAAACACATCACACCCAGGATTCAGAACTTGAAAAAAGGGTCCAGTCAAGCAGTGCCTGTTTACATAAGCCATAGACTCGCTGGAGCAATAATTGTGTAAGTCACTGTTTGTGGTAATTTGTTAAAAAGCAACCAAACATAAATATATGGACTAACCTTAAAATTAAGACATGTAAAAATCAAGTTAGAGTAAAACCTTGGATTGTGAGTAACTTGTTCCAGGAGTATTCCACAAGACGAGCAAACAGTTCTAATAAATTTTAACTTGATAAATGAGCGATGTATTGCAATACCAGTAGTACCTGATAGCAAATGTCACACGATCACGATGGAGCGAGGGCTTCCCTGCCTCCTCCTTTGCAGGATTGTGCGTGATCCTCACCCAACAGCAAGTGGTTATACAGGAGATCTGATCTGCAGAGGAGGAAGAGAAGAAAAAAGTCATAAGAATCCCTCAATTCAAATGAGACTAGGGAGACTGATAAAAATGTGGGATACACCACACAATTTTGTACAAAATCACAACCTAAATAAGTCTGTAGCAGCGCTAGTGATCATTAGTCTTCAACAATAATTCAACGTCGCACCTCTGTGATATCGTCAAAAGGAGATAAAAGCAAATGTCATTGGACAGTTTCCTCATTAAATTTGTATGAAAAGAAAAAGATCCCACTGAGACAATAGAGCAGTGATTCCACTGTGATAGTGGAAGTTTTCGTGTACCATAACCCTTCTCTCTTTTGTCTCCTTCATACCAGCCATGAAGGTTAATTTATTTTTCTATATATTATATATTTTGCTATCATTTTATATTATGTTACAGTATTATAATCATATTTATAAGAATAGTTTTGGATTGTGGAACTAATCATCTGTGTTTCTATTTTGTATGGAGAAATTCACTTAGATATGTAAGTGCTTTGGATTACAAGCATGTTCCTAGAACAAATTAAGACCACAAACCAACATTTTACTGTATTTCCAAGTAATGTTACCACATCTGAGAACAATGTTCAAGGTTACCTTCACATGCATATCAATTTATGCAAAACATGGATTATATGCAAAGTACATGAGAAGGTATAGAATCATAAGGAATTTAATACACTGTCAATAGAAATGTAAAATAATCAAATAAATATGGAAAAGAGTTTGGAAGTTTCTTCGAAAATTAAAAGTATAGTCCAAGAAATTATTTATCCAGCACCTTGGAGGAATACCTAATATCAGCAACAAGATCAGTGGTTCCATATCATTGAAAAGGGCCATAAGAGGTTTAAAGAAACAACCACGATGCATCTTTAAAAAAAATAACCATTCCTGCTCTCAAGAGACAAATATAGTGATGAATTTGCACATGCATAGAATATAAATTAATGAACTACACACTTGAAGCCAATGCAATATAGAGTATGGTCCACTGTAGCTCAATTATTGTTCAATAAGAAGAACAAGATTTTTCAAAACACATCATATTTCACTATAACTTGGGATACTACCAATAATTTCACAGAGGAGGATCACACTTGCTATTATTTATACTATATTATTTATAAAATGAAAAACATCTTTGCTTTAATAAGTGTTTCTTCTAGTGTACTGGAACTCATGGTATTTTCAGTTTGGGTTGCACAATATTAAACTTTCAGGCGATTCTACCTATTTTCTGATAATAAGAAATTTTCCACATGACAAAAATTGTTGTTTTAAAACAATACTTGGCCAACATTTTCAGAGTTAACACGACTTTAAAATAGAGCAAGGAGTATTGAAATAAGTGTGAATATGTAACGAAATAAAATATGTACCTTGCTGCTCTTAAAAGTTCTTTTATTTGTTTTACCACTATCATCTATATAATCTGAGTATTGGTAGAAAGAGAATGAGAGTATTTTCTAAAGATACACTGTAAGGTATATTTGAACCTAGAAATGTAATTATTGAGAAGAAACATGTTAAAGATGCATAAGAAAAACTGTCATAATAAAAATAGCCCAATTGTGGCAATTTCTTGTAAAACACAACAAGCATTTATAACACAATCCAGTAACATTCCCTTGGCTATTTATCCTACATAATTAAAATCTTCTATGGCAAAGACCATGTCGTTTAAGGAATGAATGATGGATACAGTTTGGAACTAACCACTCAGTGCAATACAACTCACCATATAAGGGAGCATTTTCTTTTGTTGACATTTTAAAATATATTTTATTAGTGCATGTTAATACTACATGATGGTAAGGTTTGTTTGAGGAAGGTGGTAAATGCATGTAATATGTTTTAATCTCTTTTAACCCCGTCACACCCTTCCTCTCCGCTCCCCTACCTGTTGATCATCTTTCCTGTCTCCAGAAGCCTACCTTGTGGTTGCTTTTCCTGTCTGTCTGTGGTTTCCTTTCTTGCCCAGAGATACCGAACATTTTTTTTTTCATATACTTTTTGGCCATTTGACCTCTTGAGAAGTGTCTATTCATTCAATTGTCAACTTTTTAATTGGATTTGTTATGTTAGAGAACTTAAAATTTATATTTACTTCTTTAGATATTCTGCTTATTAATCACCTATCAGAGAAATAGTTGATAAAGACTTTTTTTTCTTAGTCAGTTCTCTTCACTCTACTATTTGTTTCATATGCTATGAAGATGGTTTTAAATTTGATGTACTGTATTTATTTACCTTTGCTATTATCTCCATGCTTTGCAATCTTATTCAGGAAGTCTTTGTCCCTATGGCTTTATGCGTTTTCAGTACTGGTATATGATCTCCCCGAGGAGGGTTTCAATTTTTCTGTTTTATATCTAGATCTTTGATCAATTTTTATATGATTTTAATACAGGGTAGAAGATAGGGATATAGTATAAATATTCTGGCTGTGGAATCACATTTCCCAGCACCATATATTAAAGATATTCTCTTTTCTCCAGGAATTTTTTGACCTTTTTTGTCAAAACTCAAATGGATGTAGGTGCTTGTGTTTGCATCTGTGCTTCTGTTCTATTTCATTGACCTACATTTCTATTTTCTTGCTAGGATCATGTTGTATTTGTTATAAGAGCCTCATAATATGTCATGAAGTCTATTATAGTGATGCCTCCAGCATTGCTCTTTTTACCCAAAGGTACTTTGGCTCTTCAGAATCTCCTCAGATTCAAAATAAAAATTCATGATTTATCTTTTTCTATTCTATGAAGAATGTTGTTGGTATTTTAATAGGGGTTTCATTAAGTCTGCAGATTGCTTTTTAAAATCTGGTCATTTTAACACTGTTAATTCTGCTAACCCCCAAACAGGATGCCTTTCCATTTTCCTCCAATTTGTTTCTTCAGAATTCTGTAATTTTTATTACAAAAGTCTTCACCTCCTTGTTTGGACTTATTTCTAGGTATTTAATTTTTTTAAGCCATTGAGAATGAAATTGTTTCTCCTGATTCATTTCTCACTGGGTTTATTACCACATACAGGAATGCAATTCAATTTCATGTGTTGATTATATATTCTATCATTTTGCTGAATTTGTTTTCAGCTCTACAAGACTTCTAATGGAGATTTCTCGATTGTCTATGTATGGAATCGTATCATCACTTGTCTATGTACAGAGTCATAAACCACCACCTAGCATTCCTATTCTATCTTTTTTGTTACTCTTGCCTGATTGTTCTGACTACAGTTTTGAGTACAGTAGTGGTGAGAGTGGCCATCCTTTTCTCATAACTGACTTTCATGGAAACTACTTTAGTTTTTCCCCATTAAATATGAAGCTGACTGTGGATCTGTCATATATGATTTTTATAATTTTGAGTTAAACTCGCTCTATACCTATTTTCATCAGGACTTCATCATGAAGGGCTACTGAGCTCTGTCAAAGGTTTTTCATCAACTATTGAAAATATGATAGGATTTTTATTCTGGATTCTATTGATGTGATGTGTTACATTTCTTGATTTACATGTGTTGACACCTTCTTGACTTCCTTGGCTGAAATCAATTTCATCCTGATCTGTGATCTTAATATGTTGTTGAATTTGGTTTTAAAATGTCTTATTGAAGTTTTTTTGGTGTATGATTTTCCTTTATTGTTGAATTCATATCTGATTTCATATCAGGGTAGTGCTGATATGAAATTCATAGAACGAATTTGAGAGATTACCTTATTACCTTCATGGTCTAATATATTGAAGAGCATTTGTGCTACTTCTCTAAAGAAATGTTAGAATTTAGCAGTAAATCCATCTGGTTCTGGGCTTTTCTGAGTTGAAAGTGTTCTAATTCCTTTATTTCATTGCTCATTATTGATCTCTTTAGATTTTGTATGTCTTCTTGGTTCAGTTTATGTTGGTCCTATGTTTCTTTGAGCTTTCCATTTCTTCCAGATCTTCCAATGAGTTGAAATAAAAATTTTGTAAATAATTCTAATAACACTCTGAATTTCAGTAGCACCTACTGTAATATCACCTTCTCATTACTACTTCCCCTAACTTGGTCTGTCTCTTTTGGTAAGTTTTGATAAAGTTTATAACGTTCTTTTCAAAGAACCAACTTTGCCTCATCAATGCTTTTTATTGTTTTACTTTTTATTTCAATATCAATAATTGCCACCCTGATTTTTAAAATTTCTTTCAATGTACTGGATGTGTGGGGTTTTTTTGCCTAGGACCTAGGGATGAATTATTAGGTAATTTATTTGAGCTTTTGGTAGTGTAGGAACTCACAGCTATGAACTTCTGTCTTACAAATACTTCCATTGTATGAAATGATTCTGCTATGTAGCGTTTCTATTTTCATTTCATTATAAGTACTTTGAAGTGTCTTTCCTGATTTTCTGTGACCTACTGATCATTTAAGGATGCTGTATCTACATTTCCTGTATAGTTCTGATTATTTTGCAGTTGATTTTTACTTTAATGCCATGGTCATCTTTCAGAAGGCATGAAATTATTTTAATTTTTTATTTATTGAGACCTGTTTTATGATGTACAACAGGGTCTATTTCAGAAAAAGTTCTGTGGGATACTGAAAAGAAAGCATATTCTGCTAATGTTGAATGTCTATAGATACCAGTTAAGTTGATTTGATCTATAGTCTAGTTTAACTCTGATACTTCTTTGTTGATTTTATTTTTTTGTCTAGTTGACTTATCAATTTGTGTTATTGTGTTGTAAAGTCCCCTACTATCAATTTATTCGGTTCTGTCTGCCCTTTGAAGTCAAGTATCATTTGTTTTATGAAAGTGAGCATGCTGCCCTTCTTTGGTCTGAAGTCCACCTTGTCAGGAAAGACTGAAGAGAGCTGCTCCAGCAGTTTGGAGTATCGTTTTCTATCTTTTTACTTGCAGTCGGCACTTGTCTTTGTGGACAAGGTATTTTTCTTGCACAAAACATGAATGACTCTTGGTTTTTGATCCAGTTTGTCAAACTGTCTTTAATTGAAGAGTTAAAACCATTATGTTGTGTTGCTATTGAAACATATCTGTAGTTTTGTTGTTTTTCTGGTATTTGATTCACTTATGTCGCGCATGCATTTATCCTCTTCCCCACCACGCTTTGTCTTTTCTCTTTGTCTCATAGGTGTTGTCATCTAGGTCTTTGTTTAGGGTTCTCTTTTTCTGCAGGGCTGATTTGGTGATTGTGAGTTTCTTGTTTATATGACCATGTAAATAATGGAATTTTTTTTCTTTCACATTTGATGTTGAAAGACAGCTTCATAGATACAGTAAGGTGGATTGGCAATACTTTTCTTTCAGAGTTGAAAGACCTCATTTCGTTCCCTCCTGGGCTTTAAAGTTGCTATTAAAAAATCTATTCTTGAATGAGTTGGCCCTTATAAGGCATTTGTAACTTCTAACAGTTTTCATTATTATTTCTTCTGAGTTTCTGGCATTTCAACTATGATATGTTGCGAAGAGGTTCCTTTCTGGTCATGTGTAGAGCTGCAAATAGTGCCTTTTTCCAAGTTACCATCTCATCTCCAAGTTTGGGGAATTTTCTGCAGTGACTTCAAGAATCAGTAGACTTTTTAAGACATTAGACCGTCCTAGTGCAAAGAGCCTAATCTCTTTTAGACTTATCCAGGAACACTTGCATATTCTGTTCACTACTTCTCTGGTTTATTTCTTTGACCTATCTGAATGTTGCAGCATTCCCACCCTGTCTTAAACTCCTGTCATTCTTTTTTCTGATTGGTCCTTTCTGGTACCTAGAGTTTCAGTTTAGTGTTCTTTTTTTTAAATTTACTTACTGAAGGTTTTGTTTCTGTTTTTTGCTTGTTTCTATTTCAGAGCTTGAATCTCTTTACTGAAGTGATCTTTCATATTTTCCATGGTCTTCATTCACTCAAATAGCTACTTATGTGTCTCTTTTCTGATGTCTTTGATTATTTAACTATTAGTTTTGTTTTGTTTTTTTAACTGAAATTTCATAAACTTCAGATTTATGTGGTTTCATAACTTCAGATTTAAGAGAGTTATGTGGTTTTGGAGGCATCCTGTTGCCTTGCTTTTGCATTTGTGCCTTTGTTTTGAGTTTTGTTGAGTAGCTGGGTAGAAAAATGTCTCTTCTACTGTCACATGGGGTTGTTTTTCACAAGCCACTTACTGTTGTGGTGTCCCACAGGTTATGGGTCTGTCTCTCTGTGACAGCTCCCACTGGCTCTGCTCGGGGAGCAGGGGCAGCCTGGAGTACCGCCATGAGAAAGAGCAAAGCCAACACTTAAGAACAAACCACAGATTATCCGATATTTAATAACTTGATGGAAAAGGTTTTATCGTTTCGTTAACCTAGAAAAAGACAAGGAGTTTAAGAGTTTAAGTTAGAATTGGGAAAAAAGAATAAGGTTTAAGGATATTCAGAGAACAAAAATAGAGAATAATATAATAAAAAGAAAGAGGAGAGGAGAGAGAAAAAACAAGAATGGGGAAGGAAATAGAGTAGAGAATAAAAGGGAATATAAGTGGAAGGTGAGAGAGAAAGACAGGGAGATTGTATCCAATTGTTGATCAAATAGGCAAATAGATTTGAATATTCCTAAGGCGCTATTGATGCTGTGGAAATAGATGAAAAAGTGAGGTAAGATGCGATGAAATGAAAGCAGAAAGCGAATATAGCTATACACATTTACATGACAGAGTAGCCCACCCTTATCAGTCAAATTACTGATAAGAGAGCAAAAAGCCAAACCCAAGAGGAATCTGGGGCCTGGGGTCAGGCAGGTGTCCTGTTTTGTTGATTCATACATTTGGTTGATTTGTTTTCCAATTCCTTCCCATTATGGGAAGAATCTTAGAGTTATCTTGAACTCCTCTATCTCTATCACACATATATACTGTCAAATCCTTTGTTTCTGTCCATTAAGATCTCTAAAATGTTTTTCCTTTCATATTCACTAAGATAAGGAAATCCTTCTTCACATAGTTAACACCTTTCTACAGTTCGTAGTTTTGCATCTCTCATCTGATTCTGCACCAACAAATTAATTAAAGAGACACCCGCTATCACACAGAGCACGACACTGAGGCCTTCAAATGTCCCAACAGAAAGTCAGCTTTTCCATCTGCATGCTTAGAGTGTGCAATAGCTGAGAGTTTCATCAAGGGTAGAGCATACCGCCCCTCTAGGCTTTGGTCAGAACATCAGCAACTAAATTAAATGAAGCAGTGCTTGCCAGAAGCTCGGCCGGGAGTCTAACAGCTGAGAGGCAGGGGCGTGTTCAGTAAACGGTATTTCTGCATTAAGTTCAGTCACACATGCAGAATATTTCGTGGACAGTAGGTTAGCTTCCCAGTAGAAATCCCATCGCTGAACTGTGATTCGCTTTTGTGGACACAGCTTTTAAAAAAGAGATTTATATTCATAAAAGGTAAGGTATTAACTGATATTAATAAAGGTACTCATTTCTTTATCATTCAAAAAATCATAGCTGGGTATCTTTCCAAAAGAATTAAAAGAATCATATCACATTGACATATGCACACCTATGTCTATAGCAGCACAGTTTGTAATAGCTAAAACATGGAAACAGCCAACTGCCCATCAGTTGGAAACTGGATAAGAAGATGTGGTTTTTCTATAAAAATGGAATATTACTCAACCATAAAGAATGAGAAACTAGAGTCATTCATAGGAAAATGGATACATTTTGAGAATATACTCCTAAGTGAAATAAATAAGTCACACACGTGTAAATACTGAATAGTTTCTGTGGTGTGGAAAACTATAATAGTACCCAAGATCCTAATAAGATAACTGACTGTGAAGAAAAGGGCTAAAGGTGTAGGGAAAGTGGGAAGGGTAGGGAAAAGGGAATAAGGGAAAAGAAAAAAATGTAAGAAAATGAAAAGGTGGAAATAAAGTGTTTGTAAGTGGGGAGGGGAGGAGGGGTGAAGGGAGGGCAGGGACAAGGGGAAAAAATGAGAACCAAGACCTGTCGTAAAGGTACAAGATCCCAGTAATGAATGTAACTGTACTGTATACCTAGAATGTACCAATAAACTCAATAAAAAGAAAAAAAAAGAAGGCACTGCACTTGGAATGCAAAAAAAAAAAAATCATAGCTAGAGAAGATATAAATTTTGTCCATGAATTAAGGTCCTTTTACACCAGGAGAAATCGTGTCCCAAGACAAACTTGATTTAACCAAGAGTATGTTTTGAGTATTATACCAATTAATACAGTACTCTGTTGTAGGATAAAATGCAGTCAGTTCTTAATGATGAAAAGAGTCATTCTCTCGACTTTTAACTTTATTGATTTGGGGGTTTCTGATATGTGCTAATTTTTAATTGTTAAAATTTTAACTGATGTATCTTAGAAGTTTCGAAAGAATTACGTTCTTCTTGAAGATTAGGTGTCTTGACTTTTAAGAATAGCAACATAACTGTAAAATCAATATTTGACTATCCTATCATAAACTCAAAATAACATTATCTTCATTGAAAACCAATTTGATTTTCCATGTTTCTATTTTAATCATTAGCCCAATATTGTTTTAAGAACTTCAAGAAAAGTGATTTTTGTAACTTTTTCTTTTAATTTACAATGAGACCTCCCTTTCCCCTATTGCCTCTATAAAATATTATTCACAGACGTGCTTTCTCCGTTTTAACGATTACTGCTCTGTCCAGGTTTAATTCATCGTGGATATCTGTCAGATTCTCTCCACGAGTCTTTGGTCTATCAAATGCGCTCCCATCCTGATTTGGCCCTGTTGTCCGCCTACTCCCCAAACTGAAGCATTGCTTTAGTCCTGCATTCATTCCGAGCTTTCAGGTATGGAGTGTACCGTCTCAGTGCTTTTCTAACAATAGCTTTTACTGTAGCCGGGCCAGTTACTGCCCTGGTAGGGCATTTTAATGTGGTCTTTTCACTTGTAGAAATATTCATCTTGGCTAGATTTTAGTCCAATGGAGAAATAAAGAAGAAATAAAATCTATGGCAAAAGCAATGTCACAATATGGAGAAAAAGCAAGGGAAGGGCTGGGAATTTAGCTCTGTGGCACTGTACCTGCCTTACAAGCACAAGGTCCTGAGTTAGATTAA
Source organism: Fukomys damarensis (assembly GCF_012274545.1). Taxonomy (NCBI): domain Eukaryota; kingdom Metazoa; phylum Chordata; class Mammalia; order Rodentia; family Bathyergidae; genus Fukomys; species Fukomys damarensis. The sequence goes on from NW_022900945.1 coordinate 8,883,800, forward strand.
AAGAGAGAGAGAGAGAGACAGAGAGAGAGAGAGAGAGAGAGAGAGAGAGAGAGAGAAGAAAGTAAGGGAAGAAATGGAAAATGTTATGTAAGAATGCTCTTTGTGTGTTTTACTCAGTAAATTGTTTTATAGTTTAATTTTTTCAGTGGATATAAAATATAGGTTTTTTTTGGTTGTTTATTTGTGTTTGTTTGTTTGTTTGTTTTGAGACAGGATCTCACCATGTAGTTGAGACTGACCAGGAACTCACTATGTAGTCCAGGCTGGTCTCAAACTCACAGTGATCCTCCTGCCTCAGCCTCCTGAGTGCTGGGGTTACAGCTGTGCTCCACCACGCCTGGCATAAAGGATAGTTTTAATACAACCCTGTACCAAATAGTTGCATTAACATATTAGAGTCCCTGTCGTATTTCTTCATTTTCTACTATGTTTTCCATAGCTTTCCCAATCTCAGGATCTATTTTGTTCTTCTTGTGTGGTGGTATAGTTTTCTAGTCTTTCTCTCTGACAGATGCATTCTTAACTCAGACCCATATGACCAGGTTTTCAGATTTGAAATTATACTTTACCTATCAACTCTGATAGAATTTTATCAAAAGCTCTCATGATTTGCTCTTTTCCTTCCTTCTTCAAATCACTTTAAAAAGTGACATATCTCAGTAAGTTCACTACAGTCACCTTAAAGATAAAACTCACGTTACATAAATCTTTGTATCCATTGTAGCACTAGTGCTGGGCACGGTGATAGCTTCCACTAAATATATGATGGATAATGAATGACTAAATCATTTGGCTAGTGAAAGTGGTCTGTGAGCTTTGATATTTTACTAGTCTCATACATAAGCCTTAATATGATCAAAACACTGTCTATTAGAATGATCTATGGCTCTAATTCACTTTGAATGTGGAGCACATAATTTCATTTTAATATGAACCAACTACTTGGTAAATATTAGGTTTTCCTGAAAAAGAATGGAATCAAACCACAACAAGGTTAAAAGAATTTTCCAAGATCATATATTTAATAGGTTTTGTAGCCAAGATCATTCAAGTTCAGGATTCATTCTACTGCATTACTCCGATTTTCTCATGCAAAATAAATCTTCTTTGGACTGCCTCAGAAAGTATATAAAAAATCAGGTTGTAACTAATACTTGAGTGTGTCTCAAAATTTTTAAATCAAATTTTTAAAAATTCCCTTTGAGCAGCTGCACACACACTAATGTAAATTTGCCACAGTCCTCATATAATACACTTAAAATGCAAGTAATTTTCTCTTTGATCACTCTGCTGCTTTTCTTTTGAAAATTTGTATTCAGTAATCACACTACCCAAATGACACTGTGTAAAGTATTTCTATTTTTTTATAATTTAAAATTCTGTGCCCTGCACAAAATTGTCTTGCCGTTTAAAAGTATGAAAATTCAAATATTTTATATGCATGATGCATGAGCAGCTATCAGCTACAGTAATTAAAACAATTGGCAATGATAATACCAGAGTCTGATAATAGAAGGAAAATGGATCAAGACTGCCTTTATTATTGGTCTGTAAAATGCAATATTAAACAACTGATATGGTTATAGCTAAACGTATCAGTTTGAAAAGTATTTTTATTCATTGATGCAGTTTTCAATAAATATTTTTTCTTTTTTTATATAAATATTAATTGAATGACTACTACCTATAATCTTTATGGTTCACACATAGCCTTTATTTAAACAGCACAAAGAAGAAAATTTGGTAAATTGACCAAAGACGTATTATTAAGGCAAAAAATAGTGAACTCGCTTATTACTAGGTTCTCCAATTCACTGACAACTTAACCATTTAACCCTGGGTAATTTAATTATCCATGGCTGGGCTTCAGTCTCCCTGTCTATAAAATGTAAATATGTATGTTTTTTTATTTTATTTTTTTTCAGCTTTAATTGAGTTTATTGGTACATTTTAGGGATACAGTACAGTTACATTCATTGTTGGGATCTTGTACCTCTACATGACAAGTCTTGATTCTCCTTTTTTCCCCTTACCTCTGCCCTCCCTTCACCCCCTCCTCCCCTCCCCATCTACAAACACTTTATTTTCATCTTTTCTTTCTCTCACATTTTTTTCTTTTCCCTTTTTACTCTTCCCCTGCCCATCCCACCTTCCCTACACCTTTAGCTCCTTTCTTCCCATTTCTAAATGTCAGTAATCTTATTAGAAACTTATGCATTGTTGCAGATTATTTACACCAGGGAAACTATTCGGTATTTACACATGTGTGGTAAATATGTATGTTTAGAGCTCCGTGTATATGTCTTAATAATACACTATCTACAAATATATAGGAAACATAGATAATGCAAGTATTCCTTAGATTTCTTGCAGAAATTGAAGTAAGCACATAAAATGATTAGCAGAATTCCAGAGAGAGTGAAATATAAAGAATTACAGCTCTTGGTGTCCTTTATTTTCTGTTTCTCCTTTTTTTATCACCTAGAATTTCTCCTATTCTACCAACATTTCTGACAATTAACAGAAATACATTGTGTTATTTAGTAAGAACTTAGAAGTGTATAGTTTACTGGAATCACATCAAGCCTGTAGAATGTTATATTGAGTGTTTTAAAAAAATCAGTCAGATTATTTGTTACATATTAGAAGTCGATGAATAAATGTGTCATTTAAAAATGAAAATGCTTATATTTCAAGTTTTACTCCAAATATAGGATTAAGTTAAACAGGTTAGGAAAAACAATTTATCATGCAGAATAAGCATCGCTTTTCAACTCAATTTGTAGAATTTGAGAGAAATATACCAACAAGAGTCAGTTCATATTTACTTAATCAGATCAGTACTATTCTAAAAATATGAAGAAAATATCTTGTTTTTATGATAAACAATCAACAAGATTAAAGACTTAATAAAGTAATGTCTTATTTGAACTTACATGTGTATGTTTTTACACATATGATAGTCGTTTTGATTTTCAGGCTTTAAATAATATTTTCTCACTTTGATCTAAATGTGCTTTCAGGAATATCTTTTAAAAATCACATTTAAAAGGGATATTTTCCAGTGGTTTTGTGCCAGCGTTATGAAAAAAACATTAGAGCCAGTGCCTGAAGAAAAATGAGACACTTGGTTTCCATTCATTAACCTGAAAAATAAATCCACAAGAAATTATATGCATTCAAACTGTATAAATAATAATACGGTAATCTTAGCTCTACTTCTGACATGAGCTGCGAAGAACAAACCATATGTTATGTTCCTAAATGTATTAAACACACCCAAATGAGTCTCAGTTAAGTGAGAAGATTTCTAAATTATAATTTTTGGATTATGAATAGGTGCTGATCAGAATAAAAAAGCCCAAATTCCAGAGCCATGCATATCGCGCCTTATCTTTAGTATTCCGGGGTGAGTAAGCAACAAACAACGCGTGTGCCATGTGCCCTTTATATCTGAAAGGCCACCTGCCATCTCGTTCCCGTTTCCCCCTGAATGGGTTATCAGATGAATATAAATTAGTACAGTTAGGAGACTTTCAATAAGAGCTGCTTTTCCCAGTCCTTTGTAGAACGGGTCAGGTGGCAGCACCTGCTCTGACCCTGCCTGTCAGATCCAAAGTCATGAAGTGACTTGTAAACCATGGTCCCTGGATGATTATCACACACAAGCCAGGCTGTGTGACAATGATGGAGTGTCAATTAGTCCAGTCCAATGCAGCCAGTCCAAATCGGGAGGGATTTTTAAAGCAAAACATGTGTTCCCAATTCCCTTTAATACCCAATTGGCAGCAAGTCCCAGCAAAATCTACAGCACAGGGCAAGTCGTTAATACGTCTTTTGCAATGGTGACAAGCAGCTATGAAAAGATCTGGTCAAGAAGGAAAGCACTCTGCATGCTGTGGTTTTACTTACTCTTAAAAGGACTGAAAAGAAATATGCAGATAAACTACTGAGGTGGTCACTGTCCAACTTTCAAATAACGAGGAAAATTAGGATTGCTCCCAGGACACTCCATTGACTCTTAAGAACACATTTTTCAATGTCAATATAATCATATAAAGGTTTTTTATTTGTTTTATTGTTTTTGCTCTGGTACTGGGGATTGAACCAGGGCCTTTGTACTGAGCTACATTTTAATTTTTTTTTTTTAGTTTTAGACAGGGTCCCACCATGTCACTAAGTTGCCCAGTTGGTGCTCAAACAGGCGATATTCCTGCCTCAGCCTACCAGAGTACTAGGAATTCATCCCTACCACCATGTCCAGCTGTACAGTTTTTCTTTTAATATCAATAATTCCTGTCACTTCTCTAGCATCTGTTCTGCCACTTTTAAGGTCAAAACATTTACTTTCCAGCAACAAAAGTATTAAAATACTTGTTTAAAGATAAAGTAATACCCACTAAGTTATTCTAAATTAAAGATCAGAAAACATAAATAGTAAGGATAAAGAAAAATAGGAACGCTGATACTCCATTCATGGTGATTTTAACTTATTATAGTTACTTAGAAAGACAATTTATTGCTATCATGCAAAATTGAAGATTTGAAAACACTAAAATCTTGAAATTCCATTTCTGTATATAGGTGCTGAGCTCCAAAGCCATACAGAATTTTCATATGGGGATTATTATTGTCTAAAACTGAAAAAAACTTTCCAAACCTTATCAACATCACAATAAATAGTGATGTATTAATGTAATAGGTATATTCACTTTGTGCAGAAATGAGAATATGTTAATTGTAGCTATTTCAATGTGGGTAAGTCATAAATACTGGCAAAGAAAAATGAGGGATTTAGGAAAAAGGAAGAAATAAAAAAGCCTCTTGCAGTGAGTTTAGATTAAGAAACTGTGACCTTTGGGACTAAATCCAGCCCATTTTCTGCTTTTGTAAATAAAGTTTTATTGAACACAGTCAAGTGGCTACATTTGCAGCTAGATTCGTGTCATGTTGCTGCTCCAGGACTGTGTATTCTCCCTCAGTGTTGGAAGGTGGTCCTTCCTTCTGCTGAGAACCTAAATGAAGAAGTATGTGAACTCCAAAGTGAAGGTAGAAGGAGATCTTATCAAGGAAGTTAAACTGAGGTCGGGCTTCACTGAGTTGAACCTGGTTCTACGTGCCAGTTCCAAGCAGAGCACACACAAGAGATCTTCACAATGTGTTTGTCTAATCAACAAATATTTTTTTTCTATGAAAGTTTATCACAAATTAACTTCCTCAAAACAACCTGCCAAGTTGGGTTTGGGTCCCATATTAATTAACTGTAACTAAGAAATCCAAAACCTATGCATAAGAGTAGACACATTTTTTTAAATCCTGGCTCATTTAGCAGAATTGAGTGTTTGTAACACATACCGCATGGTCCATGATGCTGGGAACGTTTACTCCCTGCCTTTTTATACCAGAAGTGCTCAAACTTTGGTATAAGCCCCTCAGACACCAAAGAGACATAAATTAGGGCTCAGTCTGCAAGAATGATATTTATAAGTACCGGAAGGAGGAAACATGTGAAAATTGTAGTGTATAGACAAAAATTCGCATTAGAATACAATGAGGAGTTACTTTACTATAACAGAAGAGGAACAAAAGCTAGGATGGTTAACCTTGAAAATAAGAAAGCAGGATATCTAACTTCACTAAATTCTAGAGTATCTTGTCACTTATCCTGGATACACCTGGTGAATTCCATTAGTAAATGTTGCTCTCCAATGCAAGTGTGCCTGAGCTATTAGGTGGAGTAACACTGGTATTTTTCATGACTTAATTGTCTTGCAACTATTATTAAAAACAAATAACCTTTCTGTGTATTTACATTTTCTGCTTCAGTTATACATGAAAAGTTTACTACTAATCTTAAAGAACTAAATGTAAATGGGCCACATAAATTAATACTGTAAATATATAGAAGAGTTTCACACATATTGATGCTTGATCATAGTTTCTTAGAGATTTTTTTTGCAAGCTAAATTAATATGAGGAATAAAATTCCATCTATTCTGAAAAATGTTGTATGTACTCTAAGTTGGTAAACCCTTAATGAATTGAGGAAAACATTAAAGATGAAAATAAAACTTATATTAAGTTTAACGAAATTATGGTCAACAGGCTTACTGCATAATCTGACAAATTTTTTTTCAGTTATTTGGCTTTGTGGCATTTCTATTGTGGGAGTCAGTTAAAAGGTGGAAGAATCATTTGTATGATATATTTGGGATACTGCGTTTTTACAGTTTTTAATTTAATCCTAAATCAGAATATTGATATGCTTTGCTAGTTAAATTTTCATACTTGAACACTTGAATATTACTTCCCAGACAGCATTCTTAGTCACAGAAAGAGCTCCAATAGTCTCATAGCTTGTTTCTTGCCAATGAACTTTGTCTAAAATCCCGATTTGTTTTAATACTAGAGCTGTCTTTTCGTCTACTGCCAAGTTGGAAATTTGAAGCTAAATATTACTTTCCAGCAGCCCACATTTGTCAGCAGGGCCAGTCCTTCAGCTGCTTTCAGACATGTGTGAGATCAACAGCAGCCACACAGGGGTGTTTGGTGATGACCTTGGCCATGATGATGAGAACTTAAGAGAGGCTCAGACTGTGCAGTCAGGAAGTGACTTCCACATTAATGGCATCTGCTCAGGTTTTATACCCTTACTTTCCATTTGTGGTCAGTGACCAGGGGAAGGGACTCAGCTGAAAAGAGAGGGCAACCTTTGACAGTGATAATCATTTAAAATCTTTATCTTTCCCACTGTGGTTTTTCAGTTGTAACAAGTGTTGGCATAAGCTAATCCAGCTCATATATATACATATATATATATATATAATTTTTTGATATGTGGAAAACATATTAAAATACCATATCATGTTGGGGGCAAGAGTCAATAGGTTTCTAGATTGTGTATTTTAAAGCTTTGTATTTTGACACTCTGAAGACAAGTACCACATGATCACTGGACACAAAAGGACAGTGCAGAGATCAAAGCTATCTTTCTCTTCATTTTCCTCCTCAGGCTTTAATGAAAAACAAAACTAGGTTGCATTCGCCTTTTCTTTTTAAGTCATCATTCACCTTTTAATGATGTTTTTATTTCTCTACATTCCCTCTAGTGAATGTATGTTTTTTCTCCACATTGATATAACCTTTAATACTGTTTCCCTTCTTTGTATACCTTACAACAACTATGCTATCCTTTGAATAAAATGTTCTGCCTCATTGTGGAGCATATTTTTACATTTTGACTGTATGTGATGCTTAGCAAAAGCTCAAATGTGTGGTTTTCAGATAGTCAGCCTGTTCCTCTCTCACATCCTGGAACTGAATTCATAAATTGATTAAAGTCATTGAGCATCTGCTACTTTCTCTGATCCCTATCCATAGTTTCCAGTACTGTAACAATACCTGTGTGACAGGCAATCTGGAGCTGAGCCCCTTCTACTTTAATCTCTGCACTCATCACCTCCGTGATTGCCACTGCACCACCCCTTTCATCAGCTCTTCACCACTGGAGCTGCTCTCAACACCATCCCCACCATGGGTGTCCACCATCCCTGGCTCATGGCCAGCTCCACCACAGCTGTCACTGTCATCTGTAAGAGCAGATGATGCCTCTGAGGATTTGACAAAGAGTTATTCTCATTTCTACACTCAAGGGTGGTACCTTCTCTGCCAGGTATCAACTTCTAAAATAACTAAGAATGGAAAATGCTTAGCGTTGTTGGTGGAAAAGTTACATGGGCTATAAAGTAATCAAAGAAAAATAAGAAAAATCTATCAGATGAAATAGAGAAAGGGGCTAGCATATTATCTTGAAAATACAACCTAATTTCATTGTATCTCTGTCATTTCTAAACAGAGAAAGTCTTCCAATCAGGCGTTAGTACAGTTTGAAATTCCATTCCACTCAAGTCTTTTACAGGCAATGACGCATAATACTTCCTTCAAGGCTAAAGTTCAATTATTTGACAAAAAGTAAAGGTTGACTCCAAAGGGCAGATCCGCTTCACAGTGAAGAGAATGGTGTTTTTTGCTGTATAGCTTTTATTTTGACCACTAAAGTTGAGATAACCATGAAAAGGAAGAAATGACGCTATCCTATTCGATCTCTCTCCAACACAGTGTTTTGACTAAAGACTACGATTCTCTTGGTTGTCACATAGGGTCCACAATAATGCAGATTTTCTGTATTATCACAGAAAACTCTGGAAATCAATACTTGTTTATGAAATGTCTACATATTTTAATCAATCTCTATATGCAAACACGTGTAACAGTAAATCACTGCAAAAATAAGAAATCACCTCTTAGCTCCATGTACTAAGAAAGGAAGAATCTTTGTGAAAATATGGAACATTTTTCTCTAAATCTTGGCATTGTTTCCAAACTCCTGAAGAGGTTTCAAAAACCTAGAAGGATCATTATTACAAAACTTTAACCTAGTGAAAATTATGGCTTAGGAATTTAAAATGCATTAGCATAAGACTCAGAAATATCATACCTAGTATTCAACCAAGAGAAACCAAAAAAACACAAAAATATAAGATAAAATTTATTTATAAGATTATAAGATTTATAAGCAATTTTCTTCATTATTTCCTCCAAACTAGTAACAACTCCTATCACACATTCATAAAATAATAAATGAATAAACAAATTGTGGTATATCTATGCAAGTGTAAACTACTCCACAGTAGTTGTTATATCCAACAGTTAAATGACATTGTTAGCATTGTGCTCATTGAAAGAAATCATACATGCAAGGCTACATGCTCTATGATTCCCTATGTAGAAGAAGACTAGAAAAGGCAAACATATAAGGTTGCATTAAGGTTTAAGGTGGAGTTTTCCATTTGTAAGAGACAGCTTTCGACATCTTAAAGTAAATATTGGTAAAAGTCAGCGAAGGGTGTCTTTTCCATAGACTATGCTGTCACACATAGTATTACATAGAGGGTTATGCACAGTATTACATAAAACAAATGATCACCGCATGACCAAAGCTGAACGGCAATATGTTATATTTAATAAAGAAAGCTTTTTTGCGTATATAACCGCAGTTCTTGGGCAAGTACAATAAATTTGGCAAGTCTCAAATGATCACAGATATATATGACTGCCTAGTTTCTCAAGAAAATTCGCATGTGCAGCCACTAATCTCTAGTGAGGCTGTGTTTGAGGATAGGGATTCAAGAGGTCATATGTTGAAATGAGGTTATGAAGAAGGGGTGCTAATGTGATAGGATCGTTGACCTTACAAAAATGTAAGCTACATACGATACGTAACATCTGTCCCCCTTCCTCAGTCCCTGTTATGTTTCTATCTAGATGTTCTCTGAAGTCTCGTGTGATCATAGGTGAGGTTTGTGGGAGGTGAGTGGATTATGGGCAGGTGACGCTCACGAGCGGACCCACCCACGGGTGAGGTGAGCTAAATGTAGTGTTGGAAGGAAAGCCTGGTCTGATGAGGTAAGTCCATGGTGGTGTGGTCGGGCAGGGTCCAGCTCTCTCCCTCCTACATCTCTATCTCTCTCTGCTTCCTAAGGCCACGGACTGATTTTCCTCCGCCCCACCCTCTTGACCATACTGCCCCACCTTGCAGCCAGAAGACCATGGACTGAAGTCTACAAACCGTGAACCAGAATAAACCTTTCTTCCTTAAAGTGAAAGATCATGTGAGCACAGAGCAAAAGGGAGATCATGTGATACCAAAGAAGAAAACCCTCTCCAGGGGCCGTGGATTTAGCTCAATGGTGTCATGGCTGACTGGCAAGCCCTAGTCCCGAGTTCCATTCCTGGTAACAAGAAGAAAGAAAAGAAAAAAGAAAAACCTCTCCAGAAAACAAATTGGCCAGAGCCTTGATACCTGACTTCCAGCCTCCTCAACTGTCAGAAATAAATATCTTCTGCTTAAACTACACAGACTATGATATTATGTTATAGCAGTCTGTGCTGACTGAAACAATAACCAGTTAATCTTTTAATTATGAGATGTGTTTAAAATAGCATAAAAGATCAAACATACCTCATTATCAGTGAGTATGAGTTGAAATGAGTGAATATATCAATGTGCCATGCTGAGAAGGTAAAGATCATGTTATCTCTGAATTTTTTATATTCTTCAAAGGTCAAAACTACTGCATCATAAAAAGCGTAATGTCACAAAGCGTACCAGTTATGTATTTTTTGATTCAACTTTTGCAATATATTATGGAAACTTTAAATTGTTGAAACATGAAATGCCACAATCAGACCATGTTGTTTGCAGTCTTCACACAGCGTAGAGTTAGCAAAAAAAAAAAAAAGGAAAAGAAAGAAAGAAAGATGGACCTAATCCATTGTCACTGGTCAAACTAACTATAAAATTAGTTATAAAACTGCTTTTCAGCATTTGCCTATGTAAGAAAGGAGATGATATAAATAACTTTTAAATATTTACATATTATTTGGGTTTTGTTCTTTATTTAAAAGGTTTTAGTCAAGGAAATATGGATTATATTTAAGATATCATCAAACTTTAGTCATAATATTCATTTTGAACAAAGCCACTAAGACGTTTCTATTTTAATGGGTTTGTGTCTAAGTTGTGTAAGGACAGCTTAGCTCTACTAGTAACAGTATTAGCTGCTATTTAGTGAGGGTTTCTCATGTAGCAGAGTCACTACATGGGATAGCCTTTCACAACATGTCTCTAAAGTACACTTTATGATCCACAGTTGGACAATAAACTAAAAGCTAACGGTTATTAAATGTTTAGTGTGAACTGAGCTCTGAACTTTACATGAATACCTCCAGGGGTGCCTATACCAAGAATTTCCAATGTAGTAAGTACATTAGATCTTCAAAGGGTGGAGGACCCTACTGTGAACTGTGCATGCTGGAGATACAGATTGCCCACTCCCGCATCCGTGGAACAGTTGTCCTCCGTGAATCTGCTGGCTGGTAACAAGCAGGTAGGGGACGGCTGATGAACCCTCACCACTCAGGGTTGCTATCTTAGTTGCTACTTTTTTCAGCCTTCAGGTCAAAGCAGGAGGCAAATTCCTCCCAGTTATGCAAAGCAATGAATCACCTGAAACTGACTCCAAAATGAAAATCTTTCCACTAGATATCACATCATAATTTATACAGATGCACTCCAAAGCATTTTTATGAGCACACTTAGTAGATCAAATGTAACACAGTAGTATATTTAGTAGTTGTTGTTTTCAATCCTAGAGTTTTCAAAACATAAGGTAGGATAAATACAATGCAAACACACCCACTGCATTCAATTCCTATACTACAATATGTAAACAAAATTGTAAGAACTACTGATAAACTTTCACTAAATATTTTGGTAGATGGATTGAAATTCTGAGTACTGTGTGAGATTGTCATGCAATCTCAATACATATCATGACTGCGATGTTCTAGATACAAGTGCCCCACTCAGCAAGATTCCTCAGTTGTCACACGCCAGATGTGGCGTTCTGTCTTGGGCAATGGCCTTTTGTCAAAGGCCTATGTAGTTTCTTTCTGTTTTTCTAGGGCAGTCACATGCTCTTCACGGTGCTGCAGTAGCACCACTATTATTGAGCTATTGGATATTTTCTGTTTAAAAAATTGATCTCTTACAATACTCATTCTTCCTTTTCTAGCAGGTTCTTTCAAAAATTATAGGAAAACATTTACCTCCTTTAAATAGATAATATCTCACCCTTTAGCATAATTACTTATTGACATACCCATAATTACTTATAAAGGTATTGCATATAAAGCTAGAAAATGTTGACTTTCAAATAAAAATGTCATTCATCCAAATATTTGTAAGTTTTGTTAGACTAAATTTTTCATTAAACTCCAAAAACTTCTGTTTTTCAAAAATCTTCTGTTTTTGTTTTTCAAAAACTTGTAAGAGCCAAAGGAATTTAAAGTAGTAAGTTCCAGCCACTGAACTTGCACGTTATCAGCTGCTTAAAAGCAGCTAAGTGATGTTATTTAGTTGTATTTCAATTGACAAATCATTATTTTTATATTATGCAAGAGAATGTGTTTTGATCGATGCTTACATTATTAAAAAAGAGATAACCAATCTACTTAATGTTTCTATGACCACACCAACTTATCTTTGTGTGTGTGTTACGAAAATACTAAAAAAAAAAAAATGTTTAGCTTGGGTCTTCAAAAATAAAGTTTTGCATTACTATCTGCTTCTTTTTTTGTGAGAATCTTTTTTGGTTTATGTCTTGTACTTTGTGTAACTACTTTGAAGATAATAATAAATAATTCATTAACTACTGATATATTATTTTCTTAGGATGTTTTATGTTTTCATAAAATAAAAGATATAAAGAAAGACACGGCATTTTTAAATGCATAGGGCATTATTATTAACTATAGTCATCATGTACTACCATATATCACTAAGACTTATTTCTGTGAAAAAAACTTTTTTTTGGGGGGGTGGTTTTGAGACAGGGTCTCACTATGTAGTTGACACTGACCTGGAACTCAGTATGTAACCCAGGTTGATCTCGACTCACAGTGATCCTCCCGCCTCAGCCTCCCAAGTGCTGGGATTACAGGTGTGCACCACCACACCCAGTTTAACTGAAAATTTTTACGGTTTGACCAACAGCTTTTTACTGGGCCATGTATCAAACGGGCTGCATTGTGGCCTATTTGCCCTCACATATGATAAACTGTGTTCCTTTTACCTCCCATTAGGCTTCCTTCCCTTCCTCCAATTTTTCCCCATTCCCACTTCTGCTGTAATCTTCCTTCTTTCGTGTTATCTCATTTATTCCTTGATTTGTTTGTTTATTATTTTAGATTCCACATATGGGAGAAAATGTGCAATATTTGACTTTCTGGGTGTGACTGAACACGTTAATCTCCAGTTCCACCCTTTTTCCTGCAGGTGACGTGATTTTGTTCCTCATTGTGTTTGAATAATACCCCACTGCAGACATATACCACCTTTTCTGTACCCATTCTTCCATTGATGGACACCTGAGCTGCTTCCATAGCTTAGTTCTTGGAAATCATGCTGTAATAAACACCAATACACTTGTGCTTCCATGGTATGCTAATGCCTTCCAGAATATTCAAAGGTGTGTATATCTGACTCAAATGGCATCTCCACATCAACTTTTTAAAGAAGACTCCACGTGAGTTTCCATAGTGACTTTACTAACATAGATTCCCACCAAGCGTGTAGAAGTGTTCCTCCCTGTCCATCCTGCCCAGATTTTATTGTGTTTTGTTTTTGTTTCTGTTTTTTTTTTTTTTTATTGAATCTGATGATAGCCATTGTGACTTGGGTGAGACAAAATCTCAATACAGTTTTGATTTGCATTTCACTGGTGGCTAAATATGTTTAATTTTTTGCATATAGTTATTGACCAGATGGACCTTTCGTGAAGAGCCTATCCCCTTGACATTTTATTACTTTTTTATTAGTGTTAAGTTTTCTCAGTTCGTTATATATTCTGGATATTGATCCTCTCTCAGTGGAGGACTTGACAGGCATTTGCTTTCCTTTCTGCAGATGTCTCTTCCTCCTGTTAATTGCTTCCTTTGCCATGCAGGTTTTGAATTTGATGCCATCTATTTTTATTTTTCCTGAACCACAGGAGCTCAGTAAGTCTTTGATTGTGCTTCTGACCTCAACTGTTCCTCTATGTTTTCTTCTGAATATTCCCATTTATATCCCATTTTATTTCCAATATTGAATTAATTTTGAATGATTATTTTCGAACCCAACCCCGTGTATGTTTAAACAATCTATTGATCTAAGTGTCTTTTATGAATTTTGTAATTGTTTTCATGGTGATACAATAATAATAAAAATAATAAAACATATATCTGGACTCACTGGTTTCTCAAACAGGGCTTGTAAAATTTCTAATTTGATGAGCAATAGTAGTGCCAGGAGCATCTTTTGTTGTAATATTAGGTTTTGACCCAGGTTCCTTGGGATTCCTTTGGTGGCAGCAGTGTTCTTGGTCCTCATGTAGCTTGGTGTCCTCTTGGTGTCATGAAGAGCGGCCTTGGGCAGCTGCTCAGCACACCTAGCAGTGAGCATTAGAAGCTTGGAACTCAGTCCCATTACCAAGCTCCAGCAATGGGAGAGAAACTGACAATTGAGTTAACAGTTGATCTAATACAGTCTATATGTTGAAGGCTGCATGCGCACACACACACACACACACACACACACACACACACACACAAATATACAAACTACAGGATGCTAGGGGTTTCCAAATTACAAAACACAGCCATGTGCTGGAAGGTTGGTTGTCTCTGTATCCAATAGGTCAGAAGCTCTTGTACTCAGAGCCCTTCTGGACCTTGCACCAATTACTTCATTCATCTGGATGTTCATCTGTATCATTTACGATGTCTTTATCATGACTAGTAAATGTAAGTAAATGTTTTCCTGAGTCATAATAATGATCAAACCAAGGGGACCTTGACATCTGTAGCTCCTTGTTCAGAAAAGCAGATGACAACCTATGATTTGTGAACTGGGGACACCGTCGTGGTACTGAGCCTTTTAACCTGTGGGGACTCCGTGAACTCCAGGCAGTTCGCTTCGGAATTAAACTGCAGGACACCCCGTTCGTACTCACAGAGAACTGGAGAATCATTTCCTGTGGAAAATTTACACACTTTCTGTCAGAAGAACTGGTGTAGAAAAACAAGGTTTTTTCCTTCACTTATGTCTCAGCTCTTATTTTTTAAATTTTTAAAAAAACGGGTCCATGTTTGCAGTACACCGTGCTTGCCTTGCTCGTGCGGGATTGGTACACATACCTGACACGTGCCAGTTCCCTTGTTCAGCCCCGCCCTGTCCCTCCCGCATCTACCAATCTCTTGATCACCTTTGTTCTCTTTTTTTGTACATGTTTGCATTACGGAATGCTTATATTCTTTGCACGGAGTGGCACGTGTACATAACACATCTTCATTGCTGTTTGAATCCCTTCCCCTCCCTTCCGTCTCTTGACTACTTCCCCTTTGAGAAAGATCTCTGTCCCTACTTCCTATTATCTAGCTTGTGTTTCGCTCTTTATTTATACTTTCAGCTTCTCATATAAGAGAACCCATGGGGTATTTAACCTCTTGTGTCTGATTTAATTCAATTAGTAGTATGTTTTCAAGGTGCAGCCATTTTCCTACAAGTTTCTCTCACTCCCTTAATGGCGTTGTGTGTAGGTAACATTGATAGACGCATGTGCTGCCTCTGTGATTTATCTGTTATGGATTGTGCTACTGTAACTATGTGTAGGCATATATCATATTAGTAAAAAACGCGCCAACTCTGCCTCAGAGGACTAATGTTTATAATACATAAAGAACCTCAAAAATTATATCTCCCAAAAGCAAAGACCCAGTGTAAAATGGGTAAGTCAAATTTTACTTTTTTCAATTTTGATTAGTTTTGTCTCTTTCCTATGAGATACACAGTTTTTATTTAAATACATTTTGTGATTACTCTTTTATTATTTCAGACTTCTTATTTACTGAGGGTTATGTTCTGTATAAAATAAATCTTCATATTTTGAGGATAGCTTCACAGTCTAATGTGTCGTGTATTTTTATAATATTTTGTTGTTTTTGAAAAATATAGATTCTGAAATTCTTGGATAAGATTTCAGATATATCCTCAAAACTGTACATCGAACAATTTGTGAAGTGAAAATTTCTATATCATTTCTTTTCTATCAACTTGTTTTATATCTACCTTAACATGCATACAATAAAATAATTATGATAGTAATTTGCAATTTTTCTTACAAATCTATAAAATGCTTATTTTCTGAGTTTTTCATCTGTCTGTCTTCATTGCTAATAAAATATCTCAGCTTTCATTAACCTAAAAGCACCTTTGGATTATTATTGAAAAATTGACTAACTACACATAAAATTCTAGTTTGATAGTTTTTATTTCACCCTCAGTAGTCTACTGTTCTACCATATTTGAGTGTTCTTAATTATGCCTGAGTGCAGTTTTAATTAAATGTTATTCTTTAAAGACGATTAGTCTTTTTTTCATTGGCAACCCTTAAAATACATTCTATTATATAATATTATATAATATATACCATGTATCCATATGTGCATGTCCAGTAGATGAAGTCTTCATTTTGCTATTTCTCTGTTGCTTCCTTTGGTTCCACTCCTGGTTGGTTTTGTTCTTGAATGTTGTTTGGATCATATGCTTTGTTTGAAAACTACTTCTTTTTGTCAGACTTTTTTAATGAAAATTTTTAGTGTTATTTTTATTTTCATCTTTTCTATTAGTATGCATTTGTAAAACACAATAAATACATGTATATATATATACATATATATATATACATATATATGTATATATATGTATATATATATATAGTTTTGTACTGGGGATAGAACTCAGGACCTTGCACTTGCAAGGCCAGTGTTGGAACCACTGAGACAAATCCCAGAGCCCTTATATTCTTGGTCCTTTTTATTTCCCCTTCCTCTCCTCCCTCCTTTCCTGTATCCATTCCCTTCCTCTCCTTCCTAGCTTCATATAGTCTACTTCCTTATTTCCTATCATCTGTCTTTTATTTTGTTCTTTAAATTATGTATAATTTGGTCCTCTGCTATAAGAGAAACCACCCAATATTTAGCCTGTGTATGATTTATTTCACCTAGCATTATGGTTTCCAGGTGCCTACATTTTTCTACGAATGATTCAAATTAATCGATGATACAAGATAACGTCTGTACATATTGATGTGGTGATATGGTTATCTTCTGCAAAATCATTTTAAATGAATGGGGAAACCATAGAGAATTCTTTCCTCTATCCTGTAGATTTTGGGACTCTACAGTGCATAATTGTTACCTGTAGTCACCTTATTGTGTGGTGGAACACCAGAATGTCTCACTCTCACCGGTACTGAAGAGTACTGTATCTTAGCAGACACTCATCAACTCATGCCCTACCCTGTGCCCATGCCCATCTACTTATTCTACTCTCTATTTATAGGGGATCAAAATGTTTAGTTTTCATATATGCATAAGATCAGGTGCAATTTGTCTTTGTGTGTCTCATTTCACTTAATTAAAATACCCAATCTCATCTATGTTGTTACAAATGTTGTTACATTCTTTTTATAGCTGAATTAATATTTCATTGTGAATGCAAAGCACATTTAAAAAACGTTTTTCCCAAATATAATTTCTGATAATTCTTTTATATATGGGCCTGAGGGTGAATTCCTCCACAAAGGGGTTGTGACTATTTTTCAGCTACTATTCTGGCAAGACGGAGACTGAGAAATTTTATAATAAATTCCCTTTCTTGATCTTTGTTGATTTGCCCCCAGCCCCCATTTTATGTGAGGGCTAAAAGAAGCAACTTTCTTAAATGTCATTTTATATATGTTAGGGTTTATTTCTCTTTTTATTCTGGTACAGGTGCACCAGTTTTAGGTTTGAGTTTCCTGTGGAGATTCCACTTTTAGTTTTTCCACCTTTCACTTCCCTCTGCCTCCCACTGTTTCCTCGGTTCACCTTTTCTGCTTTCACAGTGGAGCTTTCTGGTAACCTAAGTTCTTCAGAAGATTTCCAGTTGAAGACAAACTTAGAAACTTACTTCCTTTCTGAAATCATTGTTTCCAGATGATTTTGAAGATTTAAATGACTTTATCTGGAGCCAGATCAGTGATCCTTTTATAGATCCTTTCAGTGTTACAATAGTAATAGAAAATATTCAGTCTATTTCCTCACAACAAGAGAAATGGAATGGCATGAACCCTTTAAACATTTCTCTCCTTTAAAGAATTTTGCATGCATTTCTTGCGAATTATAGTTTAATCAACAGCCAAAACTTTTCTTAATAAATACTATGAAAATGTCTATCCCCGACTGTAATCTCTTATTCACTTCATGCTGAAAAGAAGTGTTCAATACAGAGATTCTAATGGAAACCTATAAAACTTATTTTCTTAAAAATTCTACATATTTGCATTTAAATTTATTCAGCAAATCAATTATCATTGAAATAAATCATCATTGAAATAAATAAAAAGTAAATAATAACTGCTAGGATTGATCCCTTCTGGGGTAATTTAATTTCCCAGACTGCTTATTTGAGGTGTACTTTAATTTTTAAAAAATATTTGTTTGATACAAGATGATACATTCTGGATGCATCCAGCTAATTAATACCTGACTTAATATTAGATAGATTTCTAGTCCTTCCTACAGCCACTCCTTCCAGGGTCGAGTCCTGACCCATTAGAAATCTACACATTAACTTTTCATACATTTGAGGCGGTGAGATTTTTTTTTTCTGCGTTTCTTTAAGAAGAGAATGAGCAAAAGCTTTAATTAAATGCATTATTAGTTAAAATTTTAATTTCCAGCTAAAAAATTAAAATTAAAATCATCATATTTTCCACAAAAAATAGAAGAAAATAGACAATGGGATAAATTATAACTTATTAATTTAATGGCAATTGGAATGTTTCGAAAAAACATTTTTACCTTTTTTTCTTAACTAAAACAATTTCATTATATTTGATAATGCAAGCAAATGCCCTTCATATGATGGATTTCACAGAGACCTAATCCATTGCTGTTTTATATAGAATAAGAAGACTTGGAGGAATAACTTTCCTTGTCCATGCCCTACATGATTCTAAGTCTTCTGAAAATAAAGTATTACTTTTATTCTCTCCGAAATACATCCAGAAAATACACATCCATTGGACACATATGGAAGACAATACTGTCTCTCTAAGTGGCTTTCTAACTTCTCTAGGCAGGTAGGCTGTTCACTGCAAAAGACCATATTTTTGAAAGTCAAAAAAATTTTTGCCAATCATTTTCCTTAATAACATGAAAAGTGGTCTTATAATCAGCAAGCTTCCGCCAAAGAATATAAAATTTCATCTATGATTATCAAAATAACAGTTAAGTCTCCTAACCATTTTAAATTTACACAGTTCATTTTGTTTATTTTTATTAGAAAGTGAACATTTACAAGTCCTTTAAGATAGAGGCAAATCCATAACCAATATGTCCTTATTTGTGCGTATTCATTACTTAACAATAAGCTCAGAAGAATTTTTCTTCTGTTTCAAAAGCATTGCACATCAGCATGGAGTTGCTCTAGCTTGAACTTTCTCTCTGTACATATATCTGCTTAAATCATGGCTCAGTGACAGCTAAACCAACACTGACCTCTCCATAGGGGTGACATTAAAAATTTTTGTGGTTGGTGCTTTTGAACAAAATAACACATAACTTCCAGGAACTCCCATCCAATGCATATTTTCTTGGCTTTTTGTTCATCATTTTCTTTTGTGTCAGTGACTTTTAGATGGGGAAAATATAGCTTTAGCTTTGAGCTTTCCTCTTTTAGCACTTGTAGATTGTAATATATATTTTTCATGGCACCTAGTAACACATAAAGATGATGTTATGACACATAAGAAAGAGAAAAGGAGAATGAGTGTGAGAGACTGGGCTTTCACTATCTTGAGGGTAAAGTACCCATACTGCTGAATTTTTATAATAAAAGTTTCTCTTGAGAAGAATAGATATTATTTTTAAATAGGCATGCTGTCCTATTTTCTTTCATTTTTCTAAGGTTGAATGATTTCCTCCACTTTATGTAATATAATATTACAAGCAAAGGCAAAGTCTTGTGAAACACATTTCTCCTTGAATAATATTGCACTTATTTGCTGGTATTTTAAAGGCCAGTAAGCACAATTTATTAAAATGCAAGCAGGTAAAGGTGTCTATTCTTTCAGCATAAATTGCATAGTTGCTTAATTTTATTTACTACTGTAAATTAACAGTAACACTGCTGCAGATATGGCAAGCAAAGATTCAAATGCAAACATATGATAGCTCCCTCAAACAAACAAAAGATATGTATCCATGACAACCACACTGCTGAGATCCATAGGTGTTTGAATAAGATGCTCTTTAGCATCATGTATATTTTTAAAAGAGCTGACATATATTTACTAAGATAAAATTTATGAATGTATAAATGGAACTGCAGAAGGTGCTGTTGAATTCATTTATGATTTACTTGACCCAAAGCATTAGGAATGTTCATCCCTGAGAAGCCTGCTGGCTAGGATCAAATTGATCTATTCTTTGGTTTTGATTTGCATTTAAGGGAGGGGCTTTGGAAATCTTTTTACTTATTTTGTCTCTTTTACTTTTCTGAGGGAGGAAGGAAGAGTGAAAGGCAACAATAGATTGTCAAATAAAAACTGCTGCTTTAATTCATGCCGAAATGTATGACAGACTATGTACATAAAGATTAGAAGATATTTTCAAAAGAATTTAGAATACAAGAAGAGACCGGTAGAATATTCTTGGGTTCAATCCCCAGTACAAAAAGCAACCAATGACCTTCAATTGTTAGACTTAAGATTTACAAATAGATTAATAATATGATAATTAGTATAGTATTCTTTGAAGATATATATGAACATTGTTTAAGTAACATTCATATATAAAAATATGAATGTTGAACAAAGTTCAACCGTTAAGCAACTTAAATTCCTTAATTTGAATAGAAGCCTCCGAACATGGATAAAGTATTACTAGAGTCCAAAGCATAGTTGGACAAATTAGCACCTTTGTTGCTGAAGGAGAAGAAAAGCAGAAATAAAAATGTATATATGGATGTTACAAAAGGAATTAATCTGACGTAACTAAAATCCTTGATTATGTAGAAAATAAGGCCAACATTTTTCTAGGGAGACAAAGATAAAAAGAATTCCAAGTTAAACTTGTGAGCAGAGAGATGAACTTCGTGAAAATGTAACAATATAAAAAGCAAGATGAATCAAATAATCTCATCAGAAAGAATCCCAAGTCGAAATACAGCTGGAAATCACAAAGTGACATATTTCCTTCAGTGATCTTCAGCACCTGGATTTAGGAGAAAGTGAAATTGTTGGACTGACCCAGAGTGGGTGCAGTTAACGGGGAAGGACACGGTTCTACCGGCAGTAGTGCCGGGGCAAGAGTGCATATTTATTCAGTAAAGGAGCGGGGTGCCCAACTTGCATAGGAAAACAGGGCATAAAAGAAGAATTTAAAACAAGAGTGGAATAATACTCTTTTGTATACAGCAACCATTCATTAACTTATTCACAAATTGAAAGTAGCCTGCGTAGATGGCTACCTCTGTCTTACCTAGTTTTCAGTAGAGAAATTCTTTCACATATCTAAGGCCAAGACTTGTTTCTGTCATATTCAGTCCCACCGCTGTTTATACTGCGGACTTTCTTCCTGTGCACGTTCACATTCTCTTACCTCTCCGCCTCAGTCCCTGGAATTATATACAGCCAAACAAAACGCGTTTCTGTGTCCATTTCTAATCAGTCCTCTCATGTCCCCATCCTGCTGTCCCCTTTTTCTACTCTTCCCTTCGCATCATACTGAAATACCCCCAATAAGTGTCCCAATGTAGACTACTTTGTCTTTTTTATTGAGTTTATTGGTAATATATATAGATTTGTACCTTTACATGATATATCTTGCTTTTTTGGCCATATATTTCTCTTGCATTCTGTTTTTCCTTTTCAGAAATATTTATTTTGTTTGTGTATATGCCAGTGACTAATCCAAGTTCTGTCAATGTAGAAATAAACCAAGTATATTTAATCTATGATTTTATTAAACTTACATTTCACTTGGGATTGAGAGAGAAAAACAATGAACAAATAAATATTTGTCAGGTGGTAAATAATGCTTTTCTGCATAGTAATTATGCACAGTAATTTCTGCATAGTAATTCATTAAACAAATGTTTAATGAATAGTTAAAAGATAAAGTAAACTTTGGAGAGAAAAACATTATCTCTTGTTCCTGCTAGACATTGGTCCAAAACAATAGTTTCTTACCATTAGTGAAATTGACAAAACAATTTGTATGCTGTATATGAGGGGCTTCACTGAAACCAAATCTGTAGTTTACTGCTGACCGTCTTTGTCTCTTTGTGAAAATAAATAATAAACTCGGTAGAATTTTAACAGGCACATACATAAAAATAACAAAGCAAACATTTGAAAATCTATCATTAATGGGGAAAAAATTGAATATTCGCAATAGCTCAGAAATCTCTGACAATGACCATGATTTATGTCCCCAGGAGTGGCTATATAATTGTGGATTCCATTTCAAAAGGAAAATTTGGGGACCCTTTATTCAAAAACTATCGTGGATTTTAAACTGGTAAATTAGGTCATTAAAAAAATGTAGGATCTTCTGAAACTGCGCAGGGCCCGCCCCTGGCTGTCCTAAATATCGCTTTCTGATTCTCACGGGACAGACTTTCAGACCACTGAAAATAAACATTCACTTGCCTCATACATTTCACGCCTTCCATGTTTGGTTGAATCATTTGAAACTCGTACTTTTTATAGGTCACTTAGCAATATAGTCTTTAGGACTCTGTATTTCAACTTTACACAAATAAAATCCTAATATATTAGTTCTTTATTTTATTATGTTTTAATGTTTGCAATTATGATATGTAAAAAATATATTTTCATGTTTATTTTTAGTTTCTCTAATTAAACCTGTTGTGATATATTTCTCTATTTTATAGCCCATTTTAATTTTCTCTTATGTGAAACATGTACTTGGAGATTTTACCATTTTCTGTCAGGTTCTTCAAATCACAGAATTTTTGAAATGTATTATACATGACACTTCTTTGTCACTTATTTTTGTTACAAATAACACCTCCCACTCAGCCTTGATTGTTACTTTTATGCTACCTGTTACTATAGACAAATTCTTATTTTTAATACGATAGTATAAAATATTGCTGATAAATTATTCATGTGCAAATTTTAAAAAATATTACCTTATATTAGATTGTTAATAGTTTAGTTTTGATTTTACACTTAGGATTATTTAATATACCCAGTTCTGATATTTTTATGCACTAGAAGGTAAGACTCTAAATATTTTAATGATGAATATTCCATTATTCCAGCACAATTTAACAAAGAAGTGTATTAGATGTCCAAAAATGTGTAGTCCTTTCCCTAGACTCTGAATTTTGTTGCATTGCACTATTTGCTTGTTTCTGCAATAGTAATAGTACACTGACATGATTAGTCTTAAAGGGAGTTTTCAAAGATTTGGAAATCATAAAGTGTATTGCCTGCATCTTTATTCTTTTTGAAGATCATTTTGGCTATTTGAAGTCTCTTATTGTTCTAGTTGAAGTTTTTAATTGTTTTTTATTCTGGGAAAAATGCCATTAGGATTTTGATAGAGATTCTATTGAGTCTAAATACATTGAGTAATGAGAAAATTTCAACAGTATTGATGATTTCAATCTATGAATATGGAATATCTCTTAATTATTTACATGTGCTGGAATTTTTTACCAGTGGGGTTTTTTTCTCATTGAGTTTATAGGTATATTTTAGGTACACAGTACAATTATATTCATCACTGGGATCTTGTACCTTTACATGACAGGTCTTGGTTCTCATTTTTTCCCCTTATCTCTGCTTAGCAATGTTTTATATCCTTGGTATATATGTCTTTTACTCCTTTCATATATTTAATCATTCTTTATTCTTTTTGATGTGCTTTTAAAGAAGATTGTTTTCTTAATTTCCTTTTCAGATAGTTCTCTGTTAGAATTTAGAATGCAAATACTTTTATTTTGTATGTGTAATTTTACTGAACATGTTCATTTTGTGTGCATGTTTGTGTGTGTCTGCATGTCTCTAGTTTTTAGGGCTTTCTATATTAAGATCATATCATCTGCAGAGACAAATTCCCACTTCCTTGTCGATTTAGATAACTTTATTTTCTTTAGTGTGGTAAGAGTGGTATCTTTTTCTTGTATCTGTTCTTAGAGGAAAAGGTTTCAGTTTTTATCAGGAATTATGATGGTAGTTGTGACTTTATCATATATGACCTTTATCATTTTGAGGAATATTCCTTCTATACCTAATTTTATCAACGTTTGTCATACAAGTTAATATAACAATTACATATTTATATGTGTTTTGAGGCTTTCTTTTAACAGGTCCTTTGGTTAACAGAAGCAAGCTTTACTGGTGACTTTTTTTGTGTAGACTTGCTGTCGTTTCCAATTTGGCTGGCTCTACAGCACATATCTTACATCCAGATATGTAAGAAAAACCAAGCTTTCTGGAATTCACTAGTATGTTATTTTCTATGTTATGAGATTCCCTAGCTAATCTTCCTTTATTTTTTTCATCTTTCCATATTTCATTTTTGACATACACACAATTTTAGCATATATATAATTTTAGGTATATATATATATACATATATATATATATTTAGGTATATATACCTAAATATATATATATATATGTATATATATATATATATTAGCTATATTAAGAAGGAAGAGTAGCGAAATTGTGTCTAGTTCATCTTTTCAAAAACCTAAAGTCTATGTTTCTACCTATATTTTTCTTGCATCTTAGTGAATTTATGCACTGGTACATAAAGCTCTTACTGACTGTACAATACGTAAGAATGCTCTAAGTTTCATTACCTACATTTACACAATCAACATAATAACATTTATACAATGGGATAGTTGTGAAAATTAAATCACACTAAGAGAAGGTTTTGGCACAGTGGCAATTGTTTAGTAAGTATTTAATGTATTTATACAAATAGGAACTACCACTTGGAAAGTTTTCGTTGGGTCACTTCAATAAGCGCACGGGAAAACGACCTGTTAGCATCTTAAACCTTGTTCTGTTTCTTTAAAGAACAGTTAGGAGGGTGGGAAATGAAGGAAGCTTTCACACTGCATACAGCTATACTGAAATTGTTCGTATATACACAAAAGCAGTGCAGACCAAAATGTGGTCTTCTGACCAGAGGTAACCACGTGACCTAGAAAATTGCTTTAAATTCCAATTCTTAGCCTCATCACACACCTACTGAATCAGAAACTCTGACGGTGGAGCCCAGAGGTCTGTTTCTGTGAGCTCTCCCCAGATTCCTTTTGCTAAATCTTGAGGATCATCTGTACAGATGCCACGCAGTAGTGTTTCCTGTGCTCAGTTCTTCTCAGTTGATAGCACTGACTTCTGTATTTCATCTTCAAGCTGCACAATTCTACAGCAAATTCTAACAAAGACACGGGCATGAGAGCTTAGGCCCGTGATGAGACTTCCTGTATGGAGCCACAATATGATTTCATTCCAAGGACACTAGAAATTAACATTCTCACTCAGTTATATCCCGCTAGTGACTGCAACCTCTACCACCATCTTTATTTCTTTGGTGTTGCCAAACTGCTCACACTTATCTTAGTTCCCTCTGATGAGAGTCAATAGTTCTTTGAAATGTAATTCTTTCTTAAAACTCTATGCTTTCTTGGAATCTCAGATTGCTTGGTTGATATTCTGTTTGATCGTCTTCCGATCACATCAATTTTGAAAATTATAGATGGTGCCTTTTATTGATAATCCACCGTCTTCCAATTACAGAAACTACGAATAGGCAAGAAGAACATTTAAGTTTAACATCTTTGTGAGATTTATCATCTAAAGTGGATAGCAAATGTTAGTGTAATAGTAAATGTGAATGTTCCTAACAGAGGAGTTTATGAACTACAACCATGTTTTAGAACAATACCCGAGACTAGAGATTTACAAAACGGCACCCTGATCATGTGCACTTGTGGAGCATTAGATTACACGAGCGGGAACTAGTAGTTTTAAGAAGAGTGAGGATGTTGGAGTCTGAGAAATTCAAACATGTAAGAAGCACAGTTGGGAGAGAGACATGAAGCACCAGCAGGGAAAGACATGAGGTTGTGGAGGCTTCTGGATGATAGAGACTTAGGGACATCCAAGCCAAGTAAAAGATCAAGACAGAACCCCAGTAACAATAAAAGCCACTGAAGATGAGTAGCACAAGGACATTTCGCATACAGAAATAATACTGCTGGGACTGCAGCTAATGAATTTGAAGATGCAAAGCACAGATACCAGGATCAGAAAGGTACTGAGGTCAAGTGAGGGAGAGATGGTGATTTCTTGGACTATACGAATAGCACAAGTGTTACAAAATGGATCTGAGAAATGATTAATTGTCACTACGGATAGTCTTGCGTAAAACCTGCTTACTATTATATATGGGTTAATAATCTTACAATCACACTTTTAATTCAATTTTTGCTATAATATCTTTAGTTCTGGAAATATTTTTTCAAGTTTTTGCAGAACTTGTTTTTATAAAATTGTTTCTTTAAAGAATAAGAAACAATTTTAGAAAGTTAAAATCTTGTTAATTTCCACTTCTATCATAAGCAATATTAGGAACATTGACATTCTCAATATTACATATCATATAATGCTATTTTGACTTGGAAAGAAGAGCTTGCTCTGTTTAAGCTTACTTTCTTTAAAATAACGAAGGCATCACCACAGTGCCTTGCTAACAGATCACTTGACATTGTTAACAAGTATTTTGTTAGACTTTTTAATATCATAAATGTATTTTTCATTTTACTACTGACTTAATAAACAATCAGAAGTATTATTTTCTTAAAAGTCAACTTAAATAACTTTGGCAAATTATTATTTTAGGTCTATTGTTTATTTCTTTCCAGAGCACAATGAGAAGTAAACAATGGCCACAGTTTTTGTCTGACAATTCTTGTAATTATATTAAAATTGAATTAAGATTGGGTGATAAGGTAATAAATATTCAACTGTTTTCTGACTAAATTATCCTTACTGTTTTTGTATTTAATACTATTTCATGTGTATCAATGGGTGTATTTTTATATTCTGCTCACAAAACAATTATCAACAGATGAAAATCTCTTCTTTTGTAAGATGATTTTCAATATTAAATTGAAAAAATGTCATTGAGCTTCACTTTTACCTTTGAAATGTAGAGCGATGAAAACATCACGACTTGCACACTTATAACAAAAAAGTGATATCATTTAACATCTTTCTTTTTCCTACTAGAGAATTGATGTTGAGGAGAAAATGGAAAAAAAAATCCCAAATCGGAAGAGAGACAAACATTTTAAAGAAGAAACGGGACTAAAATGCCTGGTAACTGTGCTTATCTGGAGCAGAGGCCACAGAAGACCACCGGCATTTAGAAGGAATCTTCAGCTAGCAATGCCGAAGTCTTGCATTTGAAGGGTGTGCTCATGTGAGCATGTGCAGACCCTGCTAGCTGAAGGCAGAGAATCCAAACCCTCATTCGTATTTTTCACACAAGAAATTCTTAAGAGCTCATAGGTTCACAGGGAAGATAAAACAGGATGCAGAGGTTGCCTTACATATTTAAAGATGGGAATAGTGTGAGGCATGGGGGACCACAAAAGACTCTACTTCATGTGAGGGGCCTGGTAGCAGGTCAACACTGCATCCGAGAGAGGAGAGGAGCAGTTCCAGAGGACAAAACACGGTGCCTAAATTTACACTGCCTGTCATTAACTGTAGTCTGATCAAATAATCCCATGCCACACCCGGAGCATAACTAGTGCAAGAAAAATTACTAGATAAAACCGTCTAGAAAATACGGAGATGGAATGCATTATTCTCCCCTGGGAGCAGAACAAGGGAATTATCAAAATTGTGTGAGCAGCACCGCCACTACAGGATTTTGAGGTTGCTGTTGTACAGAGGATCACCATAGTAACAATCAAAGTTAAATCCAACCCCATTCCTCACTAGCTGAAAATAAACCTTCATAGAAAGGCCTAGTAGAATGAAAGATGTAGTCATCTCCCATATAAAAGTTTCTTCTTCACAATCTACTTTCAAAAAACAACATACAGAATTTAAGACTTAAAACACAATTTCTAAAGTCAAATCAATAATCTGACAAGATTTAAATATGATACAAGTGGATCATGCTGCTGTCATATAATGGCACAAAACAACTATAATAAATATGTTAAAAGTTATGGTGGACAAAAGAGCAAAATAATAGAGCTGATAGGTAATTTCAGCAGAGCATGAAAACTATGGCCAATAAACTGAGAGTGTTGGAAATCTGAAACAGTAATAAAAATATAGAAAGACTTCAGATTTGACTCAGACAAGAATCTGGGAATCTAAAGGTAGCCGATAAAAATTATTCAACTGAAACTGGATAAAGAAGTTGTGGTTTTTCTATAAAATGGAATATTACTCAGCCATAAAGAGCGAGAGAATAGATTCATTCATAGGAAAATGGATACA
The DNA here is from genome assembly GCF_012274545.1 of Fukomys damarensis. Taxonomy (NCBI): domain Eukaryota; kingdom Metazoa; phylum Chordata; class Mammalia; order Rodentia; family Bathyergidae; genus Fukomys; species Fukomys damarensis. Next base: position 8,912,026 of record NW_022900945.1, read on the forward strand.
TATTGAAGATATACTCCTAAGTGAAATAAATAAGTCCCACATGTGTAAATACCAAATAGTTTCCCTGGTGTGAATATTCTGCAACAATGCATAAGATTCTAATAAGATTACTGACATTTAGAAATGGGAGGAAAGGAGCTAAAGGTGTAGGGAAGGTGTGATACGTAGGGGAAGAACAAAAAGGGAAAAGAAAAAAATGTGAGAGAATGAAAAGATGAAAATAAAGTGTTTGTAGATGGGGAGGGGAGGAGGGAGTGAAGGGAGGGCAGAGGTAAGGGGAAAAAATGAGAATCAAGAATTGCCATGTAAAGGTACATGATCCCAACAATGAATGTAACTGTACTGTATCCCTAAATGTACCAATAAACTCAATAAAAAAAAAAAAAAATTATTCAACTGAGCCTGGGAGTTAGCTCAGTGGTGCCACCACCTGCCTCGCAAGTGCAAGGACCTGAATTTGATCCCTGGCACCAAATAAATAAATAACAATTCAACAGAAGTATAAAAAGCAAATAGAATGAAAAGAAACAAACAAGAAAACTACATAACCAGAAAAAATAACTGTCATAAGAAAATAGTTATGTAAATATAAAGAACTAATAAAAATCAATAAAACACAAACTGATTATTCAAAAGGATTAATTAATGAGAGAACAACTAAAATTTCAATTCAAAGAAAGAGGACATTTCACTTCTGATCTTGCAGGCATTGAACATATACTAAAAAATATGAGAGAAAATTCTATGATCATAAAATTGATAAGCTCTACAAAAGGCAGAAATTACAAAATCAATCAAAGAAAAAATAGAATACTTTCTAAAATGTAAAACTTGAGAATTCAGGAACTATATATTTTCACAGATGAATTCTACTCAATATTTAAATGAGAAGCATCAATCTACATAATCTTCTTTTCCAGAATAGGGCAGAGAAGAAACTACTAGTTTATGTTATGATGTCAGATTTATCCCAGTACCAAGGGCAGACAAGGCCTGAAAAAGAAAGCTATAGAAAAATAAGCCTCAAGATTAAATATCCAAAATTCCTTAACAAAATATCAGCAAATCAAATTTTGCATTATACTTTGAAAACGGATGGTAAAACATAATCAAGTGGGGCTCAGAACATGAAAATAAGGCTGAACAACAGTTGAAGATCAAACCATATACTATTTGGAAGCCAAAGGGAAGTAGACTTCCACGTTGAGGAACCAATGTGAATATTTTTGGAGACACAAACTTCAAATGACCAATAAGATTAAATGAAATCATAGGTGTAGGACCTTACTTCAGTACAACTGTTTTTACAAGAAAAAGAGAAGACGCTGAAGTTCCCCAAACCCAGAGGAAGAGGCCAGGTGAGGACACAGAAGTTTCTATTTGCTAAAGCGTGGAGTCATCTCAGGGGAAATCAAGCTTGTCAACATCTTGTCTTGGTTTTCCAGCCACCAGAATTGTGAGAAAATATATTTCTGTTGTATCTTAACAATCTGTGCTATCTTCTGTGGTAGCTCTGGAAGAAATGATACATTATGTAGCTCACCATATTAGCAAACTAAATTAAACAACAACAACAAAAATAACGATCATCTCATTACAGACTGCAGAAAGATTTTCAAAATTCACATTAATGCATGACATAGAATATAAAGCTCTTGGGCCAGGGATTTAACTCAGTGGCACCATGCCTGCCTTGCAAGCACAAGGTCCTGAGTTGGATCCCTGGTGTACCGCAAAAAATAAAAATAAATAAATAAATAAATATAAAATATAAAGCTCTAGCAATAGAAGAACTATAGTGAACTTCCTTCATCTAATACAGATTATCTACAAATCCTATAGCTAATAGTACACAACAGTAATATACTAAGCAAATATACTATCTCTCCTTACTTCTATTCAACATCATATTGAAAGTTATGACTAGTGTAATAAATCATGAATAAAAATACAGAAAGCTTAGAAATGAAAAATTAAAATTGTCCTTATTTGGAAGGGACATGTTTTTCTACAGAGATGATGTACAATATGTCTTTTTTTTAAAAGTTCTTATAATCAAAAGTTAGAAAGATTGTAAGATATTTGGTCAATATACGAACTTCACTTGAATTTCAGTATACCAGAGAAAAACACATCAAATTAAAAATGTTTGAATTCACTTAAATTCACAACAACAAATGAAGGACTCAAGTACAGCGAGCAAAGTATTTGCTGAATTTATAACTTAAAATTTTCAAAACATTGACAGAATAAAAGGAAGAGTAATTTACTGGTTATGCATTGAATTTTCGTGGATAAGAAATCTCAAAATTGTTAATACCCAAGTTTCCCTCCCATTGTTCTACATAATCTACAAATGAAACTCATTATTTGGCAGTTATCTATGATCTCATCCTAAATTTTGTAGGGAAAGATAAATAGAACAGTATCAGCAATCCATTCTGACAAGGAAAGACATCACTGGAATTGGAATTTATTATAGAGCTAAAATAATCATACTTATGACTCTGGTGAAAAGTGTAGATACCTAAATTAATGGAACAGAAGAGTCCTAATATAGGTTCGTAAAATATAAGTGAAGAGTTTTTGAAAAAGACGCAAAAGCTTTATGATATAGAAAGGATAGTATTTGCCACAAACATCTGCAACAACTAAATGCTCATGTCTAATGTTAATTCAGAATAAATCATGACTCTCAGTGTAAGTGGGCAAGTGTGCAACTTTCAGAAGAAAAATTCAGGAGAAAAGTTCTATGACCTCAGATTTCAAGACTTAATTATGTGATAATAAAGTCAATCAAAAAAAGAAAATTATAAATCGATCTTAACTAAATTAAAATATTTCTGCAAAATCAACTCCTAGTAGGGTAAAACTATAAGTCACAGACTGAGAAAATGTTTGCCATTCATATATAAAAGATTTATATAAAAAGTAAGACTACAGCTCAAAAATGAGAAAGCAAATAATATTGCATGGTATATCATAGCTTTGAGATAAAGTCTGCTAAAAATGTGTACAAGAAAAGAAACCTTCTATAAATATTTTAATACTAAATTTGAGATAGAATGAGATTAAAAGCAATTACCTTTGGCCTCTGCAATTATAAAAGGTTCTCGAGGGGCTCTCATGAACTTCCAGACATTTCATAGTTTGGCGAACTGTTGAAGTGTGTAAACAGCGTCATCTCACAAATGATGCGCAAATTAGAAAAGAGATGAATAGGAAGTGGGAGAAAGCTCATGTACTTCCCCAAATCACACATTCCACTATTTCAAAAACATTTATTATATATATATATATATATATACTCATTGTTTCACTTAAACTACTAGTTTATCTCAATTTGTTGAATAAAAATTCTGTTATCTGTGTGCTTCTGTTTTCTAAGATTCTTTTTGGTTTATGTCTTGTGCTCTGAGTGACTACTTTGAAGATAAACATACAGAGTGTAATAACTACTGGTTCTTTGTTATGAAATTTTGTTTTATTTCATCACAAAATAAAAATGCAAATGCAGAAGAAAGCAAACCAGTCAAGAAGAAGAACTGGGCCACAGATTTGGTGCTTCTTCAAAAAAATGTACACATAAATGGCTCAATATTATTGGTCTCGAGGGAAAAACAAATTAGAGCCACAGTGGTAACCTTCAGGATAACTGAAAGGAGAAGAACAAGAATAAGAGGACAGGAGGAAGAAGTGGAGAGGGAAGAGGAGCAGGATGGGGGTGGTTCAGGAGGTGACAGGAAGTGGGAGGGGAGAGGAAAAACCAAGAAAGAAAGATAGAATACTGTCTAATGAAATGGTAAACAGAACGTGATGCAGATTGTCAGATATCTCCACTTAGAATGGTGGAAATGATAAAGGCATTTTGGAAAATAGGTTTACTATTTTTTTAAATAATGTGAAACATACACTTACCACACCACCCAATGATTCCACACTTAGATATTTATCCAGAGAAATCCAGGTTTATGTTCACACAAAAACCTGTATGTAAACATTGATAGCAACTTTATGGGTAATGGACAAATTTGGGGTGTTACAAGACGTCCCTCCACAGACAAATAAGGAAATGTTTAAGCAGCCATGAAATACATCACTTGTTAGATCAAAAAAGGTGATCTATTATTTAAAATAATAATGTGTATTACCTTTAAATGCTTTTTTGTTTTTTTACTTGAAAGTAGCCAGACTCAAAAGACAACTTATTCTATGACTTCATCTCTACAGAACACTCAAAAAGGTACAACAAAAAATTTGGAAGACGGATGGATGAGTGGGTGACTTTGTAAAAGGGAGTTTGGATGACAGAATTGAGCACATGACACTTGAGTCCTGTATAAACTATTCTGAGCATCTTCGAAACCAAGAGGACCATGCAACATGAAGAGTGTTTAAACATTAGGCAAATTATATGAAAAATAAAATGCGACATCAATCAGAGTATGGAATTTAAACTGTGACAAATGAATCTAGCAGCATTATAAATATTACTGCAATTTTAAGAAATCAAAATAAAGTCAATAATTTAAAACTCTCTTTGGAGAAGGAGAAACAGATCTAAGTGACTTTCACAAACAATATTTTGACTAAATAACAAAGGCTAAAGGAAAGAAAACAAAGAAAAGTGGGACAACAAAAAGTAAACAGAAATACTCAGAGAAAAATAATAACTTTCAAATGGAGAAAGCTGGCAGAAACTGCCTGAACCCCACGGGCATAGTGTAATCGATCAGCATTTTGGTTGTGTTGAAGTTGTGTGCTTTTAAGGGGATTCAACAGGAAAGCCATTCTATGCTAGTGATCTCCTTTAAAACACTGCTGTAATCATTAAAGCCACACGAACCCAGACTGAGCGACATTCTGAAAAATATTTGACTTGAGAATTTCAAAACATCAAATGCTATAAAGGATAGGTAAAGGCAAATTTCTAAAGAAGTAAAGCAAATAAGGAGACAGGATAAGGTGGTGTGCAGCCTAGATTTTATCCTAGGACATTAAGAGAACATGAGTGGCAATACACTGAGACCTGGATAAGGTTACACAAGTTAGTTACGAGTTTTGTTCTGATAGTTTTTTGCTAGTCTTGATAAATATACTAAGGTCATGTGAGGTGGGAACTGAGGCATATGAAAGAACTCCGAACAATCTTTATAAATCACTGCCATTATTTTTATGGTTAAAACAATAAGCCCTTTGACTTTAAAAGTTTGCACATGTGATTGAAGATTAACTCGTACTTTTTCTATTAGTTGATACATTAAGACAAACACACTAGTACTTTTTCTTCTACCTGCCACTGATAGTACATGGTGACCAAGAGTGTCATCTTATAGAGGAAATTGTGCCAGCTACTAAATCTATTTTCTATCTGCGATCATTCTTTTGCCTAGATTTCCAAGATAGTTTTGGCAGTCATTTACCATATAACTTTTAATGCTATCTGTGAAGTTCGACTGTAAATGATTCTTATTTTGTTGGGTATTTCTTCAGTGCTTTCTGCCAAGTTTTTTTTTTGTTTTGTTTTAATTAGGAAAAAAGTTGACTTGTAATGTCTTGAGAAAAATAAAATAATTCAATTAACTTACTAGAGAGATTACTATACTTAAATTGAAAACACCTGGCAATCTGTGATGATTTTTTTTTTTTTTTTTTTACCAGTGTTTGGAAAGGATCCATAACAGACAACACACTTTGGAATGGAGCATATTTAACACTGCTACTAAAAAATTATATGGAGTAATGTCTTTTTTCTACATTTACTAATGCATTAAGCTTCCAGATTATCTAACATAAACAGAATGACATCTGTTTATTCATGTGCTTGCACACTATGATTGCAATTTAATCAATGGAGCATATTTAACACTGCTACTAAAAAATTATATGGAGTAATGTCTTTTTTCTACATTTACTAATGCATTAAGCTTCCAGATTATCTAACATAAACAGAATGACATCTGTTTATTCATGTGCTTGCACACTATGATTGCAATTTAATCCAGAGTTCTATGACATTACTACTTTCACTTTTCTTTGAACTACTTTGAAACCCTACATAGATAATTAAAAATGGGGAATTTTAGTTTGCTATTGCTATGTAACAAATTGTAAGCACTTTAATGGCTTTAAAAACAAACAATCATCATTTCACCATTTCCATGGATTGGGGGTCTAGACGTAACCATTAAACATTTGTTCAGCGTCTCACAAAGTTTCTGCTAAGGTATTGGCGGGGCTGCATTCACATCTGGAGGTTAGACTGGGACCGATCAGTGTCCTAGCTCACTCAACAGCTGACAGAATCTGTTTCCTGGCTGCTGTATGTTGGGGAGCCCCAGCCTGCCACAGGCCAGCCGCTGCTCCAAGTTCCCTGAAGGCATCTGAGGTTCCCAAAGGCTTCCTCCTCCGCCTCAGTAACATATGCTTCTTCACCATGCTACCTCCTTCCACAAGCTTCAGCACAGCTCTCTATCTCCATTCTTTTGCGCTTCTTAAGGTCACTTAATTATGCAAATGACATGCTGTTCCCTGTGCCACAGTCAGTTGGTTAAATCCAAGTCATGGGTTTCATTTTCACCAGAAGGGACGCAGACCAATACACACAGCAGCATGAATCTCTGGGCACCACCCCCGAGCCTTTCCTTAGAGGTGCAAGCGCACTGTTACAGAATGGAGCCTTCACATGTTAAACTACCAAAGCACAAATCAAAGGAGATCGTTTCTGGAGGAGTTGTGTAAACGATCAATTAATGTTAGCTTAAAATTTCTTACAAACCCCTGATCTTTATCAATTTTATAATTATTAATAGAGTTATACATATAGTTATAATTAAACATATGTATCCTGGACATCTGTGAGGATATATTTTTCTCTGAGACTAGCAAAATGGGTGTCAACCATTTCATAAATCTCTAGGGACCACCACTGTTCAGCACAGTGTTCTTTAAGAAACACAACCAGGATATAGATTTCTCGTTAAATAATAGCCCATGTTATCTCATCCAGGGAAAGATGCAGATCTGTCACATTATTTTTAATTGCAAAGTGTTGCTTAATATATATGTAGTTTTCCCTCGAATAGAATCCTTGTTAGGCAATATTACAGTGGGTATAAAAAAATCAGCAAAAATGTTGCGGCAAACAACACTTTATAATATTCTGGTAAAATACTTTTAGCGCAGAGGTGAATTGCAAAGCACTGTTTGATACATTGTTGTGCTGGGGTTTCAGTGGAGGTGTGAGAATGTAGAGGCGCAAGGAAGACAAGATCACAGATTTTCTGCCTATTTAAAGCGGGCACTGTTACAGCACAGCATGGCAACCGCTCATGTAATCCATGGGTAAGAAGTTATCCAAGAAAAGAAAACCAAGTGGATCTCTTTAAAAAAGTTCAGGGTAGATTTATTCCACTCCACTGGTAGGCACACATAGCATCCTAAACTCGGTTTAAATAATAATATATTATGCTCTTCCTTCGTTCTTTTGCTAAAGACACCCTGTTTTCCCAGCTAACTGGCCCATTTCAGTTATAGACATCCGTCAGCTACAGTGAGCTCTATTATTTTTAAATTATTTCTTTTTTCCTGTCCAACAAAGTCCAAGTATGCCATTCAACGATACAAAGATATGAATACACAAGTCATTAAAATAGAAATGGAGGCCAGGCGTGGTGGCGCACACCTGTAATCCCAGCACTCGGGAGGCTGAGGCAGGAGGATCGCTGTGAGTTCGAGACCAACCTGGGCTACACAGTGAGTTCCAGGGCAGTCTGAACTACATAGTGAGACCCTGTCTCCAAAAAAACAAAAAACCAAAAAAACCAAAAAACCAAAAAAAAAAAAAAAAGAAATGTAGGACTTCTAATATGGCGCCACAATGAGAAAGTGACATGTCCCTTTTTATATGCATCAGGGAAACACACAAAAGGTGATTATACCACAGATTTATGGAAAGTGGTAGGAAGAGTTTTTGTCAGGTTTCAGGGTACAGTATTTCATCTTCCTTAAACTAGCTGCTATTTCAGATGGTGACAGTAACACAGAGCACACTATTTCATTTCCTGTGCTTAACTTTGAAACAGTATAAAAGTGTATTCCTCTGAAACACATGTTTGTTTTATTTATAATATATCCACAACAATATCAAGACATTGACAACTACTCTAGATATGCTTAAATCACATCATACAAAACTTCTCTACTTATGAATTCTACTTTGATCAAATTCAATAGCTATATACAATAAATCTCATCTAACTGTGGCAGAAAGTAAGAAAATTATATATTATTGCTATATAATGGGCTTAGAGGTAAATAAATTTCACAGAGGCCTAGGCCTTTCATTGTTCGTTTTCCCTTTAGCAATATTTCTCTGTGATTAAGTTAGACATCAGATAACCTTCTCATGCAGTGTATGCCCAATAGCAAAATAAAATTTGATATCTGCTGCATTATTCTATGGACTCATTCCATTTTACATACAAAATGAATACAAAATAAACAGATAAACCAAATATAAAATGTAAAACATGAGCATTTATCACTTGCAAATATGAATGGAAAAGGCAAAATAGATAGAACAAAATTTGTGCTGGCAATAGAAAAATACAGCAATAGAAGCTGCAACTTTAATTCTCCTTTTAGATTATGTGGGCTTTGTTATAGCACTGCGGCCTTATGATGGGAACTGTGAATTGTACAATCCCCTCTGTGAATATACATTCCTGCTCCAAGCTAGATAATCTATTCATTTATTAGTTTAATTTTCGTGAAAATTTCAGTATTATTTCTTTCAAACACAATCAGATAATTAGAACAACTAAAGCTTCATCTGGCTGATTTACTAATTTATGAGTGAATGCACTGATCTGGTTTATTTATAGGTTGGGAAATGATTAATTAGCCATTGAAAAAATTGGCTCTTCACTGGTGAAATGTCCTTGTCGATACAGTATTCTATTAAGTGTTTGCAACAACGTTGTGTTCTCTATTAGATACAAGCATAAACATTTTATTGTTATCTAGAATAAATTTTCCAGTGGAAGAAAAACTGTGTTTAGAATATTAATTATTTAACCAAATATACTGAGCTACACACCAGGTGATGCCACGGCCCTTAGACAGGTTAAGCTGAAGCTTTGTTTGCCCTGACTAAGCAAGGTGGTGGCAAAACCTGCTCCACGCATGCTGCAACAGGCTGTCTGTTTTCATCGAAAGCTCTAACACGTTCGCCATCGCTGCTTTACATCTTGTGAAGCCAGAAAAGGTGAGATCTCTGTTACATAGATCGTGGAAGAGATAGACTTGGAGCACTCAATTTGTTCTACTTTGATAACATATTCAGTCGATATTCTCACCGAGAATTGCCAAGTTGAAACTTCCAAATTTAAAGCACTTATTTCCTCCACATTCTTGGCAAATTAGACTAAGATAAGAAAATATTCCTGAACATTGCATGCTTCTGGTCACATGTCATGGCTTCCTACTCCCTTTTGTCTTTGTACACAAGAATTCTTTGCCGGTTTTGTCAGGATCAGTTGATTTTATTAGAGGTCATTTTTAATTTTCCAATCAAGAACAGCATCAGTCAGATCTGTTTCTATTTACCCTACTTTTTCTCACCAGGCTCGGCACATCCCCATAGGAAGTCAGCCGCTCATCACACCTATCGCTCTTAGCAGCATGATTTTCTGATAAGCCTTTAGGAGTGAAGACAAATAACTGTATTCTGTGAAACTTTCTCAGCAGCCATAAGTTAAGCAACTTCAAAACTAAGAGAATATTTTCCAGTTCTCAAAAATCATAGATTTGAAAAATAAAATTCCTCAAACGAGAACTTTCTCTAAAATGACTGGCATTTACTAGTCCTAAATACTTTGCCATTTACCTTCCTGGAGGTGTGTATTAAAAAATTCATGAAGTCAGCTCTATGTTAGGAATTTTTCTAGGTGCTGTGCATGTAATTCAGACATGGTCTCTTGTTTCACTCAGGAGGATACTGCCAAAAAAAAGAGGCAGAAAACACACACACACACACACACACACACACACACACATACACTTCACATGTTTTATAATAGCAACATTAAGAAAAGAACATGAGTACATAGGGCAAAGAGAAAATTCTAGCATGTGGAGCCTGTAGGCAGAACTGGACAAAGCCGCCCGGGTGGGGTCATATCTGAGACTGATTGGCATTGTATAAAAAAAGATGCACTGAATTTTAGCACACTCTTCTACTTCACAGCAAACTGCTGAGTTCAAAAAAGATATAGTAATTTTAGTTACTGAAAATATGGTCATGGGAGAAACACAGCTTAGTAAATATAGATGTTCAAGAAGGAATTATAGCAGATACCCAACCAGGCATGAGAAAGGGCCAAAGACAACAATTTATAGGTTGGATTTGAGAATTTTAAACAACTGTCTTTGCCCCTCACTGCCAAGATTTGTCCAGGACCCGGGGGTAGAACTTCTGCACTGTGCCAAAAGTTCTAGGCACTTTGCCACTAAGTGTGATCATTCAACTCGTATGTACTACAGCGGAGCTCTCTACATTGTGGTGGCAGTAGGGCCATTGCTGCATAACTACGCAAACGATCACAGTCATGAGTCAGAAGCCCAGACAATTCACTCCAGCCCCCGGCACATGAGCGTTCACTCTGACATAAGGCTAGAGTAGTAACAGGAGAAATGGCACACACATTAAAGTAGGCCAATTAGGTATTGACAAAGGTGGTCAGACAACTCCAACAGAGAAGAGCAGTTTGGCAGTGCTTGTCCATTGCTCACCACCAAGTCACATAGCTCCAGGACTGTGACACTAGTGTGTGGTCCTTTTCTGAATAGAGTTCTTGAAATAAAAAGAACCATCAAAAGAATCTGATCAAGGTTGGGAAGGGGTGCGTGAGAGAGGGGCCTTTGTCTAGAATAAATAATGAGTGGTTTAATAGGGAAACATCAGCACAAGCACTCTTGGAATGCAAAAATTGGCTCTTCCGATCCACCAAGTCCACTAGAGGAATACAGGCACACTCCCGATCTTGTGCCTTACAAAGGATGTGCTATTATTTGAGAGCAGCAAAATTTCAATAATTACCAAACAATGAAAAAGAAAATATACTCCATTTTATTGATAGTTTTAATTGAAGATTTTCAAAAGAGAAGAAAAGACATCATACTATATTGAAAAGTAAAGTATAAGGATTCAATTTGAAGTTCAGATCAAGTGGTATGTGGTTTTCAAAGAAACACTTAAGAAAAATTAAATAAGGAAAGGGTTGAAATAAAATAGATATCTACTGCAAAAAGAGAGATAGCAATTTAAATGTCTGAAATAATGAAAAATACATATTTAGAAAAGAGTAATAAAAAAGAAGCCTCTAGCAAAACTAAGAAAAAATAGGACAAAATGGAAAAGAAACATAAAACAATCACACACACAATAAAGTGTTTTTTTAAAAAATCATTAGTCTCTAGCCAGGCGTGGTGATACACACCTGTAATCCCAGCACTCGGGAGGCTGAGGCAAGAGAATCACTGTGAGTTCAAAACCAGCCTGGGCGACATAGTGAGTTCCAGGTCAGTCTCAATGACACAGTGAGACCCTGTCTCAAAAATAAATAAATAAATAAAATCATAAGTCTGCAAAAATCATACCGAAATCTTGAAAGTATAAAAAGTATACATAAGGAAAATTTTAAAATACTAATATTAGCCAGAAAACAAAACAAATGAAAATGCCTGGTAATTAAAAGAAGCAGTAGGAACACGCGTGAAAATGGCATCAAAACGGCATGGCATAGATTAGTTTAATTGGTAAAAGATGGAAAAGTATAGAAACTCTTAGAGCAACGGGATAAAATAGTTGAACAACAATATGGGGAGATCAACAAGCTGCCAAAGTGAAAGTGCCTCACCCCTGTCCCCGTGCCCTAGAGCCGTGGGGGTCCCAGGGATGCAGGACTTACAGTGAATACACAGGGATATCCCAGGTGAACTGGGGCTGAGTGGTCACTGCAGGCGAGATGAGAAGAAAAGAAGGGATGAAAGGACGGTGCGGCCAATGACAAAAGAAACCCACACGGCTTCATTCTGGAAAATCATCACTTATATTATCACCAGGGCTGAGAACACTGAAATACACGCTCCAACTTCTGTATAAGAAGAGTGGAGAGGAGTTCAGGAATCTTTCCTATGAATTAAGTTTGCACTGGTGGAATGCAATGTGTCTCATTTATTCTGATATGTTTTGTGATAGGAAACTGCCTGACAGTGAAACTTAGAGTTGACTAGGTATAAAATGACTACAAAAACTAGAAAACCACACAGACCTTTTCAGCTAATATATTGTGCAGTGTCACTGACACAGAATTAAAATTAGGCATTTCCAGAAGAGGGTCTTCTACAATAGTAAATGCTCTGGGTTGAAAGCATAATTTTGTCCCTCAGGATAAAAATCTCAGGATCCACAAAAAAAAAAAAAAAGGCCAAAGGCAAGTAATTGCCAGCAGGGACTCCACCAGGCAGGCCTCTGTGAGCTGGGGTGAGGGTGCGAAGCAGCCCAAACACGTTAGATGAGGTTGGACAGTTGGCCCCAGGTCTCCAGCTCCTACAGAGCCCAGGGAGCACAGCACACACCAGTAGTCACAAAGGTCAAATGCGACCTTCAGGGAGGACAGAGCGCCAGCTTTCACGAAGATGAAAGAGAATTTTTAAAAGTTACCATCATGCAAAATTTGTCTAAATGCCCCAGTCATCACCCTAAGGCAGATTTTGCCTCCAAGAAAACATAAAAACACTGGCATTTGCTCTTGCTGCTACTCAGAAATACTTTGGAAATACAAGTCAATGGGAGATATATCGTCAACTCCTTTATGGAAGACCGTTGGTTGGCACCCAAATCTATGAGCTCCTTCTCCACAATCATTGAGTTTTCATTCAGCACATGGCCTGGTTTTCCTACTAATTTTAGACTCACTAGGTTCTCCTTCGAGTTGGGCTGGACTGATAATTAAGTTCTTACCAGTTGAAGGAAGCAAGAAGTAATGAGAACAAATAACAGCAGACCTGCTTAGTGGGACATGATTTGGTCTGGATTCTATTTTTCCCAATACACAGTCTGCAGTATGGATACCAACAGAATAGTTTCCACCATGCAGCTGTGAGAACATTCCCTAGGATGTTCCTTAGCAAAATGGTCTAAGATCCCAAGTCTCCAAATTCCTTCTGGAACCAATTTTTTGAATGAGAAATAAATTTATATTACATTACAGCTAACATCCATTCTCTTCCCTAATAAGCCTTTATTTTGAAACAAGATATTTCATTTCTGGTTTGGTGAGTCCGAGACAGAATCAAAAAATTACCTCCAGTAATCTTGATTGCTTTCATCCACATTTTTTCTCAAAACTATTTTCTTGCTCTATTTTAACCCAATTCTTTCATGGCTCTGATAAAATTAGAATATCTACTTGTCTCGGGGTTAATTTTAATTCCCTACACTTGTGGTACTCTGGAAAAAATAAGAAATTCTTTTAAAAATGTGAAATAATCTCTTGCTTGAATTATAGAAACCACCGGAAGAAAAAAAATTTTAAACTCTTGTGTGGATCGCTGTTTCTGAGGCCAGGCACTTGTTCCGTTGTGCTCAAGTACAGGTACCTTGATGTCATCACAGCTGTGAAAGGGGAAGTAAATGATACGTAGGCGCATCTAACACTGAATCGAGCATTACGCATCGGGAGCCTTCATCCAGTGACTGTCATTCTTGCCAGGCACTTCCCAATCGAAAGACCAAAGTATAATTCACTGATTTTCTCACACACAGCTCGTAAGTGGTGTTTAGAAATACCTGATCTCATTCAAAAAGTAAGATGTAGCTGCCGGTACTTTATCAAGTGGTGTCCAAGATAATAAAGAATCACTATAATTACAAGTGAATCTAAATCTGTATCAAAAAGGCAAAGTCAAGCATTTGCTAATTCAAAACATGTGCTTTCCTCTCAACTGCAACTTGGATTTCACATGTAGATAGTATCATGTCATTGCCTATATATGGGGTGCTTTTCACAGTTTATAACACACTATAGCACACAGATTACAATCTGTGACCTATTAACATGACAATAACACAAGATAGCATTTTCACATGAAAGCAGACAAAAGTGAATGAGTAATACTCAAGTTATCATCTGCTTTATAGAAGAAAGAAGAATATCAAATTCCAAGTTAAACACAGATCAGGCATGACAGTCATCTGGCAGATTTCACTTTTCTTTTTCTTTTGGCTTTTGGTCATCTTTCCCACAAGTTTGCCTAAGTTATCATAAGTGAACTGTTCTAACCTGAAAAAATACTTTATATATTTTGCAGTGTTAATACATAAAACAAGTTTTTTCTTCACCCCACCTGTATATGTTTTATTAGCTTAAAATCCCTACTGTGGCAACCACCAGAGTCCACAGAGACAGCTTTGCAATGCAGCAGGGTTTCTGCACGGTCTCTGAGCCCTCATGGGTCATCTTTCTGGCATAGCCGCCCCCATCTTTGAGTCTCTCTTCTGATGTCTGCACATAAAATAACTTGGAAACATCGAGCACCATCCGGTGTGGCAGTCACCTGGCAGATAAGGTTAAATATGCAAAAGTTTTCCAGTGAAGTCCAAGAGCCCCTTATCACAGGCCCAGCAAAGGCTGCCACCAGCATTTTAAGTCTGACCATTTGATTCCAGATGCTTTCCGGTATAGGAGGATACCATTAACTTTAAAGAAAATGTTCCATGACTCCAAATCAGAGGAAGATAATCAGATTGGCACTTGCAAATGCCAATCAGTTATTCTCTTCCTTATGACCCCGCATACCAAAGCCATGATAAATAGACATTAATGAGATTTTGGTGCAATAGCAATGACGAGTCCTGATAAATTCTCTACTACTATGAGTTTTTAAAAAAATTTTACAGAGAAAATAAAAACTTATTTAAATAAATAAATAAATAAATAGAAATACATAACATTAAAAAGTGATGTGACAGAAAGATAATAAAACAGCAATATCACTGAAAGTAAGAGGTTGGGGATTCTTTACACTAGTTCATAGAAGCTTCTCTGAGACCTATTTAATTAGTAAAACCCAGCCATGAAGTCAAGTGGAGGAAGATCTTTACAAGCAGAGGGCACAGCAAGTGCAAATACCCTGAGGCCAGGGCAAAGCTGAAGTATGTGAAAGACTCGCAGGAGGCTTAAACCATTGAAAACTGTGTGTGAAGGGAGCCCCTCTAACAGGAAGTCTGAGAGAAGGCTGGAGCCAAGTTATACAGAGCAGAGCAAGAAATTTTTATTTTAGGCTAGGAAATCCCTGAAAGACTTTATTTATTTTATTTTTTGGTACTGGGGATCAAACTCAGGACATTGTGCTTGCGAGGCAGGTGGCGGAACCATTGAGCTAAATCCCCAGCCCAGCCTCCCAGAAGAGCCACAGTTAAAGATATCATCTGGAAATTGAAGACTGTACCCTCCCCACATTACACACCTGCCAGCACCTGAGGCTTGGACCTCCCAGTCTCCATAATTGAAGAAAAAAGAAAAAAAGAAATTTCTGTTCTTTACAGATTACCCAGTATCAGAGGACAGAAGAATAAACACGCTCAGACAGAAAGGAAAGTAGGAAGACTTCAGAGGGAAATAAGTTTGAATTCAAATCCAGGCTATTTCTTCTGCTAGGTCTGCGACTCTGATCCAGTAGTTCATTTTCTTCTGTAAAGTGAGACAATATTTATCTTCAGAAATAAGTAGATTCATTTAAGTAGTATTACAATGAACCATTAGCGTAGTGCCAGCTATATAATACCTATTCACTAACAGGTAGATATCAGTACTGTACTTATTAAGTATTAATATTATCTTCACATCGAGCTGGAAAGCACCAATTTTCACTGGAACCACGATGTTTTTCAAATTTGTTGAATTATCTCTAAACTTTGCATCCCTGGAATCCCAGGATCCTCAGAGGTAGAGGCAAGAGGATTGAAAGCTGGAGCCCCTGGCCTGGGCAACTTTGTGAGACCCCGTCACAACACAAAACAAAGCAAAATAAAAAGAAAACTGAGCTGAGGATGGAGTCCTGGGTTCAATCGGCAGCACTGCAGAAATAAATGAGTAAAGGATCTCGAGTTTGTAAAAAATATGTTAGCAGAAATGCCGTACCACATATCAAACATTCATTGATGGTCACTAACTACAATCAAGAACTATGAAAGATACACAAAAATTAGAAGTCAATGGTAGTATTTCCTCTCGAAGCCCTCAAAGGCTAGCAGTGGAACCATGTCGGTAGAGAATTACTCAGTATGAGTTAAATATGATCATGCGTGTGTGTATAAATTACTGTGGCATCATCTGTGGGGATAAGGAGGGTCTCTTTCAGAGTACGAGGAGAAATATCATTAGAGCAGGTCTTAAGGAAGAGTTCACAGTAGAATAAAGAGGGTGGTCTTTCTAAATAGAGGGAGCAACCCGGGAATAGAAGCTATGCAGAAGACGCTTGGTGTACTTCTTGGGTGGGCAGCAGTCGTATGCAGCAGGCTCAGTGCTGACCTGAGCGAGTATAAGAGTGAGAGGTGGGATTCCCAGCACAGAGACCCTGGCGGGACCACCTCTGCTCTACCCCAAGGAAGGATGAGGGAAGGTTGGCAAGGGCTTTAAAAAGCCAGGCTATGCAGCTAAAAGTTATTTCTACAGTCGACTCAGTGTCAAAGTTACCTGAGAGCTTTAAGTGTGATTAGATGTATATTTTTAAAATATTACCCTTTTGGCTTTCGAAGCTTAAATCAGAGTAATAGCTACTAAAGCCAAGAAATGAGTTCAGAAACTGTGGGCCTTTATTTGTAGAACAGAGTTTGGAGGATGGATGTGAAGGTGGTACATACTTGATAATTATTAAGCATGTGAGTTTTTATATCGCTTTATTTTCCCTTGATAGTCAGTCATGGGCAAGGGCAAGGTCAACTAACAAGTCTGGTGCATAAACTCAACCCATGGCTTTGAATTCTCGGTTCTATACTTTATACAGCAAAATAATGTGAAAGTGTGCCTGGATGCCGCCCGATGGAGGAAGGTTTCATTTTTACATGTAAAATTCACCTTCATATGCACAAAATAAATCATAAGAGCTGCGCCACTTTAAATCCATCTGTATTGCTAGCACCAAGCTCTGTAGCTATTAAAAGGCTCCTACTTCCCAGATTCCCTCTCGCCACACAGCTTAGTCACGCCTACTTGAGCACTGGGAGGCATGAATAAACTTTAAAAGAGAGAGAAGAATGTGCCTTTGCTGGGTTTGTAAACACAGCAGCCTATCCATTTGCCCTAACGGGAGAGATCTGCCACTTTGTAG
Organism: Fukomys damarensis; assembly: GCF_012274545.1. NCBI lineage: Eukaryota > Metazoa > Chordata > Mammalia > Rodentia > Bathyergidae > Fukomys > Fukomys damarensis. Next base: position 8,929,423 of record NW_022900945.1, read on the forward strand.
GTTAAGCCTGAGTGAATTGCAGCTTCTAGACAGATATTCAGGAAACACGTCGGCAAAGTTTTGAAATAAACTCATTACCCTCCTTCCAGCACTCGGGATCCACAGAACAGCTGGTTATCAGGGAAGAAAAGCCGAGAGGTTCAAACAGGATGCTACACACCTTTCCTGAGCACCAAAGTCTGTGGAAGGAGCACCATGCAAAGTCCTACTTTAAAATGAAGAATCAAAAAACGAAATTGGGTATAGTGCTTGTCCAAGGTCAAACAGTTAAGGGGAAGAACCTCGACAATAGCTCAGGGCCCATGACCACACAGCCTGTGCTTTCTCCTCCGCATGTCATGGAAGCAAGGATGCCAATCAGCATGCCTCAGGAAACTCCCACATACTCTGAAGAAGTCTGTCTTTACCACATTTCCTCTCCTTACTCCCATACTGCCCTGGAAAAAAAACCTGCATTCATTACAATCACAAACTACATTTCCTATTAATGCATCTGTTTATACATTCATCAAACATTTTTAAGCATCTATGATCTAAGCAGTGCGTCAAAATCCCCAAGGAGTTCATAAGTAGGAAGTACAGGAGGCAAGAAAGATATCAGGCATATTAACAGCAGAGAATATGGAAAATATTGGATTTGTTTTTAAAGAACAAGAGAAGCATTGGTGCAATGGAATGACTAAACACACTTGCCCTTCACATTGCTGACAACAGACTGTTTAGGACTTTGTTAAGCCCATAGGAAATAGCAGGTGCTGCACCCTGACATTCAGATTCACTTTTTAACCTTGACATAAATGGAATGAGATATTCTGCAAAACACTTCGGAGTCAGCCAAAGTTTAAAATACTCATAATTCAAGATGTTAAGTTACTGGGCCACAGTAGCAGGAACACAATTAAAATGAGGGCGTCCCAGTTAAAACTACATTAATTCACTAACAGAATTCACTTGCAGAAACTGTTGATAGATGAGACCCTTCAAACACTGATGATTAAAAGGGTGACCTTGGTATTTGAACTGTCAATAGATCCATCTCGAAGACTCTTTCCTGGTGTCTTCAAAAGGAGCTCTTAAGATTTAGCTGCAATAGAAGCACCACAACGAATCCTTGAAATGAATCAGTTTTCAGAAGTCACACCCTCTGAAGAGAGAAGAAAAAACAATATCCTTTCCCTCAACCACACAAAGACAAATGACCATAAAATAAAACACTGGAGTCTAAAGAATAACTTCCTTCCTAAAATCAGAGTAATTAAATGTCAGTTCAGATTTTACACAAACAATTCATGCTGGCCAGATAACACAAAACCTTGAGGTTGTGAATAAGTTACTATTTCCCTGTGAAAGAGACTTTAGAAAAGCACATGACTTTCCAGTTGTTTTTAATGCTTTTTCTTCCTTCTTACTTCTTCCATTCTAGTGAGGACAAAAAGGAATATTTTATAAGAAAAACATATTTTCACCCAATGTAGTATACCAAATAATATGTTGAAGTGGGTATATTGAGCTAAAATATTTTTATAATGTTTATTTTCTGAAAAACGTGCAAGTTTCTACTGTGTCTATGTGTATGTGATGCCCCAAAATCTCTACTCTTATGGTTGAGGAACCAAAGGAAGATATTTTATACTTGACTAAAAGTGAATGGGGGGCTGGGGATTTAGCTCAGGGGTTCTGCTGCCTGCCTCACAAGTGCAAGGTCCCGAGTTTGATCCCTGGTGTCACCAAAAAAATAAATAAAAAATAAAAATAAAAGTGAATATTTGCTCACTGACATCAAAACTCCTCACTAGTTTTAGGAAGAGGCCTGTTTGTGTTTTCAGATGCATGGTCTCTGCAAAGAAAGGGTACTCAGTGTTGGAGCCCAGTGGGGCTTAATCCAGATGCCTTGGCATCCAACATAGACCCACAGACTCCAATCATCTAGCACTGTGTTTGGCTTAAAGAAAGAAAAGCAAAGGACAAATGCACCCCACCTTTCCAATGCACGTAACTCATCAGGAGTTCTTTTTATGTCACACTGCCATAGTCCTGGTCACAAAAGTCCTGTCTGGTGGACCCATCAGCTTCATTACGGACTCTTCCTTGCCATTGTGCTGATGTTGTTACTATCAAACAAATCTTGCAAAGCATGGCCGCAGGCCACCTGCTTCAGCATCACCTGGGAAATATGTTAAAAATACAGGTACCACATGCCTACCATTGGAGAAATCTGCATTTTACAGCCACAGCAGAGCCTTGACTGATTTTTCCCAAGATAAACCTGGGTAATTATGTATTTTAAAGATGAGAAATCTTTGCTTCAGAACTTGACATCAAGCTTTCAGCTCCAAAATCTGGACCAATACTTTACTGAACTCTGAGTACAATGATGAGTTTCCCTATTACCCTTTTTAAGATAGAGAAAAGATATACAGCTTTCAAACAGACAGACTCCAAGGTAAGGCAAACCTAAATTCAGCCGCACCTCCCTCTCTTCAGCTACAGCATTCTTAAATCAATGCTGCCTCGTGTGGCTTGGTTATTGCCTGTCTCCCTTATAAAACTCCATGAAAGCTGCATCCTAGAGAACTTAGCACAGTTGTAGTCTCAGCACCTTGGACAGCCACGGGCATGGGATAGCTGCCTAGAAACATTCATTATGAATTTGTAGTAGAAGTTGACCTGAAGAAATGTGTACATAAAATTATATGAAAACCAGAGCTAGTATAATATCACTGTGAATGTGAGAAATGTAAAAGAAGACTGATTTTCTTTTCTTGGAAAGAATAGTAAAGGAAACATCAAATTTTATTGAAGAAAACTTGTCTTAATTCAACTAAGTAGAAAGGTGATCCCAATTTAGATAATAAGCATCATTGTATAATATATTTATATAATTAGGTTGTAAATCCTCTGAGAAATAATGTCCTATAAAAGTATATATGAGGGCTTGGGATTTGGCTCAATGGTGCCACTGTCTGCCTTGCATGCACAAGGGCCCGAGTTCGATCCCCGGTACCAAAAATATAAAATTAAATAAAAAATAAAACTATATATGAGAAGGCCATGGATTTAGCTCAGTGGCACTGCAAGTGCACCTGTCAAGGGCAGTATCATGAGTTTGATTCCTGGTACTCAAAAAGAGAAATATATATGAGAGCTTAGAATGTTTTGATTTTTCATATCAGTTTAAATTTGAAATTTCTTTAAAAGAAAATCAGAAATATCCAAGCCAGCCATTTGTTAGCAGTCTGCATTGTTTTAAGGAAAAAAGAGGGCATGTATAGCTTCCCAGAGAAGTGAACATGAACTATGTGTACCTGTGTAGGGTACTAAGCGAAGGATTTGAGAACAGAGCTGAGATTTTTCCCCTAAAGCTACTGTGAGGCCCGACAACGACTGCTGTCTGTTATCAGTGATGCATTCCCACACTTCTGTAGTATTTTTTCTGATTACTTGAATAGAGAAGTCATTTCTGATTTCCTTGGATGAAAATAGTAATTCCACCATCATGTCTTTTACTCTAACCTTTGTGTATTTTTTCCATAGCGTGAATCAGCAGTTGAACACTACCCTTTTCTATTTAATAATTGTCTGCTTTTCTCCTGAAATAATATGTGCAGAAGGTCAGGGTCAATAGATCCCTTAACCCATAGATTCTTATATACAGATTCCGAAACCAAGGTTTAAGTATGATTGTAAAGAAGACAAAATTTGGAGAAAGATAGGGTTGGACGTTGTAGGATCTGAACAGGTCATTGGCAATGATAAATGTCTAGATGTTGTTTCCATAAGGTTTCTGGCACGATGGAGAGCCATAGAAATGACTCTGAAAGTCAGATCACAACTAGCACTTCAAAAAGTATGTTTTGTAAAATGCTTTGAAAAAAATAAAGAGAAGAAAAGCAGTTAAGGAGGTAAAATAAAATTAGAACTTGCATTACATTCACATTAAAATCAGTGTTTCTTTGAGGTATTCATTAAGTATTAACACATCAAAAACCTATGAAATCTTGGAAAAAGGAATCTCTTTTTGGTGAATATCACTGTTTCCCAAATTACTTCTTCAAATATTTTCCCCACATTATATACGCTAATAACCCATTTGAAAGGAGTAGCTCTCATGAGAATTAAGAATTACAGCAGGATTTTGAGTGTATTTTTTATTTTATGAAAAAATAAAACTTTATAACAAAATCATGACATAATAAAAATAATGTGTTGTTTGTCATTATCTTCAAAATACTTAGAGTATAAGACATAAACCAAAGATTCTTCAAAAAAATAAACAATTTAATAACACAAAATTTAGAAATATACACAATGAATTAAGTCATGTATTGACCTCTAAAACAAAATGTCAAAAATGACCATGGAAGAGGAAAAAAAGATTCCTTTCTCTGTAAATATCTTAAGCTGGTAGCCATTGCAAACTGTGACCACAGCCAAAGAAGTTTAGGCCTTTCATTACCTTCATACTTAAAAGATACTTATTTCTGAATCTGAGACTCAATTCTGGCCATGGACCTATAATACAGAAAGATAATGTCATATGCGTGACTCATTTTCTTCTCTGTGGTTTCATTAATGTCTATAGCCACAATATAGAAGTGGAACCAAATGTATCACATTACTCAACTCAAGCACTGTATTAGTCAGGTTTCCCATTGCTTGGACAAAATGCCGGACACTCATAGCTTGAGGAGGAAAGGCTCAGGATATTCAGTCCATTTTTGGTTGGGTCCAAGGCAGTAACATCAAGATGGAAAATCATGGTGGAGAAAAGCTTCTCACTTCACGACAGCCAAGAGAGGGAATAGAGAGGGAAGAGAGGAACTGGGGAGGCAGAAGTAACCCTGAAGACATACCTCACCACACACCTCTTCCATCCAGCCTCCAAGTTCTAACAACACTTTTAGCTATGAACTCACCGATGGACCCATCCTTCCTGCACATGGCACCCCATGATCCAATAAGCTTTGAAAAGCCACATCTCTCAACACATAAGAACTCTGGGGCCCATTCTAGAAATAAACCATTAAACAGGTTTTCAAACTCCCTGAACCTAGAGAAATCATAAAGCAATAGACAAACAGATTAGGAAGAGTAAATGAGAGGATATAATGGGAACTGATTTGCAGAATTATGGAGGCTGAAAAGCTGAGAAATACGTGTGGGCACTTTGGAAAACCAAAGAAATTGGTCACATAGTCTAGTTCCATTCAGGAGGCCTGAGAAACCAATGTCTATAAACTGAAGGGAAACCGATATGCATCTCAAATCCGAGGCTGGTCCCCCTTTGAAGGGACAATGTGTGTCCTAGAAACAGATTAGGGAGACTGTTTACCTTTCTCCTGTATTTCTGTTAAATCAGAGTCATCAGTCTGTTGGATGGTGCTCACTCACATGGGCTTAGGTGGGATCTTCCTTACTCAAGCCACTGACTCAAAGACCAGTCTCTTCCAGAAACGTCCTTGCATGTAGTGTATCTCCAGGAGAAAAGTTTCACCAGCTGCCAGTGCATCCTTTACCCAGTCCACACTTAGATTTAACCAACACATATGCAGTGGGGTTCCTGAAGAGGTTCTATTTATTTCATTGATCCTGAAAACCGATTATTTTGATTTACATCCAACACAAAATTGGAGGGAAAAACTAAGGAATTAAATATTATTTTTCCAATGAATATCTGTCCAAAAGCCACTTTACACAATATCCAATTTCAATGAACTCTTCTTCACGACATCTGACACCAGGAAGAGTAAATGTTAACATTCTATTGGACGATATCAAGTTTAAATGAGCTCTTCCTCACTATCTCCTGACACTAAGAAAAGAAAATGTTAATATTCTACAAGAGACCTGAGTGTGGGCCAGAGAACCTACACTGTCTCTTCCCAGATCCTCACCGTCAACCTTGATGGGTCTTTGAAGTCGGCACAGGGATGGAAATGGCGCCGTGCTGGAAGCAGCAGCAACAAGAGCTCCAGATGTTCTGACAGGTGGCCTCCAGGAGGACTTCACTACCAGGGCAATTAATATGGATGTGACCTTCATGGAGAAGTGAGTCAAAGAGGCTTTTTGATATTTCCTGCATTTCAGGTCTGAGACTATTTCACAGCAGTCAAGATTAAACAGAACAAGCCTATTAAGTCTCCCTCATTTCAAAGATAGTGAGTGGATGGAATAACATTTATCATGGGTAATCTAAATGATGTTACATTTTTTCCTTCCATAAATGACATGATTGTATTTAGAAATCCCCCTCTATTCCCACCCTCATTCCCAACACACACACACACACACACACACACACACACACACACACACACCTCTACAAATCTGCACATACACACATGGGTATTCCCTTCCCCTACTATCCTGAGAATACAGCTATATTTTATAATCTAATAATAAAGAATTCTTTTTTAGACCTATATAATACGTACATTATTCCTGGCCTGATGACATCTCATAGAATGTATTTCTCTACTTTGACTTGAAATACACTGCTCATATTTCAAATTTTAACTCCAATGTTATCCTCTCCAAAAACTTTCTTTTACTGCTTTTTTTTTCTGTGTTTCAAATCACTGTAAAAACATCTATCTCTGTCTCTGGCAGTGCTCATTGTATTAACATTGAAATATTATTAAGCATCTTCTGATTTAAAGAGTTTTCATAGGGAAAAATCTGAACTTACTTCCACTTTCTAAATTGTGCTATGTTCTTCATATTCTTTGTAAAAATCATCCTAAACTGAGCCCGTGTACATAAATAGTAATCAATCCAGAAAAGACTGCCTCATATCTAGTAGGGGAATAGCAAGGAAAATATAATGATTCAGTTGTATTAATTGCTGCCCTGTGCATATGAAAAACAGTTCGGTTAAACTCACACTTGAGTGTTATTTTCAAATAAAAGTGGTTATCTAATAGAATGAACTCAAAAATAAAATCAAATGTGATTCATTACTGTGGGAAACTAAATCTTGAATTTTTATTTTACAGTACAGAATCCATAATACTTTATTTAAATCTAGCAATATAATTTTAGTTTGAATTAATTATCCTTTGATGTAACATTAAGTACAACACGGTAAAAAGAGGAATGTGATTCCTCACATTTCCAAAGCTTTCAACTTAATAGCTCAATCAAGCATGCTTACTATCAAAAGACAATAAGATATTTATAAAAGGTTTATAATTGGCTTGCAACCATCTTTAAGAATTATTTATTTATCTTCTCTTTAAACACCTACACTAGTGTTTCTCAGCTGAAATCAGTGTATTCAAGTCAGGGTGATCTGTGAGAAGCAAGATCATAGAATTACGACAGCTGCTATCTGGATTATGAAACCCCCACAAAGAACTCCTGTTTTCCGTCATTGTCACACCATAAACACCTATTTTACCGTAGCCCCCAGCAGGATGATTGAACCATCACAAGGTTAAACATGTTTAAATACTTAGCTGAGAGGATTTTCCTAATGATATACACTGTTTTAGGTTTATCTAAGTAAATTCAGGGAGCATAGCTCCTCCCAGTCTTCCTGGAGTTACTGGCTGTGCTGCAAAGTACTCAAAGAGTTAGTGAGTAAATAAATAAATAGCTACTATAATAAGTAAACTTTGCCAGCTTGACACCTACCTCATTTTTGCAAATCATTAACAAATAGAACATACATCATCTGCACCTTTAATCTTCTGTTCAATACCTTAAGGCTCATTCTATGTTTCGAAGTTACTTCGGTTGCCCTTCATTCATACTGTGATTCACTAAGTGCCAACAGTCTCATTTTTAAGTCCATTATTCATCCCTGGAGATGACTCATCCACCTCTCCAAAGAAACAGCTTCCACTGTAGAAAAACTCACAGCCTTTCACAATCACAGTGGAAACCACTGTCATCAACCACTCACTGTTACGCCCACAACAGTAACTGCACGCTTCTATTCTCTGTGTAGGCACCAAGCAAAATGTTCAAAAAAAGCCATTCACATACAAAGGCAGGAAGATAGTTCTCACTATAATCTTTCCAATTTATTGCTGAAATAGATAATTCTGCAATAGTTGTGCTCATCCTTTATTTTCTCGACATGAGATTAGTTTGCACCCTAGTGATATTTGATTTGTATCCTTTGACGGTCAACAAGAGTGAACATTCACCACATTTTGTAAGGTTTGTTTGTTTGTTTGATTTGGTTTTGAAAGAACAAAATCATAAAATCAAAGGACATACTTCAACAAGAACACATCACGCAGGTACTGGCAAAGAAACAGACCCCAGGACCATTGGAACAGATTAGAAGGTGCAGAAACAAGTTGAGATGTACTCAGTGACCTCTGCATCAGTGACCACATCTTTGACAAAGGAGCCCACCATCCTCACTGGACGAAAGATAGCCTCTTTGATAAATGGTGTTGGTAAAACCGGATTTCAACCTGCCAAAGATTAAAACTAGACCCCCATCTCTCACCATGCACTGAACTAAAATCTAAGTGGATTAAATATCTAAATATTAAAATAAAATATATATATAATGGAGTACTACTCAGTCATAAAGAATGAGAAACTAGAGATATTAATAGCTAAGTGGATGCACACTGAGGCCATAGTCTTAAGTGAAATAAATAGGGCACAAGTGTAAATATTGAATAGTTTCTCTAGTGTCATAAACTAAAAGTGTAAATAAGGATCAAAATATATAACTGACATTGTATAATAGGAACAAAAGGTCTAAAACTATAGGGGAAGTGGTCAGGGTGGGGAAAAGGAAAAAATGGAAACGAATTCTTTGCAAATAGGGAAAGGTGGAGGGGGTGAAGGGAGGGCAGGAGAAAGGGAAGAAAATAAGAACCAAGATATATCATGTAAAGGTACAAGATCCCAACGATGAATGTAACCATACTGTATACCTAAAATGTACTTGGGGAAAAAAAAAGAAAGAAAACATCATGCAGGTACCAGGGACATGCCTAGGAAATTAAAAGTAAACTATTGAAGGATTTTTAAATATAAAAGAGAAAAGCATTATATTTATCTTTCTTTCCTTTTTTTTAGACTAGTATGACTCACAAAAGAAGAAAATATAAAGTCAAGAGACCCAAGTTTGAATTTCTTTCCCTCATTGGCTACATGACATTTGGAAGGAAAAGATCCTCTCATATATTTTTTTCTTCATCTACATTGTGACTGGAGTGAAATCTTTATCTCAACATTTTTGTATGTTTTGAATTTGCTTTAATTGTTCTTTGAGCTACTCTTAAATAAGCACAAACAGTCTCCTTTTAAGTCTGTTGTTCACTATGAGACTCAAATAATGCAAAATTTCTGAAGAAATTTCATAAGAGATAGAGCACAAGTTGATGCAACATTGTCAAACATTTCAAAAAATGAAAAATGAGGGAGACATTTGAAAGCTGGGGCAATATTTTGATTATTAAAGTAAGCTCGAGCATGATTTATTTCTTTTTCTGAATGATAAAGGATAATAATAAAAATCAAGGCTGGCATATTTATGTTGAAGTATTACTTCATAGGCTGTGAGTATAGCTAAATTGTGCTTCTCTTTAATGAAAAAGAACACCAAGTAATTTTGCCACAAAAATAGCATCAAATGATTCTGAGTATGCTGGTGACACATTACAAGAATTAATGAAGTCCAGAAATAAAGTAGAAACTTCAGACCTCCTGTCTTTTTACTTCTTCAGCTTCAAGGCAGAGAAAGAGATCACGCATGGCAATAAATTTGGTGTGAGGATAAACAGGCCATCCCCTTGGCTGGGAGGTTGAGTGAAATGAGCTTACACTTGTCAAAGGAGGGCTTTATGCAATTCAGGAGGGACATGAGTCAGGTCATGGAGATAATTCCAGGAACATTTGTCCCTTTCAGTTCCTTTCCTTTATTTCACTAAAGTAACCAGTGTCTTGATAAGTCTTCCCCCAATAAACTAATCCTATGAATTTAGATAAAACTGTGCCATAAGTCTGCCACTTGCTCTGCAAAATGGTGCTGTACTTACATCACATGGATCCCCCAAGAGCCGCATGTGCCCCCACTGTGACTTTTGGAAGGTGACTGGATTATGTGACCGCAGCTCACTTGCCCCTGGGCAGTGGGCCTTGGGCAGAAGAGGAAGTCACTGCGGCTAGCCTGGAAGGTGCATCTCCCACCCAGGCTCCTCCCTTGACTCCTCTGCTTCCCCCCACCACGGGAAGAGCAGCTCTCCTCTGCTCAGGCCCTCTCCTTAGGGCATCCTGCCTTGGAGCTGGCCAACTAGGGATGGAAGAAAACTGTGAGCCAAAGTAAATCTCTCTTCTTTGTTTCGAGTGTTCAGTATTGTGCCTTAGTGACAAGGGCCATGACGAAGACAAATGGGAAGTTCAGAGCCTTCCCAGTTTTAATTATATTTTCTGAGAGTCCTTTTGTGCAGTCTTCTTTGTGTACATGCTGAAACTCATCGTAACTCGCTTTCTGGATTTCAGTATAAGACCTGAATTAACGCTTTCACCTTTATTTCCCAAGGACTAACACTGACTATGCTCTTCCCTGCCTTTTATATGGACCCTGATTGCTACTTCTTTCTTCTGAGTTTTAACATTCACTTATGTATTATCTAAGCTCCTTTGATGTTCTGAGCCAAGGTTTTCAAAGGTTCACTAGTATAAAAACCTTTGTAGAAAGAAGCGACCTGAGATTTTGGAAAATTGATGTAGCTCTGTCTAATAATAATTTCCATGAAAAAAAATGTTATGCATCTTTGTTTATTGAGACTAAAAACAACATCAGACATTATCTTCCTGGAGAGATGAACTCTACCATTATCCTAGTAGTAACTCTTGATGTAAGAGAAGATGTACTAGGTATAGGAAACATTTTCTCAATAACCACTGACCTAGTAGTATCTGATTAAGTAAGCAGGCAAATCTCTGAGAGTATTTTCCCTTCAGCACATTTTAGAGTTTATAGAGTATTCAAACAAATAAACTAGAAATATCTATATTAATGTTAAGAGATGCAGTATATATACAGAAGAGTCTGACACTGGTTTGTTCTTTAGTTTTGATTTCTTTTGGACAGTGATCATAACTTCAGGCACACAGTCCTATGATACCGAATTCCTCACTTGACCTCTGTATTTTATTATTTTAAAAGCTCAACACCCTAGACTTTAATAAAAGCAAAAGAAGGAAAAAATAAGGAAACAAACAAAATTTGAAGAATGAAAGAACCCAGCGTTAAACAAAGTACAGAAGTTTGAATGAGAAATGTGCTATCCCTCTAACGCAAAGGTCATTTCTGTGATGCAAATTTGAAATCCTCTCCAGAAGTTTCTCATCCTGAGAACACAGGGAAGGGAAACAAAATACAAACAAAAAAAGCCATAGTAAAAATAAGAGAAAAGGAAAAAAATGGAAATAAAGTCTCTAAATAGGGAAGGGTGGAAGGAGTGAAGGGAGGGCAGGCAGGAGAATAGAGAGAAAATGAGAACATGAAAAAATGGAAATAGTTTGTAAATGGGGAGGGGAGGGGGTGAAGGGAGGGCAGGGACAAGGGGAAAAATGAGAACCAAGACCTGTCACGTGAAGGTACAGGATCCCAGTAATGAATGTAACTGTACTGTATACCTAGATTGTACCAATGAAGAAAAAAAAAGCCATAGAAGAGAGCCGAAACAAAACCCGGAAGAGATTCAGACACTCATAATGGTAGCCGTACTGTACAGCCTGCCTAAAATGTTACCTGTCTTTCATGACTGGCTTTCGACCAGACTCAGAAGAGGGAACTTCTCAAGTCCTGTATCCCGTCCTCAATCAATTCAAAGATGTAAAGCCAGCTTCATCTGAGCGGCAATAGTCTGTGAAGGATTCTTTCAGGTGCTGCAGATGGTGAATAAACTAGTGACAGCTAAGAGGTTTAAGCACTTACTACATCTCAAACACTGGTCTAAATCCTTGTGTATATATTACTTTAGTTATTTTTTACAACAGTATTTAGGAGGTAGATTATTATAATCTAATTATTTAGATAAAGAAATAAAAAGGTTTAATTAACTTGCCCTTCTGGTAAATAATAAACTTCTGGGTGTGAAAACTGTCATTTTGACCACAAAGCCCAGGATTTAACCATTGTATTAACAAATTATATTCTAGTTTGAAAGCAGAATTCCATACTTGTCACTTTCAGTTCACTCATTTGATAAACAGTCGTTAAGCAATGCTCTATATAATATGCTGGATTAGCAAATGGGGAGGCACTGAAAAATAAACTAATAGCCCCGTCTTTAAAACCTTATAGCAGTAACCGTATCAATAATCTAAACACAATCACAGAAGTTTCTAGGCTTCCATGAAACTGTACTTTGTTTAAAAAGTCACGAATCCTACCTTGGTTAAAAAGGAGAAAGAAGTATAATGCTAAGGAAAAGAAGAAAACAAAGTTGGTATTTATATCTGATATATGTAGAATCAAGTCATATCTCTGAAAAATATGTTTGTGACCCTTGAGAAAGGCATCCTGTATCAGGTCTTTTCTATCTACTGAGTAGTAGAAAGCTACTAATAAATGAAAATTAGAGAAATAAAAAAACATTTCTCTATCCCAATGGAACTCACATGTGGTAAAGTTTCATTTGCATTTATTATATTACTTTCATCATTGAAACTATTAGTCTAATTGCTTTATAAATGGATTAGATATTTGCTACAGATTTTTTTATATTTTAAAATTTGTACAGTGGGGTTTTGTAAATAATTATCATTCACTCTTTAGATCTATTGATTAATACAATATTTAACATTGGATTTGGTGTTTATTTTTAGTGCCTATTTAAACTACCCAATGCTTACATTCTTTGTGTGGAAGGTACACACACACACACACACACACACACACACATCTTATTTCCTTTTTCACCCCTTTTCCCTTTCCTCTGGCCCCTGACCCTCCATCTTTCGATCCCTTTCCCATTTGAGAAACATCTACCTCTTCACTCTTTGTCCTCTTTTATTTTTCTCTTTATTTATATTTGGGATTTTTAAATAAGAGAATTCAAGTGATAGTAAAGCTTGCATATGAACATTATGGTCTCAAAGAACATCCACTTATTTACAAATGACTCATTTATTTTAATGACACAGTAGTATCCCGTTATGTGTAAATATCACATTTTTAATCCAATCATTTGTTCATGGACATACAGGTTGTTTCCAAGATTTAGCTATTACGAATTGCATTGATCTCATTTCCTCAGCTTTTGAATGTCACTGTTTTCATTTGGTAGATAGTAAAATAATGCCAATTTCTAGTTTTCTAGTTTCCAATCTCTGTTGAGCTGTTGGATTTAGTCTCAGCAGTGTATGTGCACCTGGGACTACTTGTCTGTCTCTATTTCTCACTGCTTGGTCTCTACATTCTCCTTCCTCCAGCTCTCTTGCACTTAATATCTACTTTAAAAGAAGATGCTGTATCTCTGCCCTAAATTCACCCAATCGATTATCTTTAAAATATTCCCTTTCCCCCTGCATTTTTAAGATTATTTTTCCAAGTGTATTATGCTCTTGACCTTATGACAAATGAGCAAATTAAATGTGAGGAAACAAAGGCACTGCCCAATCTGGTTTAAGAGCAGAAGTTGATTTAATTCTACTCTCTTCCCAAGTAGTTCCCAGGGTCTATGCTGAATGGATATAATTTTTTAGCTACTAATTTTCTGAAGGATTCAAAAGAAATCATGAGAAAAAAATATGTATGCAGCCAGGGAAAGAGCCTTTTAATGCATTTTGCAATTTATGCAAATCTATACCTACTATAGCTTGCCATTTAGGAAATTACCTTAAACCATTTCCATTCACCCACCGCTAACCTGACTTGATGAATGTCCACTAGCTTCCCTGCAGTGAGGGCACTACAAAGTCCTCATTTATCCCACTGGCTGGGTTTTCTTTGATTCAAAAGACTCTCCCCTTCCCAGTGGTCAGCTGCCACCATGCAAAGGCTCTCCACTTTTGTTTTAGTGAAAACCTTTAACACAAGTACTCAGAAGTAAGCGCCTCCACACCCCTCTCCTGTGTCTTACATATGCCACTGAAAGCAAAGCTCCAGGGTATTTTCCCTTTTGCATTTTTTATGCAATTGTACACAATGGACTGTAGAGTTTGGGAGCAGACTGATAAGAATCATTTCTGATGTGTAAGCCTTTTGAATGACGGATGTGCCATTACCTGTTGACATCTTTCTCTCCCTGGCTGAGTTTACTTGTCAAGTTAGAAAGAAGAAATCGCTGCTTTCCCATCCAAACTCATCTGCAAGCAGAGAATCCAAAGAAACTCTGAAATGGAGGGTAGACTTGTCTGAGAGCGTACATGAGCCTTGTTCCTACAGAAAACATTTTTGTCTTGTTTTTTTCACGAGCAGAACTGTTTCTGTCATATGAAAAAGTGTGTATTGTATTTTTACTTTTTGATCTTCACACTATCATTTTAAACTCTGATTCAGTCATATTGAAATGAAATTTCTTTTGTATTTTCTGTATGTTTCTGTAGATGATATGAATTTGAGTTGAAGCATTTGGAGACAACATTGGACATTATATGCACTTCAAATGTTTATTTTTGTCAAGGAATTTCCTGAGAACAGGAAAGTAAGTAGGATTACATCAGAGTGTGACAAGATACTGTATTAACACCAAAGAGGAGGCACTTAATCAAGACTTAAGAAAATGGGGGAAAACTGTTCTCTATAAAATGTATAAATCTGTCTGTAAGTTCAGAAGATGTTGACAATTCTCACACTTCAAGTGCATTTAGTCTCAAGCCATTATTTGCCTCTCATACATTGTACAGTGAATAATTGTTGCTTTTCTGTCAGTGTGCCTTGAGATATAATGAAAGTAATCTATAATTTCTTTGTTTCTGAGAGTATTCAAAAATGCAAAGACTGGCTCTGTAACAGCCCTGGATCTATTCTTCTCAAGTGATTACAAAATCAATGGAATTAGATATCAGAAAGTCAAGCATAAAGTAATTTGCAGTATACTGATGATTCTCCTCGTTTACTGTCCTGCTGCCTATCGATATGCAGGAAATAATTACCACACTGTTTTTCTTATAAATAACACCAAATACTTTGAGAAACATCGTTCACCCTATTCATTCTCTAGACTAGAACTCCTATAATTGGTGCTCTGGGAACATGATCAAAAGGAAGTTTGTCCACTGTTCCTTTATTTTTGCTGGCTATCTAGTGTGGCTATCATTCTACAGAAATACTTTCTAATTAAAGCCTTGTGTTCTCTGAACTGACAGGCCAGCACAACTCAGTAAAGTTCCTGTTATAGATTTGGTTTGCCATGTCTGGTCTGCCTCTGTTGTTAGTTTTTAATCATCACTCCCACCAGTCATTGTCTGCTCTTGAGACAGAAGCTAAATGAGTCGAGAATTCTATCAGGTTTACATCAGCAGCGGACACTACAGACATTACCAACTCATTAGAAGAAGAAATTCGAAAGGAACAAAGAAGAACTTCTTTCTCTCTCGCTTTGAAATGATTTCAGACACAACTGTCTTAACAATGACTGTTCATAGTTCAAAAGGTAGAGATGCAAGCAACAGGCTAGACACACTCATTTTGTTTACACAATAATCCTGTTAAAATATTATCCTATTATTTTACTTTTCATTGCAGATTTTACTTATGTGTGTCATATGCATAATGAAAATCTTATGCTACCGTATTTTTATCTGAAGTATGCAGGGTTCAGAAAAAAATTTTAAGACATCAAATAATAATCGATAATATATTTTTATAGACACTCAGCTCCAATTAAAACAAGGGTAGAAAATCCAGGTAATCACACAATGCAAAAAGCTGAGTTCAATACCAGTTTACCTCTCTATAGTCAAAAGTACATTTGACCCCACAGTAGAGAGATTTTTATCAATTTTTTATTCCTCTATTCAGATTTTACCTCCACCAACCCAATAAAAATAGGTCATTCCATTGTCATCTAGTACACTATACTTTTAGGGACATTTAAAACAAAAATAATCATATGAATTTTGTGCCTAAAATCATCATAAAGTTGGATTTTTAAAAGTGAATTTGTTTGGTACAAAATTCCCCAAACAGAAAAGAACTTTAATGGAGTATCTTTGTCTATATTTTTATATTATACCAAGCTTTCAAACATTGCTTCAAAACAAGTGAACATATAACCACTACCAGTAACATTTGGTAATATTTATTCAATATCATAGCACTAAGACTAAAATATCTTCACTGCTGTATCAGTAGACTTCTTATCAAAGTGTTAATGTTTCCATTAACATTGATGATTACTGAAAAAAACTGTAATAAAATATTTTTATTTAGCACACAGCACAATCTTTTCTTCTGTCTTCAAAATAGAGCTTACCAAATAACATTTGAAAATCTAAATATTTTTACATATTTGCTATCCTTTCAATTTCACAAATGCTAGTTCTCCTTTCTAGAAAAATGTATAAATTATTTTTTATCTAGATTAACTCCCTAATGGTGGCAGTCGTCTCTTTTAAAATTCTTTTCTCTTGTAGTACAGTTATAAAATATTCACAGTAATAAATCAATTAACAAGAGATGAAATAGCCACATACCCCCTTACAGTCATCTAAAGCCACTAGATCCAATTCATTTCTTCTTGATTCGTCAATTTTGAGATCACACTGCCTTGGAGCCTTTAAAGATTCAACATATATATTTATATATTTTTTTAAAGAATTCAGGTAAACTTTTTAATAACACCAAACTATTTTCATATTCTCTGTAGTAGTACTCTCAGAACCAGCATTTGTAAAGTTATCTGTCTCTCCAGTCACCCTGGCACTCCTCTTACACTTTCTTTCTGAGGCACAGCAGTTTGAGCAGACCAAGTTCAAGTTTCTTTGTTCCACCAGCCTGAGAATTAGATCTAGTGCCACTACATCTACTTTGCAGAAAAGAATCTCTCTACATATCAGTCATTTATTCATAACATTAAGCCCGTGATGACAATTATTTTAACTCTAGATTGTGGTGAGGATTATGAAAGTTAAAGAATGCCGAGGATTGAGCCTACTGTCAGGCACACAGTAGGAGCACAATAATTATGAGTTAATTTATATAAAATAATGACTCATTCAAAAAATAAATCCCACCCCAAGATAATATCTATATGTTGGCTCTGAGGAAGATGACAACTATATGGGAAAGTGCAGAAAAGAATTTCTAATTCAGGGATTCAAAACTTTCTTTAAATTGAGCAAAATATCCCAGCACAGACACCTAAAATAGGATAAAGCCATGCTTTAAAAAAAATAGCAGAGTGATGGAATACAGCACCTGTCCAGGACCTGAAATCTGGACACCTTGAAAACAACGTAGCAAAGAGAAAAGGAAGAAGAGCTCTGAGAATCAAGACGGATACAATGGAAAGGCTATAAATCACGAAGAAACTGAAGACAGTGCACAGAAAAGAATAAAAGGGTCTGGAGTGCTACTCATGGCGCTGGGGAGGCAGACACAGGGCAAGCCTGGAGCGGGTCAGCAGACCTATGGAGAGAAAAAATAGACCCCCACCTCTGGGCCCCCGAAAGCCCACACTCACTGTTCACTGCAAATAGAATGTGAGATTTTCCTCTCAAAATGACCCCTTCAGCTTGGCAAGGTAGACCTGAAGAAGAAAATCATTGCACCACCCACCAGATTTGGGGATGTTAACCTACAGAGGGCTTCTTTGTTTAAAACTGAGCAACTCAAGGAATCAGAAGTCACAGGACAGCTACACTTGTGGGTTTCTGGGTTCAGCAGAATACACTGAGCAGATGGGAGATCGAGGTGGGAGCGGGCCACCAAGAGCGGCTGGTTAATCACAGACCCCTCAGGAGTTTAAACAGCAGCAAGCTCAAGGAAGGAAGGACACAGTGGTCCCAGTCAGAAGCCAGACTGGTTGTGTGTGGTTTTCTGAGAGGGCTGGGTCTGAAAGTGCTAGCACCAAGTCCCGGGGAGTTCTTAGCCCCTCCCATGCCAGGCATGGGATCAACCAGCACAGAGATCATTGGTCTGTTTACTTCCCCGTGTGCAAACGTGATTGGCATCCATATTGGCTCAGAAGGTAACACTGCCTGGATGTCTGAACAGATGGGCTTCAGGAGCAAGGGGGCACCTCACAAGCCCGCAGGCCACACCCCTGCCTGCCACTATCCTGCAGGGACCTTGGACTCAGCAATCACACACCAAACAAAGTGGAAAGAAAATAGGGCAAAAATCATCACTCGCTATTTTCCTCCTGTGCTGGGGGAATCCCAAAACTACAGGCAATGGAAAGAAACCGCTTACACAAACACACGGAGGAAGTTTTGGGAATCATTTTTCTTTTTCATCATTTGCTTTTGGGGACTTTTTTTTTGCTCTTTTCTCTCTCTCTCTCTCTCTCTTGCTCTTTTTTAATTCTCTTGCTTTTCTCTTTCTCATTTGTTTTTTTTTATTACTTCAACTCAATTCTATTCACTTTCTTTTAAACTTCATTTGGATTCTCATCTCAATTTTCTTTTCTCTCATCTCCTTTTACTTTTTAAAAATATTCATTCCCTTCTTTATTTTTTCTTCCCCCATCCCTTCCATTTTTATTATTATGGCAACAGACTTTATTAATTTTTGAAATAGCTATTTAAGTAAATGTAACTGCTGAAATCTATTGCTTGGGGTAGTAGAGTTGTGCTAATATTTGGCTTGTCTTTGTGTCTATGTAATCATTGTAGCTCTCTTTTCTATTGATAGCAGTGGTATAGTTTAAGCTTTTATTGACTATTTTAATATTGACTTTCTCTTTGGCATTATTATTGCTGATTTCTTTTCTATTGAAAATGGTGGTGTGGCACATCAAGCTCTCAGAACAAGGTTGGACACTGAGAAGACCCTCAAATATTACACCTAGGATATAAGCACCAAATCATAACCAAACTAGTAACACATCAGAGGGAGACAGATTCTAATTAATCAGGTTTACATAGTAGGAACAGTTTCTTACCTTAAGTGATCTTCAACCTACAGCATAAAAATAATTAAAATATAAGAAAGAAAGTTAAGAGGATGTCTCCACAATCCTTTAGTCACTCAAAAGTTGATCTCATTGACACTGTTGTAGAATTACAGGCAAAGAAATAAAAAAAATTTGTCAAATATTTGATAAGCTTAAAGAAGAGACACATAAGATATCTAGCAAGGTTAAAGAGAATTTCATTGAATAGATAAAGGATTTTATTCATTAAATACTTGGCAATCTTAAAGAAAAAATAAACTGAGTTAAACTAGACAATATGCAATATGAATAATCAGTTTGTATAGAATATATAATTATGAAACAAAACAAGCAGAATATAAGATATGAAAAATTCAAGAGAAAGCATGGGTAGCAGATTCAATGCCTATGAGGGCAGAATGTTAGATACTAAAGACTAGGTGGTAAATCAAAAACTCAGTGACACCCTAAAAAATGAATGCATGCAAGCTGCATGAAACAAAAGCTAGATGAACCCCACAAAAAAACCTGTCAGATTTGTAGGAATAAAGAAAAACATTAGATAAAAATTCAAAGATCTAAAAATCTTATTCACTGAAATAAGTTTACAATTTATTCTCTCTTCCAACTTCTCCTACAAAAATTGAAATAACTATTACCCCAACTAATCTTCATCTCCACTTCCCTGTATGGTGCAAGGAACATTGCTTGAAGGGTAAGGAAAGGGGAATTTGCCTGTGGCCTTAATCCTGTTGTGTGCCAGTGTTGTGCTTCCCTTTTCATTTCTGGCTGAATCAATTCCAAACGTTCTTCAGTCCCATTAAAAGATTCCTGCTCCCCTCTGACTTTCAATAGATGCCTTTCAATTTCATTTCAGAGAAAAGGTGGTTTTACTATCATTTTGGGTGGCAAGAATTCCATCAACCTTTTTTTGTTTTGGAACTTACAGATATAAATCTATACAAAATTCATCTTATTTTATTTTTCCAATTATTTCTGTAAAAGATTTTTTTTCCTTTACTGTATTCTTGGAACACCCCCCTCAAAGACAAATCATTTCCTCTTTTAAATTCTTCCTCTTTACTGATGCTAGACACCAAGAACACGCTCAAGTATATTTTTTCTTTCATTAAGTTTATTGGTACATTTTAGGGATACAGTATAGTTACATTCATCATTGGGATCTTGTACCTTTACATGACAGGTCTTGGGCTTTTTTAATGTTAATATTAGTAAGTAAGGACTAGGTTATATCTCAGTAAAGATCACTTGCCTTGCATATGCAAGCCTCCACTTTGAGCCCCAGAACTGAAAAATGAATTAGCAACAACTAAAGGAACAAATAATCAATACTTAACTGATAAGGATATCAGATGGGAAAGGGG
This sequence comes from Fukomys damarensis, assembly GCF_012274545.1. Taxonomy (NCBI): domain Eukaryota; kingdom Metazoa; phylum Chordata; class Mammalia; order Rodentia; family Bathyergidae; genus Fukomys; species Fukomys damarensis. The sequence goes on from NW_022900945.1 coordinate 8,949,833, forward strand.
TCTTTGGTTATTTTCTCCTCACTTCAGTATATCTGGATGCTGTAGCTACACATCACTGAAGTCATTCTGGCTGAAATTACAAATACTTCCCAACAGTCGGGAGCTTCCCTAATCCAAAACCGAGAACATTTTGAGTGTTTACATGACACATAATGGAGCAATTATTCTAACCAAGGAAAAAAAAGATTTGTACAATAAAAACTATAGTATTCTGAAAAAGGACATTGAAAAGGTCATCAGAAAATAGCACAATATCCCTTGTTTGGGCAAGCAGAACTATTATAAAAATGGCCATAATTGCAAAATTGATAAAGATATAACAATCACTATGAAAACACCAACAGCATTCCCCACAGAACTATAGAAAACGAACCTAAAATTCATATGGAACTAGAAGAGATTCAGCATAGCAATAGCAATCTTCATCAACAAGAGGAAACCTGAAGTCATCACAATTCTGGATATTGAGTTGCATTACAAAGCCACTTGTTCATCGTTATGTTATTCTTTGTGGAATTGCATTTTTGATTTATTTATTTAAATTGAATTTATTGGTACATTCTAGGTAGACAGTACAGTTACATTCATTACTGGGATCTTGTACCTTTATGTGGAATTGAATTTTTCAGTAGTTGTTTTTGCTTCCTGTATTCTCTTGTAATGAGATGTATAATCTGTATTTGTTCTGGTACCAGCATGCTTTTTCGTTTTTATCACTATAGTATTGTAATGTAACTGGAAATCTAGAATTGCTATTCTTCTTGTTTTTCTTTTGTGCCAGGATTACTTTTGCTATTCTGTGTCTTTTCTGTTTACTTAAAAATGTTATGATTGCAGAAAACCTTCCAAGTATGGGAAATAATTTAGCATGCAAGTAGTCCAAGCATATAGAATCTTAAGCAGCCACAATCAAAAAATAAATTTTCTACTGCACATTATAGTCAAAATCCTAGAAGTCCAACACAAGAGTAGAATCTTAGAAGAAGGCATGGAATCACTTGTAAAGGTAGAACCATTAGGGTTACAGAAGACTTCTCAGCACAAACTGTAAAGGCCAGGACACCTTGGGTAAGTATTTTAAGCCCTAAAAGAAAACAGTTTCCTATCCAGATGAATATACCCAAAAAACTATCTTTCCAGATTAATGGAGAAATAAGTTTTCTTTTCTTTTCTTTTTTTTTACAAAGAGTACCTTAAAAAATTCATGGCTAACAAACTACTACCCTCCAAAATTCCTCAGGATTATTCTTTGCAGAGATAATTAAAGCAGTGATGCCAAAAGCCTAGTGGAATGAATATATCAAACAATATCCATATTTGTTCAAAAGAAAAACATGAATCAACAAAATGAAAATAATGCAATGACAGGAATAAGTCAATACCTTTCAATAATACCTCTGAATGTGAGTTGTCCCAATTCCCCAGTGAAAAGACACAGGTTGATAGATTAGATTTAAAATAACTAGCATATAAGATACATGTTAATCCATAAATAAATTTATAGAATAATGAAAGGATGGAAAACAATATTACATGCAATAAGACCCTGAAAACATACAATATTCAAAATGTACTTTAAGCCAAAACTGATTAGAAGAGGCAAAGAAGGTCACCAAATATTGCTTAAGATAATAATTCAACAAGAAGAGATAGGAACTGTAAATATATGTGCATCAAATATCAGCGTACCAAACTTCACTGAAACATTACCGGACCTAAAAGATCCAATAAACATTTTTTATAGTGCATTACCTTAATACCTCACTAACACAAACAGGTAAACAGATAAACTAATGCTATGGTATTAGAAAGTAATGGCAAAAGGTACCACAGAAACTATGCAAACATATGGAGATTAAAAAATGCACCTTTGCATGATAGATGAGTTACAAAAATATTCAAGGAAGAATTTAAATAGTTCCTAGAATCAAATGATGAAATGGCATTACTACACACTAGAACCTATGGGAAACAATGAAACCAGTCCTAACAGTGAGTTTTATAGTATGTGGGTCTTTATTATTTTGTGCATCTATAAAAAAGTAGTATAGATGCATCAAATATAGCTTTAAAGGAAAGAAAAGGCTCAGATCCATACAATCAGGAATGAAAAAGGCAAAGTCACAACAGATCCCACAGAAATCCAGAGGATAATTAATACCTACTATGAGAACCTGTACTCTAATAAAATGGAAAACACAGAAGAAATGGACAGATTTCTAGATACTTATGAATTACCAAAGTTGAACGAAGAAGATTAAAAACATTTTAAACACTCCAATTGCAATCAGTGAAATTGAAAATGTAGTAAAAATTTACCAACAAAGAGAAGCCCAGGTCCTGATGGATTCACTGCTGAATTTTACAAGATGTTTAGAGAAGAACTACTGCCTTTACTCTTCAAACTTTTCAATGAAATTGAAAGGGAAGCAATACTTCTAAACTCATTCCTGGAGGCAAGTATCACTTTGATTCCCAAACCAGGGAAAGACACAACTAAAAAAGAGAACTATGGGCCAATCTCCTTAATGAATATAGATGCAAAAATCCTCAATAAGATACTAGCAAACAGAATACAGAGGATCATCAAGAAGATCATACATCCTGACCAAGTCGGATTTATTCCAGAGATGCAACGATGGTTCAACATACATACATCAATAAATATAATACACTATATTAACAAAGTCAAGGACAAGAACCATATGATCCTCTCAATAGATTCAGAAAAAGCATTTGACAGAATTCAACACCCATTCATGATAAAAACTTCAAAAAATTGGAATAGATGGTCTATATCTCAACTTAATAAATACTATCTATAAAAAATCAACAGCCAACATCATATTAAATGGCCAAAAACTGAAAACCTTCACGTTAAAATCAGGAACAAGACAAGGATGCCCACTATCACCACTCCTCTTTGATATAATTCTGGAAACATTAGCCATAGCAATTAGACAAGAGAAAGAAATTAAAGCAATTTTTTTTTGATACCAGGGATTGAACTCGTGTCTTTGTGCTTGTGAGGAGGGCAGCAGAACCACTGAGCTAAACCCCTGGACTTAATTTTTTGAAGAACTTCAACACTGATTCTGTAGTCTCAGCCTAACTTAAAAATGAATGTCTTGCAGAATTTTTTTCTTCCCAAAAGATTTGAGGAAAATAGACTGAGATGATATTAAAACCTTTATTATTGAACTGAGTCATCTCTTCCAATGTCATTTACATTTTTCATTTAGTTTTCTGCAAATCTCACTAAACTGAAAAAAAAAATTGCACATGCAACAAATGGCTAATGCTAAATTTTAATTGTTAAAAATGATATTTTAAAATTTGTATTACTGTATATTTGCAGTGCTTTATGATTACATCTATTGTGGAGAATTGGTACATGCACATCACACAAATTTTAGTAATTGAAACCAGATAGCTGCTCAAGCTTTATGTATGCAATGATTTTCTTACCACGCAATGCAATATCTCACTATTTCTTCAGTACACTTTAAGCTGCATTTTCTAGTTTGTCCCTTTCTAGTCTGGCTTTCATCATACTTAGCTTGAATTTCTAAACCCACTTGGAAATAACTGCATACTTCATTCTTTACACACATGATCTGTTCAACTGCCAAGAGTCAAATTCAGTTTCTTGCCTGGTAATCCTCACTGAATCTGAACACAATCCCAGGGGATCTAGTAGGGAAGATTAGGTCAGACAAGGTGAGCATGTTTTCACTGTCTCTTGTATAGCTTTCACTTAGCTCCCATGGTCCTGTACCTGGGCCTCCATTTTACACTCCTTTTGCTAAAGTTGACTTCACAGCATGCCTGCTTTTGAAATTGGAGTGCTGTACCTTGCCTGTCATAGAGGGATGAAAGGTAAAGCACCGGAAAAATGCTGTTAGAAAATGATGAGTGGGTTGGATTAGTATCACCCCTACCCATTAATGCACAGGTGTTTCCTTGTGCAGGCCCATAGCCCATTGCCTGGGAAATGTCTTCTCATGTACCATTTCATAGTAGGATTAGATGCTGGTGGGACTTCAGGTCCTCACTCTCATTATATACCAAGCCTTACTTCATATCTCTGAATTTCATCCATAGCACAGAAATCCTCCATCCTATTCCATGCCAGTATACAGAAGGAGGAGTCCCACGATACTATTAGTTTACCTTGCAGATCCCTATGTACTTGTCCCCAAAAGAAATCATTTCTCTAATTAAGAGGTGGCAAAAAACATAACAGATATTTTTGTGTGCCAGAACACAATCTTGCACTGACCCTAGAACTTTCCAAGCATCCTTTCCTCTTCCTGTGTAAACCTGATCTCAAATGTCTTCATTGTGTCTCTGTCACTTTTATATTATAAAGTATAATCTGAAAGACATACAAGTTATTTTCTTCATGACATTTCTTCACATCATTACTTCACATTTTTCAAAGCAAACAGAAGTAGAAATTAAATGTATCATTCACAACACTGTCTCTGTCACATGAAATACTGTTAGGTCATGGTATGTGCCAATAAATATTATTGAATAAATTAGTATGTTGTTAAGACTGCTATGAAGATCTATGTTATCCTCATTTCCTTCCAAAAAGTAGGAAACAAAGTGGATAAAGAAGATAGCATTTTTGGTCATGGTATCTGACATGTCTCCATTTATTTTTAAAAAAAGGATAAAATACAGTAACCTACTGTACTCAGGAATTGGAAAATATAATGCACAGTTGTAACCTCACAAACTTGGAAAGAAAGGACACGCATGAGTTCAGCCCCAACAGTGTGCCAGCTTTTTATCTGCCACCAGAACCCAAGCTGTACATAGTGGCCTGGAACTCAAAGGTCATGAATCATGCTGTTTGGAAAAAAAAAAAAAGGTTAGACCAGTGCTTCTTAGGTGGTAGGATTTTAAGAGTAGAATACATAAAACAGATATACTTAGAAAAGGAGAATCATAACTACTTACAGATGTACTTAACTCTCATACCAAATCATTTAAAAGAGTCCCTTTTTTAAATCAATAGATGAGTCCAAAGACAACATAGAGGAAAATAAGAAAAGAATTAGTAAATTGTAAGACAGAATAAAAGAAATAACCTAGTTTTAACAACATAGAGAAGGAGACTGAAAAAAATAGGAACAGAGTCTTAGGATATCTGAGAAAAATAATTCCTGTCATTGAAATCTTGTAAGTATAGGAGAAATAGGGGAACTAAAAATATCCTTCAAAAAACAATGGCTGAAAACACAACCAACAATTTTGAAGGATACACAAGCCTCCAGATTAAACCATCTTAGACTGTTTGCTAATAAATAATAAGATAGAATCGGAGACTGAAACCTATCAGAAACACAAAGAACACCTTTCCCTAACCTCTTTCATGCCTATCAGGCTGACACATGCCAAGTAAAAATTGAGCACAACTGAAGTTAAGAGTGGTGTTAAGAACATGGGAAAGGGTTTTTACGTCATAGCCCCTGCTTGGACTGAGAGCCACCTCTGCTGTGCAGTCCAGCCCAAACTACGGGCCTCCTCTGGAGCCACGACATTTCCAGTGGGCACCACTGATTGGCTCTGACACAGCGCCAGGAGGGTAGCCTCATGGACACCGCTGAGCACCATTACCCCCACCACCACCTATTAGATCCTTTGACTGAGCCAGTCCTTGGACTCACTCTCCAGAGACATGGCAGGCTATAAAGTGTGGTGATTGATCCTATTATGTTCCTGATCATATCGATAGGGATAAAGGGTAGGGATTGATTTGATGAGTTGTTTTCTCAATTATGAAAAAGAGAATGTCCATAAGTCATTAGAGAATCAAAGACTGGGATGCAAAGAAATCAGGAAGATTTAGTGACCCAGAGATTGAATCAAGGGCAACCCAACAGCAAAAATAAAGATGAGAAAACACTTAAGCAAGCCATAAAAACAGGCTTCCAGTCCACCAATGGCAAACAGTAGGGCAAAGGAGGATGAAAAATCAGATAGTGAACCTCCAGGCCACTCAGAACTCACAGCACAGGAAGTACAAAAACTGATCAGTCAAGCTCTAGAAAAATTCAAAACAGAAATTATTTCCCAGATAACCATAGAGATGGTGAGCAAAATGGAAGACATGATTCGAGACTACAGAACAGAAACTGACAAAAAAATAGATGAGCTTAGGAGCATAATAGAAGCCATGAAGGCCCAGCATAAGAAAGAAATGGAAACAATGAATGTCCAACATAGGAAAGAAATGGAATCCATTAAACAGATTCAAACAGATATACAGGAGATTAAAAACTCTATTGAAAGTGTATGCAACAGAATAAAAGATTGTGAAGATATAATCTCAGATATAGCAGATAGGATAGCAGACAGTGACCATGAAAAGAGAGGTCCCTTAAAAACAGTAAAGGAGCATGAGAAATCAATCCAACAACTCCTAGATGGTACAAAGAAGAATAACATAAGACTGATAGGAATCCATGAAGTACCGGGAGAAAATGTAAATAACCTTAAAAAGCTGTTCAAAGAATTAATGACAGAAAACTTCCCAAACAGAGGGGAAGAATTAAACATACAGATAAACGAGGCATATAGGACACCAACTAGCCATGATAAAAAAAATCTACACCTAGACATATAATAATAAAGATCCCAGAAACCCAACAGAAGAACAAAATATTACAAGCAGTAAGAGAAAAGAAACAAATCACATGTGAAGGAAAGCCCATCAGAATCACAGCAGACTTTTCAACATAAACCCTCAGGCCCAGAAAAGCCTGGAGTGAGATATTTCAAGTCCTAAAAGAAAACAACCTACAACCAAGACTGATGTATCCTGCAAAACTCTCTTTCAAAATGGATGGAGAAATAAGATACTTCCATGACAAAGCACACTTGAGAAACTTCATGAATACTAAACCAGCACTACAAAGAATTTTAAACAATATCCTAGAAAAAGACAATGAAGATCACAACACCAGGAGGCCCAACAGAGCAAATCAAATAGCCAAGGCAATAAACTATAAGGAGAGGACAAAAAATAAAAAAAAGAGTCAACAAAAGGACAATGACATGACAATAATAAGTCAGTACATATCAGTTATCACTATCAATGTTAATGGCCTCAATTCACCAATCAAGAGAAATAGATTGGCATAATGGATTGAGAAGCAAAAGCCAACAATATGTTGTATACCAGAAACACACCTAGTGCAAAAGAAGCCCATAGACTGAAAGTGAAAGGATGGAAAACAATTCTCCATGCATCAGGAGCCCAGAAAAAAGCAGGGGTAGCAATCTTATTCTCAGACAAAGCAAACTTCAAACCAAAACTGATTAAGAGAGACAAAGAAGGCCACTACATCCTTGTAAAGGGAACAATCCAAGAGGAAGAAATGACAATCATAAACATATATGCACCAAATATAAATGCCCCCAACTATATAAAACAAATATTAAGTAACATGAAAAACCAAATAACCATTAATACAATTGTAGTGGGGAATATGAATACTCCACTATCACAAGTAGACACATCATCTAGGCAAAAAATCAACAATGAAGTACTAGAACTGAACCAATCTTTTGAACGTAGGGACTTATTAGATGTCTATAGAGTGTTTCACCCCACAAAATCAGAATTTACATTCTTTCAGCTGCACATGGGTCATTCTCCAAGATAGATCACATACTAGCTCACAAAACAGGTTTGAATAAATGCAAAAGAATTAAAGTTATTCCCTGTATATTATCAGATCACAGTGCAATAAAGCTGGAGATCAATAGCATAAGAAAACATAGGAACTTCACAAACACAGGGAAATTGAACAACACTCTCCTGAACAATCAATGGAGCACAGAGGAAATTAAAGAAGAAATCAGACAGTTTTTACAAATAAACGAAAATGCCAATACAACATACAGGAATCTATGGGACACAATGAAAGCAGTTCTATGTGGAAAATTCATAGCACTGAATGCCCACATTAGGAAAACAGAGCAAGCTCAAATAAACTACCTAATGATGATTCTTAGACTCCTAGAAAAACAAGAGCAAGAAAAACCCAAAGCTCGAACAAGAGAGGAAATTATAAAGATTAAAGCAGAAATCAATGCAATGGAAACTAAGAGAATGATAAAAAAAAACTAAATGAATTGAAGAATTGGTCTTTTGGAAGAATAAATAAAATTGATAAACCCTTAACAAACCTTATCAAAAAAAAGGAAAGAAAAGGCTCAGATTCATGCAATCAGGAATGAAAAAGGCAAAGTCACAACAGATCCCACAGAAATCCAGAGGATAATCAATACCTACTATAAGAACCTGTACTCTAATAAAATGGAAAACACAGAAGAAATGGACAGATTTCTAGATACTTATGAATTACCAAAGTTGAACGAAGAAGATAAAAAAAACATTTAACACCGCAATCACAATCAGTGAAACTGAAAATGTAATTAAAAACTTACCAACAAAGAAAAGCCCAGGTCCTGATGGATTCACTGCTGAATTTTATAAGACATTTAGAGAAGAACTACTGCCGTTACTCTTCAGACTTTTCATTGAAATTGAAAGGGAAGCAATACTTCCAAATTCATTTCCTGGAAACAAGTATCACTTTGACTCCCAAACCTGGGAAAGATGTAACTAAAAAAGAGAACTACAGGCCAATCTCCTTAATGAATATAGATGCAAAAATCCTCAATAAGATACTAGCAAACAGAATACAGAGGATCATCAAGAAGATCATACATCCTGACCAAGTCGGATTTATTCCAGAGATGCAACGATGGTTCAACATACATACATCAATAAATATAATACACTATATTAACAAAGTCAAGGACAAGAACCACATGATCCTCTCGAAAGATTCAGAAAAAGCATTTGACAAAAATTCAACACCCATTCATGATAAAAACCCTGCAAAAAATTGGAATAGATGGTCTATATCTCAACTTAATAAAGGCTATCTATGAAAAACCAACAGGCAACATCATATTAAATGGCCAAAAACTGAAAACCTTCACGTTAAAATCAGGAACAAGACAAGGATGCCCACTATCACCACTCCTCTTTGATACAGTTCTGGAAACATTAGCAATATCAATTAGACAAGAGAAAGAAATTAAAGCAATAAAGGAAAGGAAGAAGTTAAAATGTCATTATTTGCTGATGATATGATTGATACTCTACATTGAAGACCCAAAAAACTCCACCAAAAGACTTCTAGACTTAATTGACACTTTTAGCAGAGTAGCTGGATACAAGGTCAAAACCCAAAAATCAACAGCCTTCTTATACACAAATAACAGACTCAGTGAGAAAGAAATTAAGGAAACAATTCCTTTCACAATAGCACCCAAAAAATGAAGCATCTGGGAATCAATCTAACAAAAGAAGCAAAAGACCTCTACACTGAAAACTACAGCACTCTGAAAAAAGAGATTGAGGAGGATATAAGAAAATGGAAACATGTCCCCTGCTCCTGGGTAGAAAGAATCAACACAGTGAAAATGGACATACTACCAAAACTGCTATACAGATTCAATGCAATGCCAAGTGAAATCCCAACGCTATATTTCACAGAAGTAGAAAGAATCCAAAAATTCATTTGGAACCATAAGGGACCTAGAATAGCAAAAGCCATCCTAGGCAACAGACACATGGCAGCGGGTATAACAATTCCCAATTTGAAACTATACTACAAAGCCACTGTGACGAAAACAGCATGGTACTGGCAAAGAAACAGACCTGAGGATCAGTGAAACAGATTGGAAGACACAGAAACAACTCCAGATGTACTCAGCTACCTCATCTTTGGCAAAGGAGCTAACCGTCCCCACTGGAAGAAAGAGCCTCTTTAAGAAATGGTGTTGGAAAACTGGATCTCAACCTGCAAAAGATTAAAACTAGACCCTTATCTGTCACCGTGCGCTAAATTAAAATCCAAGTGGATTGAAGATCTAAATATTAAAACAGAAACACTACTTTCATAAAGTCTTTTCCTATGCCAATGTCTTCCAGAGTTCCACCTAACTTATCTTCCAGCAAGTTTAGTGTTTCTGTTGTAATTTTTTTTTTAAGCAACTTCCCTTTCACACGCTCCAGCCATGATGCTCGTCGTATCACAGGCCCAAAGCACCAGGGTGAAGCAACAATGAACAGAAGTCTCTGAGACACTGAGCCAAAATAAACTCTTTCTCCTAAATACTGTTTATTTGTTTTGTCACAGCAATGGAAGGCTAACAAAGCTCTAGAAGGAAAGATTAAAAAAATAAGAATTCCCAGATGGTGAATTCCAGCACAGAGATGGAAAAACTATGAAGACGGAAATGCTGGAAACAAGCACAGCAGCAATAATACTGCTCACAAACTCACTGTACTGATAACTGCTACACATTCATTTGTAGGGAAAAAGGATGGATCTTCAGACCATAATGCTAAGTGAAGTAAGTCAGACACAGAGGTTAAATATCCCATCGTTTCTTTAATATGAGAAGCCCAAAATATAAATACATTTAAGAGTAAAAGAAAAGATAGGGCAGGGGGTTTAGCTCAGCGGTTCAGTGGCCTGCGTTGCAAGTGCAAGGACCCAAGTTCAACCCCGGTACCGGGGGAAAATAATGAGTAAAAGAAAAGAAAAAAATGATAGGAAACAGGAAGGCAGACATTTTGGAGGTGGGAAAGGAGAACAGAGGAAGAAGGGAGAGAGAAGTTGGGCACTGTGGATAAAAAATAACCAAGATATTATATATGATAAAAATGAATAGGTCGATACTAAGAAATATAAATATATATGTATACTGCAATTCCCAAAACAAATGTAATTGTTACAAGCTATAAATATCTGCCAATAAAATATTTAAATGAGCAGAAAAAGAAACAGAATATCTAAAAATTATGAGACATTCAACATCATTATGTATATAATTAGAATACTAGGAATAAAAATAGAGTACAGAGAAGGCTGAATACAGAGTCTGCCAAAATACATATACACCCTACAAGTTCACTATACTACTAAGTGTGTGAGAGCTCATGGCCAACACTCTGAGTTCCTCTTGTAGAGGCCAAAGGCAACTTGCATTAATCTCATGATGTCTCAATAAAATTAATTACTAATATTAATACTTGTACAAATTTTCCTTTTCCTGGTTTTAGTGGACTCTATATTTCACACTTTTTTCCTAAACTTATAAAGAGTACCAATCTCCACACATTTTTAGAATACCAAGTAGTTCAAATATCAAATTCACACACACATACTTAGATACATTATATTTAATATGCTGAAACTGAAAGATAAAGAAAATTTCTTCAAGATAGCCAAAGAGGGGGAAGGATACATTACTAACAAAAAGAAGACAAGTGTATAAATTATCAAAATTTTATAAGCCAGTAGAAAACTGGAATATTTTTATTATGGTTAGATTTTTTAAAAAAGAAGTCAATATAGCATACATGCATTAAAGAATAACTCTCAAAAATTACTGACAAAGAAGAAATCTGTCAGGCAAAAAACATCTAAGAAAATGTATTATCAACAGTGTAAGAAATCACATTGCAAAATATGTTGAAATAACTTCTTTAGAAGAAATATGTTATACAAGAAAACAACTGTATCTACAAAATGCATTTTCTGGAAATGACAAAATTAACTGAATGCACTTTTTAAATTTTAATTGCTCTAACTATAACTGCCAAAGAAAAATAGAAGCAAATTATGTCATGTTTATAGAATTTTTAGAAGTAGAGGTTTTTATAATTCTAGCACAAAGGATAACAATTTTTTAAGAATTCTGTTGAAAGGCTCTTATTCTACCTGTCCAGTGTAATAATAGTATTTAAAGCTGAGCTGTAATTAATTAAAGATACATTATAAATTCTAGGATAAATCCTAATAATATTCTACATAGAAATATTATACATTGGAATAATATTCTAAAAAGTTTAGCTAAGCAGCTAAAATGTAGAAAATGAATTCATATGCAATAATCACATAAAGGGAGAAGAAAGAACAAAATAAAACTGTGAACTACGGAAAATAGAGTAAAAAAGGAAAAGTATAGATTTTAATCAAAGCCTATCATAACATATTAAATACAATTATTCTATGTACACTTAAAGACAAATTGTATTAAAAGGATAAGATGTAAAATGCCATCCACAAAACCCACTTTAAGTACAAAGGCATACTTCAGTTGAAGATAAAAATGGAAACATGTGCAATACAAGTAAAATATAAAGAAAGCTATAACTGCATGAAATGAAAAGATGTTTGAGTAGGGCTTATTTACCTGGAATAAACTATGATAAATGAGACAATGCAACAAGAAGATATAATGATTTTACATGTTAACATACCTACCAGTATAATTTTTAAGCACACAAAATCTTTGAAAATGGAAAAGAAAAAAATGCTTATACATTCCTCATTATCACTGGCAAATGAAAGACTCCTCGAGAGTATTGAACAAAACAGAAAATGAGAAAATAAAGTTAAAGAAGATCTGAATAGTCCTACCTGATAACTTGGCCAAATGACATTTGCGAGACAGTCAAGGCAAAAACTGCCCTTTATGCTCCCTTTAGGGACCATTCACAAAGATAGACACTATTGTGAAACGTAAACCAACTACAACATAGTGAAAAACATAGTGACTATCTCCTAGTATTTGGAAATTGAGCAAAATATTTCTAAATTTCTCTTTGAAAAAAAATGAAAAGAAGGAAATGAAGTCAGGAGGGAGGTAAAGAGGAAGGGAAGCAGAAAGCCACGGAAAGAGGATGGCGAGGGAGGGGAAATTCACAAATATATTAGAAAATAAAATAAAAATCTGAAGCGCCGTATGTTGCTACAACAGTTCTTTTCTAAGAAAAGGTAGTGTTGGAATGATTATATTACAAAGGTTGAATATAAGGAAGTGAAAGAAAAGAACAAGTCAAAAACAGATTATATAGAATGGAGGAAATTATAAAGATATGAGCAGAATACGTAAAAAGACCAGAAATAGCATACGATCAAAAATAAAGTTGCTTCTTTGAAAATATTGTGAGAATTAATCACATTTATGCTTCAGTTTAGGTTGTTTTTAAACTTTAAATTAAGGTACTCACTTAAAATAACCTTTCTCATTTTTTTCCTGAACCTCTTTATAATATTTATCATTCTTATTTGTTTTTATTATCTATAGAATGACATATATATTTGATGATAGACATGATGTATGCTTTCTTCAAAATTGTTTCGTTTAACCATTTCATAAATATTAAAAAATCATGATTTCAATTGATGTAAAAAAAGGATTTTATAAAATTCAACCTCTTTTTTATGCAAACTCTCAGTGGATACATTATAGAAAAATATATCTCAACAAAATAAAGATTGTGAGTGAAAAACCCACAGAAACTATCAAAAACAGATAGTACTCAAAAGTGAGGAACAAAAAAGGAAGTCCATTGTGGGCACTTTCTTTTCAATGTACAATTAGAAGTCCTAGACTGAACAATTTGGCAAGTGAAAGAAAATTATCTGCAGAATAGAGGAAAAAGTGAAGTTATCCTGCTTTTTAATGAGATAGTATTACATATACAATATATATAACTCCACCAAAAATCTGTTACAACTAATAAGAAGTTGTAGATATAATTATTATATGAAATCAATAGATATTATATATTAAAATAATCATTCTATAAATAGAAAATTAAGGAAACAATCTCATTTCTAGTGACAATGACCACATCAAAATATCTTGGGGTAAATTTAACCAAAGTTACAGATTTTTAGGAAAGAGGTACACTTTGACTGATGAAAGAAGTAAAAGAAAACCCAAGTGAATGGAAATATTTCACATGTTCATGGATTACATAAATTAATACCGTCAAGCTGTAGTGTTCAAAGTGATTTACAGATTTGAGGCAATCCTTATCAAAAATTGTAATGTTATTATTTCAGAATTAGAAAACTCCATCTTTATATTATGGATAGCCAAAAGATTTTGAATAACCAAAATAATCTTGAGCAAGAATACCAATGTAAAAGCAAAAAGACTGGAAGGATCTGGCAATTAATCCGAAATGTCTACTTGAATGTCTGGTGAAACCCCTGGGAGGTTTGTAAAGCACACATCTGGTTGTGCCTGAGTGACCTGTGGGACTCTAACCTCGGGGTCTCTATCTAGCCCTGACACCTCCCTCTCTGGTGCCATGAGCCAAGAGGCTTTGGTCCCTCGTGCCTTCCACCAGATAGTCTGCCTCCTTCAGAGCACCCAACTGTGGGTGAACCCATGAGCCAAATAAACCACCCCCTCCATAAGATGTGTATGTCAGTCCTTTCGTGGCAACAGGAAAGATGACCCATATTACTGGCTTGAGTGCTGCCAAGTTCTGAGAGTGTCTGGGTGGGGCACTGGGCTGTGACCTTAGGAAGTGTATCTAGATCTGGACACTTCCTCCCTTTTCTCTGCTTCCTGCCCACCACAAAGTGAGCAGCTCTGCTCTATGCTGCCCTTGTGCAGCGATGTTCTGTCTCACCCCAGGTGCACAGATATGGAACCACACAACCACGGACTGAAGCCTCTGAAACCATCAGCCAATTAAAATATTTCCTCCTTTAATTTTTGTTAGACATTTTGTCCCGGCCATGAGAAAGCCATCTGATCCAGCCATCCTGATTGAAACATACATTGTAAAGCTGCTCCAATTCGAAAGCATGTTTTTTACAAAGCTACACATTTGCCAATGGAGCAGGAGAGAAATTCCAGAAACAAAAAACACATTTATGGGCAATGGATTCTCAGCAAAAATCATAGAACTGTACAAAGGGTATAGGATACCTTCTTCAATAAATGATGCTGGGAAATCTGAATATTCCTATCAAATGCCATATACAAAAATCAATCTCAAATGGATTAAAACTAGTAGAAAAAACTGAGGAAACTCTATGACATTAGTGTGAAATCATTATTTTTTGCAACTGATGTTACAAACTGAGGCAATAAAAGCAAAGATACACAAATGAGATAGTGTTAAACTAAAACGTTGAAGAGACACATTTCTCAACTTATGTCACTCTGTGACATCCTGAGCAAAGTGGCCCCCTGAACCTTGGGCCAGACCTGGGAGCTACCATTTTATTAATTATAACTTACCATGTGTTGTACTGTGTTATTAGTAACAGAAATGGACTAAACATTAAGTAACCAAATTATGAAAGTAAGATTATTAGATTGTTCCAAAGATGCAGAACACTCATTGGAGAAAATGATTTTTTTTCAAGTTTTCATCACTGAAAATATCAAGAAAGTAAGAATAAGACATCCTCAATGAGGTTAAGTGTCTGTGTCCTCCTGTGTATGTGAATGTACACGTTTGTACAGGCACACACATGAACGGCTCATGTAATGATAGTCCTAATGGAGTAATACTGAACAAAATTTACTTTGCATCAAGAATTAAGCAATTTTACGTATTGTTGTCCTTCGTGTCCTAGAAGAGGTAACAGAGACCAGCGAGGAACAATGAGGTAAAAAATAGTTAAAAACGGAGAAGTTAAAAAAAAAAAAACAGAGAAGTTAAATAAATGCCATCATTTTATATGTTAAAAAACCCTCAATAATATCACCACACATACGCACAAATACTACAAAAATGATTATGGATAATAGTATATAAATATATATATATATA
>NW_022900945.1:8965559-8989831 GCF_012274545.1 Fukomys damarensis
ATTAAAGTAATGACAAAAAACAACTGTAGTTTTGTATAAGCAAAAAACTTTGGAAAAAAATTTAAAGATGGATGGATATACAGACAGATGACAATACCATCAATAATATATATGCATGAATTGAACAAAAGATGAGATACATTCCTATGCTGAAAACCACGTGTGTGTGTGTGTGTGTGTGTGTCATTTAAAGAAGCTCAAACTACATGAAGAGATTTGCTATATTTGTGTGATAGAAGCTCTTTATTTTTACAACTTCAATTATCCCTAAACTGGTCTACAGACTTAATTCTTGAATTTCAAGATTTTAAGATACAAAACCTGATCACAAGTAGATAATTAGATCAATATTAGAAAATTAGGAGTCTAGGAACAATTCCTACTTTGCAATTGATTTTTCAGCAAAGGTGCTAAAGCAAATCCACTTTTATCCTGATTTTGAACTTCTGGTGACTAGAACTATGAGAAAATAAATTTCTATTCTGTAAGTCACCAGATCTGTAGTACTTAGTTATGAAAGCTCCAGTGAACAAATAGAATACAAATGTAAGAGTAGCCAATAAATATTTCAAAAAAGTGTGTAACATCACTAGCCTTTACAGAAACATAAATTTAAACCACTACACTGTACTGTTTTACACTCACTTGAGGAACAAAAACCCTAAAAACACCAAATATTAGAGAATACAGAAAAATTAAAACACCTAAACTTTGCTAGTAAGAGATAAAATAGTGAAACAACTTTGGAAATTTTGTGGTCAATTTCATATCAAACCAAGCATATAGATGATCCAGAACTTCTACTTCTAGATAACTAACTAAAAGAAAATCATGTGCCACAGGAATGTTTACAAAAATAAATATTTAATTGAATTTTATTATAACCCATATCAAATTGGTAACAAAACTAAATGTGTGTATTATAATATTCACAGGGGTATATTGTAAATGTTTAATATTACTTAGCACCAAAATGGCACAAACATCTAATTCTTGAAACAAAACGGACAATGTGCAAAACTATATTCAGTGAAAACAGAAAAAGTATACAGTGTACTTTTTATTTAATGAAGTTCAAAAGCACATAAAATTCAGGTGGTGATGATAAAAATGAAAACTGTTTGGCGGTGGAGTGAAGGCTGGGATTGACCTAGGAGACGCAAGGAGAATTTAGAAGTCACAGAAACAGCTCTGATCTTGATGGGAAAATCATTTAATGGGTTTGTACTTTTGACCAAACTACTGGAATTCTAAATGCAAAATCTGTGCTGTTTACTCTATCCATTTTGAGTCCTAATTTACCTAGAAAGTTACCCAAAAATTGATGAGAATTTTCCCTGTAGGAGGAATATTGGATACCAGAAGGGCAATATGTAAAGATCCAGTTTTACTCCTGCTAAAATGTACTTCTTTTAAAATTTAAAAGTGGGTTTAAAATTTTGTCATAGCATGACACAAATTACAGAGTTGTTCTTGAAAATGAAGCCAGATCTAATCTCTTTGTGCTATGGACTTTGCGTGGAGCAGGAGCAAAGTGAGAGGAGAAAGAAACACATAGCCCGAGAAGGGTCTTCAGAAGAGGTGGAGACAGCAGTGCCTGAGCGCAGCAACCACAATGGATTCCTGAAAGCAAGGGTTGCAACCGATACGCTTACTTCTACCAATAAATTCAATAAAAGAAAAAAAACTAAAATAAAAAATATTGCAATGTCAGTAAAAGTGGGTTTTCTCACTCACCAAAGAGTATGTTGATTAGAACATAAAAGAAAACATAATATTGTGATGTATGACTGTATTATCTAAATCAAGGTGACTAAGAAATTCAAAAACAGACAAATGGGCAAAGTGCACACAAAGAAAGAAGGGGCAATTATTGGTACTGGAGATGATGAAATTCAGTCCACACAAATTGGAAGAAGTAGCAAAGCTTAGAAATGCTAAAGGATACAACTGAAAATAAAGGCATAATTGTTCAAAAGCACATTCGAATTTATATAAGATGGAATCAATATTTGCTAAAAACATAAAATGTTGACACAAAATATATACGCAAAGGGAGACTAATTTCCAACAACTTCTCTTAGTCTTATACAGATACAGACTACATAAGCAGATGACTGCGGAATACAGAGACATAATTACTGCCAAGCAGTAGCAAAGACCTAATTAAAGGACTCAGACTTCTGAAAGATTAGGGCTTCTTTGCTAAAGAACAAAGTCTGAAATGGCCGACCCAGCTCAGAAGCTCTAATGCCCTTGGATTCAATGAAGCAAAGGAGGTTAAATACTGAATCACACTTCAAATTCCCCTGGGACGAGTCAACCTGTTTCTCTAGCCACAGAACCAGAAGTAACCTGGAGTCAAGAGACCAGGCTGTCACGGAACATTGTTCTGGCTTTCTCTTACCCATCATTGATGATGAAAAGACAAAATCGAACACAAATACCTAAAATAAGAAAGGAGACTAAAAAGATTAGGGGTTATGATTCTGTGTAACTACTAAAGTTTGGGGTGAAACATGTATCCAGGTAATAGACTATGAAGGTGGCATGAGCTAATCATGTTGAACTGCTATACAGATTATGTAAGTAAAATGGAAAAGGTAAAGGAAGAAAAGATGGGAGATAAAGTAAGATAACACATTGCTTCACTTGACAAAACTAAACATTAAAACATTATTTTGGGCGATAAAGGAAAGAAAAGAAAATCTATATTCTCAAAATTAAGTATGGTCCTTCTTTACAACAGACCATATAAGAATTCCCAAAATCCTTCATTTAGTAAGTGCTTAGAAAAATCTTTCAAAAGTAGAAATAGTTCACACACTCACACACACACACACACACAAAAAAAAAAAACAATGCTCTCGAAATAAAATGCAATGAAACTAGAAATTAATAATTCAATAATAAGATATAATGTTACTATGAACTACTAATTTAAGACTCTTAAATATCCTTAAATATGAATCACAGAATATCCTGCAAATAATGTGACCCCACACGAGCATCTGAGGAAAACCTAAGCCATCCTGGAGGCTCCTTGCACTCTGACATTCCGATGGCTTCTGAATAGGCAAGTGACAGACGTCCGTTCGGCTCCTGTTGGTGTCATCAGTCCTGACAGATGAGATATAATCTTTCAGCAACACCTCTAGAGCCTGTGGCTCTTCCCCACAATGCACCTGGGTGTGTCTTTACACATTCCCGACTTCTTTGACGTAGCTGATGGAGTTTGTGATCCCCAGTCCCTCTTGATCTCACCCCCAAGTATGAGCCACAGTGTGGGTGCTGAGCTTGTTCTGCCTCATGAAGCTCTTTGGACTCCAGCAGAGTCAGGAGCCTGTTAGCAGGGACAGATGTTTCTCAGTAGCTGTGAGTTATGGTGTGTGCAGATCTCTTATGTATGGATTAACAGGAAGATGGAGGTGGTATATGCTCTGTTACTTCTTTACTTAGGTTTTTATTTCCCTCTGTGTCATATCTGATTATGAGTTTATGTACAAGGTATTTCACGTGTCTATGGAATTACACAGGCTCACTGGACAATCCTAGGAACACTTTTCCACTCGGGAACAATCAGAGGCTCACCAGGAAACCTGACATTAAGGTGTCCATAACCTAAATGGGCACGGTGGCCTTATTAAGCCAGTGTCCTCTGCAGTGGCTGCCGAGGAATCATTGGTTTAGACTGCAGAAATTCACTGAGAATTCCCTGTGGAAATCAACAGCCCAAGACACAACCAGCTGTTATAGACGTGTGTTTTAGGTCTCAAAAGAGTAGGGAAGTCATGGGAGACTGTAAGAGACTAACACCCCGAAAACAAGTAGAGTATTTTAAGAGTTTGGGAAATGCCACAAAAGGAAAACCTCAAGGTGTTATACTTGGAAGGGGACAGAAAATAAATAGGAGGTCAGAGTCTTTTGCTGTAAAACCTTGATTTGCAAGTCTAATTAATACCTGAAGCATGCTTATAATCCAGAGCACTTGTATTTCATAGTGAATTGCACCATAAGAAGTAATGGGACCTTGGATGATTCATTCCGCAAGCTCACGGTGAGAGAGAAAAAACTATTGTGATCATGTGACATTTGACATAGCATACTACTCGTGTTGCAAAACATTATCCATTTATTAAGGTAAAATTTATGAGAATTTTTGCTCATCTTGTGAAATACAGAACAAGATACTTTCAATAAAGATATATTATTTATACATATACATTATATATTCATATATATAATATATATATATATATATACACATACACCCTCTTTCCTAAATATCTGTTAAATGTCAAAGCAAATGTAAATCACAGAGTATCCTCGAAATAATGTCCACACACACTCACACTCACACACAGGCACACACACACACTCACATATGATACTAACTAAGATGTAATAAGATGTAGTAGACACTCTAAATAGCAACAGAGCATATGGGCCAAAACAAAGCTTATACAAGGCTTTATAATATCAAGAAGATGGAAAAAACAGGGAAATGACATAGGTTTACCACTTGTTTTTGTATTCATTTCCTAAGTAAAAATTACAAAGCTTCTTAAGCTTACTAGATAGTAGAGATTTCATGGTTAATGTGTCTTAGTTTTCAGCCTGAGTTATATTGCTTTTTCTATTATTCTGTTCTTGGACCTTGGTAAGGATGCAACAAGTACTTGGTTACTCTGTTTTTCAATGCTGCATAAAAATTACTATAGACATGGAAATGTAAGCAATATCCATTAATTAGCTAGTGGTTCTGAACGTCACAGAGCCAAGTCTAGTCTGTTTGGCTTCTCAGCTTAGCATTTGGTGAGACTGAAGTCATTTATACTCTCCTCTAGAGTTCATAACCCTCTTCCAATCTCTCTCAGGCCCTTGGCAGAATTCTGATTTGGTGACACAAGATCGAAGTCTGCTCTTTTCTTGTTACCACACAAGGACAGCTCTTTCTCCTTCATGGAAACTCACAATCCCTTGCCACAGACTCTCTGCAACTACATAGTGAAAAAAGAGAATTTGCAATGGCCAGAGTTCAGATTATTGACTTCTTCTTTTAAAACCAAAGAAACTTCTGTGCTTCTTAAAGCCTTACATGGTGAGGTCAGGCCTACCTACATAATCTCTCTATCTTAAAACTCAACTGGTTTCAGACCTTGATTACATCTTCAGAATCCTTTCAGAGTTGTTACTTAGATGAACATCTGACTAAAAAATAAACATGTTTCAGATATGGTAGACTTGGTGAGTCTTGATGCCCTCTTACAGTTCCCTTTGTCATAGATGGAGAACAAGTAGAATACATGCAGTTATTTCTTGGATTTCAACAAAACTCAAATGCATGGCCAAAATCAATGTATTCCTCAGAAGCTTATTAAGGTTCTACAATTGAAATAATAACTGAGACTGTAAAAAGACTTACTTAGTTTTTTTAAAGAATAACTCACTTAAGGCAAGTATGTTATCCAACATCATGTCTAAATTAAACAGCCGGACTATCTAAGGGAAGCCAGGGGTGCTTGGGCCCTAACTGTTGACTATGGGGTTCTAGATAAGAAAGTAGCACTTTTTCTCTTTTCCCATTTTCCTGGTTCCTTTTTCCCTGACATCTTAATACCTACCAAATATCCTGGTATTATATATTGAAGTTCAGACTTTTGTTTTTTATGTCTCTGGAAAGAAAATCAGAATCACTTTGCTTTTATTATAGAACATGGATGAGCCATACAAACTTTAGTACCAATGTAAATGTCCCGGAGTTGTACAATCAGTGAAAAGATGACTTCGATAAAGGCTTCTGCTGAGAGAACCACTTGGATGTTGTATTGAGTGTCGTATAAACACAATTCAGTAGAAGTTGATGGACAGAAACAATCTACAACCCTAC
Source organism: Fukomys damarensis (assembly GCF_012274545.1). NCBI lineage: Eukaryota > Metazoa > Chordata > Mammalia > Rodentia > Bathyergidae > Fukomys > Fukomys damarensis. The sequence continues at coordinate 8,971,450 of NW_022900945.1, forward strand.
CACCGAAGGGTTCACCGTGGGAACTATATTCACTATAGCCCAAGATAACAAAGTAAATTGTGAATAACTACAGAGGAAGTTGAACACCTGATTAGTCACTGTGGGTACTGGAGACAGTACATCCTACTCCCAGAAATTTTATGACAGCCTTTATATCAAGTCAACAGATGATCAAATGATGTGAAAGACTTATGAGGTGAAGCCTTAAAAGAAGTGCAAACAATATTAAGTTCAGTCCTAGATCCTTTATATCCTTTAGACCTCATGGAATTAGAGCTGATTGAAATGTGTTATGATGACATCAGTACTTATTAGCTTCTGGGTTTTGTGCTTGAGGACCTCTTCCTCCCACAGGGGAGTGGCTAGTTACTTTGTATCAAGTCCTTCATAAAAATTTAAAAATTAAATTATGACTCTCCACTTTTTTGATCCCACAATGAAACTTTCAATTAAGAACTAAAACTGATACTCAAACCAGGATTTAGCTCACCTGCCTTGCAAATGCAAGGTCCTGATTTCAACCCCTGGTAACAAGAAAAATAAAAAAAAGAAGAAGAAGAAGAAGAAGAAGTGTTCTAGACTTAATTGACACTTTCAGCAGAGTAGCTGGATACAATGTCAACATTCAAGAATCAATAGCTTTCTTGTATACAAATAACAGACCCACTAAGAGAGAAGTTAGGAAAATAATTCCTTTCACAATAGCATCCAAAAAAAATGAAGTATCTAGGAATCAGTCTAAAGAAGGAAGCAAAAGACCTCTACAATGAAAATGACAGCACTCTGAATAAAAGATATTGAAGAGGATATAAGAAAATGCAAAGATATCCATAAATAAGATTCAATTTGTATAACTGATAATGTGAAATAGGAAGAAAAGGGCTAAAGGTGTAGGGAAGGTGGGGAGGATGGGGTAAAGAAATAAGAGAAAAAAAATATGAGAAAAGGAAAATATGGAAACAAAGTCTTTGTAAATAGGGGAAGGTGGAGGGGGTTAAGAAAGGGGAGGGGTATGGGGAAAAATGAGAACCAAGACCTGTTATGTAAAGGTACAAGATCCCAATGATGAATGTAACTGTACTGTATACCTAAAAAGTAGCAATAAACTCAATGAAAAAAAAACTGACACTCAATAACTCAGTCATTTACATAAGCAACAGACTAATTTTCTAATGATTCTCTCATAGGGGGCCTTACAAATAAGTCTTGATACTTCAAAAGACAATCAGAGTTGGAGCAAAATAGCATGCCTCCAAATAGGATAAATCCAGGGGACTGCCATTCATAATAATTATTAAAAATAACCAATAGATAATAAAACCAGATACCATGTGCCAGGATCTGAACTTGAAATAGTGTTCATGGCCATAGAGCACATTTTGAGACAAAAAAGCCTTACAGATCAACAGAAACAGCTTAACTTTGGAGGGAACATAAAATTACCAGGACCATATTACTAAATAAATAAACATTCAAGTACATTAATTTGTTCATGAATTAATCTACTCCATTCATTTGCAGTCATCAAGTATTTCTTCCCAGCAATGGAAGACACAAAACTGGCCACAAGAGTAGAGTTGTTACCAATTATCAATACATTTCATTTATATTAATAACCCACTTTCTCCTGTATCCACTCTAATCAGGCATTTTCCATCACAATTTCCCTGAAATAGCACTTTTAAATGCTGCCAATAACTTCACAGTACTAAGTCTGTAAGTTCTCTATTTTTGACATTTGTTAACTTATTAGCAAATTTTGATAAAACTTATCTCTCTTTTTAAAAATATTTTCTTCTTTCAGCTTTCAAAATTCTGGAATCTCCTCATTTTATCCTTCCACCTATGCATTTTGCTTTTCAGCGTCACTTATAAGTCCTTCCTGATTTCTCAGAGCTCTCAACATTAGCGTGAACAAGGGCCCATTCACAGACTTTATTTACTGTAGTCACATCCTAATTGTTGGTTATCACACTCATTTTATGGGTTGGAACAATGTGTATACATTATCCAATCTTCGGGTCTCATGTGACACTTGAATTTCTGAGTGGATATTCAAAATCTCTACCTAGATGGGGAAAACATACCTCAAGCTTAGTATATTTGAAACCATTCTCTTATCTTTAACTTTTCAGGAAATCTACTTATCTACTTCTTAGGTGTGTTTAAATTAGAAATGACACAATTCTATTAATCCATCTCGAAATATTCCCAACACTTCAAACACACTTATCCCCCGATTCTTGCCCCTCCTGAAGGAAGTCCTCTGTTTTGAGTGTCTTTAGCTGTGCTATCACCATGGCCTTCTCAATGTCCTGAATCTGAATTGATTGAACATAATTTAGCTTTCATCATGATTTATATCTAGATGACCTCAAGAGTCTCAGTGGACAGTAGGGTTCCATAACTGTCCCGTTGTTAGGAGGTGGGCCTGGCAGGAAGAGGCAGGTCATGTGGAGTGAGACCTGCAAGGGTGAATCTCCCTCCATGTTGCCTCCCTGATCTCCCTGCTCTGTGACCATCATGACATGAGAAGCTTTCTTCCACCCACAACCTTCATCCCTCGTTCTACGGACATGTAGGTCGGGACTGAAACTTCGGAAACGAGAGCCAAAATATTTCTCCTCTTTTAAGGTGTGCATGTTCTGTATCCTGTCTGAGCTACAAAGAAAGTGATTAAAACACTTGTGGTCATGTTGACTTTGGAAAAGAACCAGAGTTGGATTGTGTCAGATCCGATGAAACAATGTGGATAAGGAGACACTACGGAGTTTCTAGAGCACGACTGTCCATTGGAGTTGGATGGCTTTCAGCAGTAATGTTCAGTGGATTTTTTATCACATCTTGTGAAGAAACTCACAAAGAAGGATCTTCAGTAATGCTTGAAAAAGGGGCAAGAATGATGACATAAATATCTTCAAAGCAAACATGAGTATTTTGAGGGACAATGATGGCAGCAACTTTTACTGTAATATTTTTAAAAATGGAACGTACATATTGGTTTGAATCTCTCCTTGGAGCATAAGAGGTGGATTTTAAGAGGATTTAAAGGTCAGGAGCATCTCAGCAAGCTGTACACCCTTAGCACTTTCTATAATCGCTTACATTTACTTCATCACCTAGCCTCATATATAGTACCCATTACCGCTACATGCAGAGGAAGAACAACTCTGTTTCAAATAATTTCTCCCCAAGATTATGAGAACAACTTGCTCCACTGTCTTCCAGCTTTACCCGTGCTTTTGTGATAGTTGACCCTTTGTGACAACCTAATGAGAAACACCCAATTAAACTGGATTGGCATAGTTCTAGGTGTGGAAGAAGGGACGTACTGAAGACAGAAGACCCGTCCTGAGTGTGAGTGACACCAGCCAGTAGTCTTTCCAGCTGAACGGAAGCAAAGAGAAATGAGGAAGGCTCACTTCCATTTCTCTGGAGGAGCTCCAGTATGCGCATTCACCTTGGACAGTGTTTCCTGTCTTCCAGTGGGCTCTTCACCCTCTAGCACGGGCCCTTAAACCTCCTGATACTGAGCCACACAGGACACTACAGTGAGCTCCAGGCCTTTGATTGGGTCCTTCAGATCTCCAGCCTAAAGATGGCTCTTTTGCGCTCTGCCACAGCTGACTCTGGGCAGCCCGTGTAAGACAGTCTCACAAATTCTTATATTGGCATCAGATCTGCTTCTCTCATAAGCACTGTCTGATTCAGCTCTCTCACAATCTATTCTTCATTCAGAATCAAGTGTGATCTTTTCAAAACAAAGGTCATTTCACTTTTATGTTAAAAACTCTTGCACAGTAAAATGCAAGGCCCATGCAAAGTGTTTGCAATAGTCTGGGACCTGACTTTCCAAGTATTGACTTTATTTTCTGCTCTTCTCCTCTTGCTCTTTCTCCTACAGCCATGTGAGACACCTCATTTTAAAGAAATTGGGCAGGTAAGCTTGAGGTGCAGAATGCAGGTAGAATGTTTCTCGTCTTCTTAGAGTACTTGTGTGTCTCGCATCACAAAGCCTTACTGAACAGCTCTTTTAGATTTCTTGCTCAAACGTGTTACTGTCCTCTCAGGAATCCTGTCCTCATTCTCACTGGCCCTTAATAAGTGTCTACATTATGAATTACCTTTCGATTTCTGAGTCTGTCTTCTCTATTAGAATACGAGCTGTCCTAGGTCAAAGAGCTTTGTGCACCAAGGTATTTCCAGTACCCAGAGCAATACGCTGACACATATCAACACGTGGTATTTATTGATTGGACTGAGTTAATTCATAAAAAGTTGCATGTCAAAGACAGGCCTGGTGACACATCTCTAAAGTCCCAGCTACCTGGGGAACTAAGGTGCAGAGATCTCTTGAGCTTGTGAGTTTCAGATAGTCTGAGCAACATAAAAGGACACCAAATCAACAACAATAACAATGGACGGACAGGGCCTATGCAGTCACTGGGAAGTTGAGGTTCTCTGAATAAGCTGAGTCTACATTAAAGGCACCACACATGGTTGAGCTTGGCTAAGGAAAACACTATGGCTGTGGAGGGATGAAATGATACAGGTTCAGCCCAAAATTGTCTTCAGGCAACGTTCCTCTCTTTAACAGCCACTTATTTTCAAACTCTGCTCCTGATTTTTTGTTCAAGTGCATTACTTTCCTCTCAGGAATGCTACCCCTGGCTGGTAAACCTCTCAGAATATATCAAGAGGACATCCAAAAGCTATAGAAAATATATCCCCGATTTGCTGCAGCTTGCATACCTGATGCTCCCCTCAGTGTGTTTGGTAAATGTATCAGTGACTTACAAATTTTTTTTCCTCATCAAAGTTCATATAACTTCTTCCTTACAGGGTAATTTGAATCTATGCTCCTGAACCATCATCATTTGTATTTGACTAACAATAAAGTACTTCACCATTTCATTTAAAAGAGTTGCTACTTTACAATGACATCACCAAAGAGTCTAGTTCTTGAGATCAAAAATCTAGTTGCCTGTCTGAAAATAATACTAACACATCACCATAGCCAGAAAAAATACAGTGGATCCATACTTCACACATCGCAAGATCATTTTTAAAGAACTCAGAGGTATAAAGTGGAAAAGAAGCCCTACGATGCTAGAAGAAACTTTATTTTAAGAAGAACATTTTCCAATCACAAATTAGGTAAGCACTTACAACATAGCATCTAAATTCTAAACACTAATCCCAATCTCATACTGTGATGACTTCAAGAAGCACAAAACGATGTAGACAGTATTTAAAATTAATATATGTATATACAACTGTTAATCTCCTTGAAACAGTATTTAACTATATAAATTGATATGAAAATGACTGACCTGGTAATAATTATAGGTAAACAGGAGATTGATTTAAATGGAATATTAAAGGATTTCAAATGTTGATCAATAAGGTGTTGATCAAAAGTTGATGAATAGGTGATTTGCGAAGTCCAATATATGAAGAGTAGAGACGTGACAGTTTGATAACTCTCTTGGTAAGAAGATGGGAAACAGGAAGTTCCATCAAACACTAGTAAGAATGTACATCATTAGTACTATGCCTATGGAGAAAAGTGCCACAACATCTAAGAAATTCACAAAATCATACATTCTTTGCCTTGCAATTCTTTTTCTGAGAATATTTATTTCAACATCATGGTACCTGCACACAATTAGGAACACTGAAGTTCTAAATATGTTACTTGAAGTACTGTTTGTAAAAATCAAAGTGTTAATATTTTCAGTGGCCATTATTGTGGAGCTGAGTGATATGAGTTGCATTAAACAAAAAGAAGAATGAAAAAGTCTGTGTGTAATATGCAAATTTTCCAATTATCAAGTAGTAAAACTAGGTGCAAAAGAGAATCTGTACTATACAGTTATTTGTATTAAAAAGCACAGCAAATAAACATCTTTGTGTATTCTTGTATTTATTTTTAAAACATTGGAAGACTGTCCAGGACATCAGAGAGCGCTCTGTGATTAGAAGATAATAAATTGGTTTGATGCAGTGAGGGTGTGAGGGGCTTGCTTTACCATGTCGTGCAAACTTTGAATTGCACAAGACTTAACTGCAAGACAGTATGAATTTAAAATACAAAGAAACACTAAAATAAATTAAACACAAAATATAGTTTGGTTATTCTAATTATACCAAACAATACATTATTCCCTAACTTTATTTTTCAGGTCTCCATGATCTTACATCTATGTCTAAGTAAGTTCTAAAAGGATATTCTAAAAATGATAACTCAAACTGATGTTATTCACAGTTCTTGTTGAAGTATTTTCAATTTCTCACTCATATACCAAAAAAAAATCTTCATCAACAAATAAGAGCATAAATCCTAGAAACTACTGATATATGAAAGCAATATACCTAACTACATGAGAATATCTGCTAATTAAATAATAGAACTAGACTGAAAAGTAACCTCATACTTTCATATATTAGTCAAAAAGCTTATATGTCAGAATTACAAGTTATCTTGAATTTTATAAAATTAAAACACAATTCTCCAAATAGAGGAATTCTATAGCCTTATTCCACAAAAGATTGAGAGAATGGAGAGCATTATTAGCATATCCTGTTTGGTTATTTTTTGCAACATCAGAACATTTCTCAGGTATTCCTAAATATAAGCCTTATGATTTCTTATTGGGCTTCTTATATTGAGATAGATTATTAAAATATAGTACTTTTTTGTTCCAGCAAGATCTAAACCACATTCTAGGTTGTTTCATTTTATTATTACACCATTGTAATAAAATAAAAAATAAATATTCTCGCCATTGAGGAAATAAAAAATGAAATTAAATTGTAATATATATTAAAATGTTTATATCGAGTGTATTGGTATCATCAAGTAAACAGTCATAAGGGAAAAAGGGAAATAAATAAATAGAACATGATGACCAATGTTGACTTGGGTAAGAACTTTTCAAAGTAGAACAGCTAAATTCACTGAGTTTATCTAATTATATTTAAAACCTTTTAGAGCCATCTTCTTGAATTTCCCCTGAAACAAAACTTTAATCAGATGACTCCAAAGTAATCTGAAAGTATAGGAACAAATTTTATATCTAAATTATTTCAAATATTTCAAAGTTAAGGATCAAAGTGCCTGACATTTTGTTCCACTGAGCTCTACAAACATTTTTCTGAAAATACTTCCAGACACTAACCAGTTCAAAATGTGACACAATTTATATTTTCCCAATTTAGAAGTCTGATTTACCTAATGAGGAAGGGCTTTTCATTCAGAAATGTTTCAATTTGGATTTATTTTGGCTTACTCTTCCTTCAGATCAAAGCAAGGACATAGAGTACCAACTGGACATGACTTGCTCTTTTCCCCATTTCTTACCTGGAATTCTGTTCTTCTGTCATTCTTTAGGCAACCACGGTCACTGAGAAGAGTCATCATGCTCTAATTTTATGGAATTCCTTTGAACCACCTGATTCTTGAAGTCCAATCAGCATAAAAACAAAAGATGTAATCTTTCCCTGTCCTTTCCCCAACCCTACAGAAAAAAACTTCCTGAGATAACATTCAGTGGAAGCCAGAAAAAGTAGGCATACAAATAACGGTAAATACCTTCTCTTGCTGTTCGATATACCTTGTCTTGTTGTGTTTCTCCTGAGATAGCCATGTTCCAACTTCCCTGTGCATGTTTAACTTTGGTAAAACCAATAATTCGTAATGATAGCCTAATCTGTAATGACATTCTTATAATTTCAATTTGACACCCACCTGAAGTTGTATTATTTGAAATAACATAAACTGTGCATAGCACTACCCCTAATAAAATGAGATGTTAGGAATGGTAGTGACTTTTAAAAGACCAGATTAGAAGAAGGAAGGCACTGAGAAATGCTCACAGCAGGACTAACAGGGTTAGGAATGAAGGCCTTCATCATTCACTTCAAAATTCATACTGAAACCTCTGAGAAACTAAAGAAAAATGAAAATTGCCTAAATTTAAATTTTTTGGAATGAAGGAGCAAATTTAGGGTGATATACACTAAGTGAGTATATTCATAAATGAAATTATAGGCTTTATTGTTAGTGGTTTGTAGCATCCAAAGCTAAGTGAGCCTAAGCAAAAGCATATGATCGGTGCTCTTGCATTTCCCCAAGTATTTTCTCTTTGACAGTCAGTTGGTAGAACGATTTGATGCTAAGTTCACTGACAGACCTTAATTAAAACAGACATGAGAAACAACAGCCTACAAGACAAATTTTCCCACAACCCATGGTCAGGATAGTAACAGGAAGAAGTCATTGGTATTGACATTTAAAAAAGGAGGGGTTATATGACAAAGCTACATGTAACTCAGCTGTTTTATGAAGAAGAGGACTCTATAGAAGAGGGTAAAGGCACATAGGCAAAGCAATGTGCAGTAAGGATGGCTAGTGACCTTTTTACTAGCTGGGATTCAGTATTTGCATAATTGTAAGGCTCTAAGCAAATGTCTTAAACTCCGTAGATGTTAATTTTCTCAACTGTAAAATATGAAAAGTCTCTGAATCAGAGGCTCAGAATGGTTCTCAGGAACCTAAAGCGGGCCACCTGCCAAGGAAAGGAGGGGATGACTCCTCAATGCTGTGTCTTCCACTCTGCTTCCAGATCCATGAAAGTACATGGAGGAAGAATTACTATAATTTTGCTGACAAATGTAATTCCAAAGTACCCTAAGGAAGTCCTCTTAAATACCATTTGGTCTGATTTTCCATCTACATGCATATTTTAGAAAGTTTTGTCTAAATATGTCAAATGTTTTCTAAAGCTGAACAGCTAGTTTGATTTCAAGGTAAGAGCCAACACCCAGTTCATGTATCATTTCTCTACCACAAGTTGTTAATGAGGAATGAATAACCACGATGTCAGGATCTTGTCGCGTATCAGAGGGATGGCATGACAATGGCTCAATAGTTGCATGTCATTAAATAATTTAGGAATTTGTGTATTTTTAAATACCTGTTATCATTGGAAGTAACTGCACCTATAGGATTTTGAAACTATAAAGGAGTAAATGTCATATGTTAATTATACATCTTTTGTAAGTATTCCCAGTGCACATATTAAATGATTAATTTGATCTATAGTTTGAAAATTATTTTATAAATGTGCGGGATATATTCTGATTTATGCAGCTGGCCATGGCCACTTGCTAATGTTATGCACCCCACAGATGAAGGTGTCTGAAATTCCTTCTTCCAAGCTCCAACTTCTTCTGCCTTAAGAGTATTCTGTTACAAATATGTTACTTTCACATTGTAGGGTGACTGATCAAATAAGCATGGCTTAAGAGGGTCTCCTGGGTTTTCCTCCATAATTTTCTTGGATGGAGAAGAGAAAGAGACCTTAAAGTTCTTTAGCTGAAATTATGCAAGTGCCTCTTCTGTGGACTATTTGTGCATTGGAGGCAAATTTTGTAGAGGTTTTGTTTAGCTCTGAAACTATTTACTGATTACTTGTAATATGCTAGAAATTATAGGGCTGGGAATTTAGAAGTTGTGGTAAACAGCAAATGATGGATTACCAGAAATTGTAGAGTTGGGGTGTTACAGCCATGACTAACTGTATATACAGGACTACCAGAGATCTGTGATGGTGAATTAAACCAATCAGATAGATAACTACTGGGAGGATTTCGGAGTTAGTGAAAACTTCTGAAGATCGTGAACTAACCCTTGATAAAGCAAGATGGCATCAGGCAGAGGGTGACACAGAAATATTTAAAGTCCAACTATAACATGTCAAATCACTTTGCTGTCATTCTAATATCTGGGTTAATCTCTGCATCATCCCTGCATCCATTTCTCTATTATATATTCAGAGGTAACTTAACTATTAGCCCCAGAGAGGGCGCTAATGTCTGAGGACAGAAGGAACATGGGGTTCTTGCCTAAAGATCACAGACAAGAAGGGGATTTTCAGGATTCCTGTTTAAAGGGGTTGGAAAATATGATGACTAAAGACAGATGTTTTTGAAATTTCCATATTAATTCTTAGGAGACAATAAATCTTAGTAGTTAACCACAAAGACTTCATGTTCTGATCAGATCATTTATCTATCAATCAATAGCTATAGACCTGGATCAAGTTCATTAACTTTTTGGGGATCTTAATATCCCATATATAAAATGAAAAAAACCGGAAAACTTTACCACACATAATTCTTGTCAGCATTGCATGAGACAATCCAAGCAAGGCAGTCAGAACCTCGGAGGAGGAAGGGAGGGCAAAGAGATACTGTCATTTTACACAGACATTTCCTCCATTGCCTCCAACTTCCATTTAATTTTGTTGCAGGCAGGTTCTTAGGGTTTATTTTACCTGGAACTAGGCCAGTGTTTCCATCTGTCTCTTAAAAATAAAAATTTACCTATACTATTGCAGTATTGTAATAGTTCCTTTATAAGACTATTTTTTTCTAGAAACCAAGAATGCATTACAAATTCATTCAAAAGGCATAACAAGTACAACCGTGAAACAACTGCTGAATTAGACCCACATTATTCCCAATCACTAAAATTAAATTAGGAGCCTTTTCTATTAATAGCAATCCTTATCCGGCTCCTTTCCTCTTTAAAGTACTATGTAAACATTAACTAATTAGTCTTCATGATCTTTTGAGGTAGGTAAAAAATTGTTAGCTCCCAGTTTGAGGAAACCCAGGTTGAGGTTAAGTGTTTTGCTTGTTCAGAGTATAGGGTGAGGTGATTTTTAAGTCCCAAATTAGGGCATTTTAATTTATATTAATCAGTTATGGGCACTGTATTTACTTTAATGGTAACTTACTATATTGTATAACCTGACACTATTTCCACCATAAAACGTATGGAAAAATGTAATTCACTGATGAATTGATAAAAAGAGGTAGAAAAATATCTCCATCACCACTTATCCCTTAGGGTTCCTGTGCACCCTCCACTTTGAGAACGTGTAGCTAACTAATCGTCAGTCATTTTTTTAAAGCATCCATATCTTTTCCATACACACAATGTCTCCTTTCTCAGAATATAGGTTCCTTAATGTGAAGAACCATGTTTTATTCATGCTGGTATCTCCTGAAACATTTGATAGTCAGAAGCTGAAGGTGTGGGAAGTGACTAAAACACAAATCCTTGCAGTGGCCTCCTATTTCTTTGTTGGTTCTCAGCCCCCATCCTGTCCATCCTACACACTGCTGACCCAGTTACAGGGAACAGAATAAAAAGAACATAATGTATCTCCTTATTTTTCTTCAATGCCTGGGATCAAACCCAGGCTTTCACACATTGGAAGGTCACAGGTGTTTTTGATTTCACCTTAAAGTGCTTCTTCATCCATCTCCAGAAATTTCAATGTGAATTTCATTTGCTCGTACTTTAGCCAAGGCAATTTATGCCATTCAAGATGAGTACATGGATATTTTATGATTGATTTGTACTAAAGTCGTGTCCCAGGGCATGAGGCAGAGTTAGTGCCCAGAAAATATTTGGTAAATTAAGAAATAGATATAGAAGTAAAAGATGTCGAGCTACCTTCTTCTGAAGCAAATTTTGCTTCTGTTTGATTACCAAATAATTTGTTCATGTTTAAATTCATTGTCTACTGAAAGAAAACCTTTGGTATTTGTTTACATTTGGGCTTTCTAATCCTCTTATCGTTATTTTCTTTAACCCTCATATTGTCACAATGTCTGTGCTCTGCTTTTTCTCTCACTTTAGGCAAATGTCTATGAAGGTGGGTATATGTTAGGTCAAGAGTTTATTAAGAAAGGCTTGTGAATATAAAAGAAACTTTAGCAGAAACTTCAGATACAGAATGTAGGTGATTAACAATTTAGACTCCCTCTGCATGTGGACAGCTAGGATTTATTTATTTTATTGGGTTTCCTTACAATAATTGAAAAGAAAAAATGCAAATTTTAAAACCTAATACCAATAATGTGACAACATTTTTTTTCTGCTACTCTGGAAATGGCCATTGGATTTAGAAGCTGGAGCGAAAACTCTTCAAAGTCTTGTGAGGCTCAGTTACACGTGTGCCTTTACCAGTCCCTATGCTCTAAGAGGGCCTGGAGAACAAGGAGAAGAGGAAGGAACTTTCAGATTTATTAGTTTCCAGTTTCATGGGGACTTCCAAGCCAAGTGAAGGGTGTGCCAAGAGAATTATAGGGTCTTGAGGACAACCAAGAGGCACGGATGGTTATGTCATTCTCTGAATAGAGGTGATATCATCCTCTGGTCTACTTTCTGTGATGATACAAAGTATGGTAGAAGACATTGGAAAACTACAGATACAGAGCATAGGGCAGCAGCTCGCGTTCTCAGAGTCTTGCATGAAATAGATTTATGAGCTTCACAGGGGTCACACAGACATCATACAGGGTTCTCAGCCTTTAACTATCCTATTAATACCATGAACTAGAAAAAGAGGACCAGAGCCACTAGAGGATGTGATTGGGCAAGGGTGGAATTGGACAGGATTTGGAAATTTGAGACATTCTACATTCTACAGTACAATAAAGAAGTCCACCACATACACCCCAAGGAGCTTACATGTGTCTCATAGGGTTTGGATACAAACTATAGAAACACCTGTGGAAAGTCAGGGCAGCAGCATAATTGAATGAGCACAAATGTGACTTCAGTTAAATAAATCCCAAAACACCAGCGGGAGAAAGAATGCAATACAAATGAGAGGAGCTAGAATAAAATTGTAGCCCCGGTCCCATCTTAACCAAAGATGGGGGTGCACAAGCCCTGTCAGTTACTGCAGCTGAATGATCCCCAGGGGGCCCGACTCTGAACTTCTTCTCATAGCAAAGCAGATTCACCATTCCACGGAACCCCTGGAAATGGTCTTCACTCAGATCCTGCTTCCCAAAGCACTGTATCAACTCTCTCACTCTGAAGCCTGGATAAGGCTGGGAAATGGGAGTCGGTAAACACCAACTTGTCTATAAAATTGCAGTGTCCAACCAGATTAAATGGGATTAAAAATGACTGGAACACTTTGAGAATTTCCTAAAGTATCATTTGTGGACAGGAAAGGAAGGTTTGACAGAGCATGGCTGAAAGCAGTAATTAGAGAAAGATAGAACAGCTTCACATTTATAGGACACTGAATTCATACTGCACCATAAACTGGATAAGATGGCATTCAGTTATGACTCAATAAAATTATCAGCCATCCTTAATATTAAACTCTCCTAACATTTATTACATAGTAAGCTACCTATAATGTTGCTCCTGACAATTAATAACTTGTTTTAGGCTCTTGATTACAAGTGGCATAATGTTTTTTATAGTGACTCTTAGTGATGATCGCTTTGGATAATGTCTGCCATCTTGAAGATGTTTGCTAATATCTGGCTGTATTCTGCCAGTAGTTCATCTGAGCCAATGAAGGAATAAACATAAATATATGTGTGGATTTAAAAAAATAAAAATTGGTGGCCAAGTAATATAAGATCACAATGGAATATATATGATTGTTTATTAAATTGTGAACCATCTGTATTCTGGAATCAGTCAAAGGGCTTTTTCATATTACCTGTACCTAGTAAGTCTGTTTTAAAACCATTTCATACTTTCCATCTCTGTCCTAAGGACTTCAAGGATACAGTACAATAAAATCTAATTCTCCATCATACAGTTCTTGAAGCCCATCAGTCTGAAAAGTAATCTGTCATCTGCCCAAGTTGTATACAGAAACTGGATTAGAGTTGATCTAACGCCTATGACCTAAGGACAATTCCAAAATCATTGGAACTACCTCTAAACTTCACCTCGACAATGTCAAAAATCTGTCTAAATTATTTGCAGGTCTTCTTATTTTGTGTATATTTTTAAATTACCATTACAGTCACCAGATACTTGTTTCCTTTGTAAAAGGGAGGAATCCAGGCAATGCAGCCAGCTTGCGGGGAGCGCAATACATTCTCCTTACAAGGATCTTGAAGTGTCAGGAATACCAAAAGGGGCCAGATTTTGATGAAAATAGCAGTGATGATTCTTGAATAAATTTAAAAATTATGAGATATGGACAAGAACAAGCCTTTCCAGTAATCAAGCACTTGCCTTATTATTTCTTAACCCCAGAGTGGTACAAGTTCAATGCATTCAATTTTAGAAATCTAATTGCAACAAATTCAAGAAGATACATATTTTTTTTCCTAAGCAATAAATAGAGCTCTTTCTTTCTTCTTCTCTGAAGGATAAAAGGACCGGTGCTAGAAAAACAGCTGCAACTCCAAAAAGATAGGCTCGGTATCTCACAATACATGGTTTGGATTTTTCTAAGTGGTCTAAATGAATAGCCAGTTCTATTTCTCTGCCCCCAGGAAAAGGATGTGGATGAAGGGTCCTTTCAGACAGCTGTGAATATGAATGTTTAAAGTGGCTCTGACAATGGGAGATTGAAACCTGCATTTGCAGATGTCACCTTCAAAATACGTGTACAGTTGACAGCTTTGTTTTTATCTGCTCCACCACCTAAGAACAAGCAAATTGATTTTAAAATGAGGAATCCATATGCTCATTTTTATGAAAAATACCAGCCAAGTCTGGACTCTGTATTTTTGTTATTTCTCTCAGAGACCAATGATCCACAATAGTGTTATTTTTTTATAGACATAGAGTTGATTTTATCTTCAGCAGTCAGTTGAAGGCAGATATATAAACAAAGAGAGTGCTTAGTAATTTTGGTCCTCACTGAATTTCATGGTGCTTACCTACCTCCCCAAGATTATCACTTTAAGTTTATTATTTTGACTTTCAATTTGACTTACAATATTTTTTTTTTCTTTTTAGGTTATCCGGTATCAATGAAGCCAATACGGCAATCATCCTCAATGAATGTGAAGGGAGACTTTAATTTTCAGAATTTTCAGGAAAAACACTAGGGTGGGAAATGAGGATGCGTAGCAGTGTTTTTATTCTGGTTCTTAAAGTATTGGTAAGACTGTCTGGAGCTAAGCTTTTTGTCAATTCCCAGTGCTACGCTATTCTGTCTCACTTCCATTTCTGCCCTCCACGGCATTTTACTCTTCATTTTATATCCTACAGCTGTTTTTCTTATTGCCACATCCATGCCCATCAGAACTGTATTCAACACAGGCAGCTATATGTAGTAGGATTTTAATAGAAATTAAGGTGCAATGGTCATATGGCAGCAAAAAGAACTGAGAGTTGAAAATGAAACAATAAATCTCCCAGTTTTTTAAGAGACTTCAGATTTATTTCCAATAACTTTGGCTTCAGCATTCCAAAATTCCTTGTAGTTTTCACCTCCTCTTCTCTGCTGTTCCGCACTTTTCTTCCAAATCCATAGTTATTCATCTTAGACAGAACTGTTCAACTGTTTCTTCTTTGTCTTTCTCCAAAGCAAACTCGCAAGTTTGGAGATACTACTGGGATGAGGGTTTTTTCTTTAAGAACATTTTTGACTACAGCTGTTAATACATTGATTTTCCTCACAGCACAGGACAAATAAATTCATCCTGTGACACTCTGATTCCTTCTTGGTAAGTGGTAACTATGTTTCCTCTCCCTAAATCACACTAACCCCACTTTCTTCTCAATATTTTTGCAGTTACGGAGTCTTCTCTATTATCCATCTAGTCTCAAACGCTTCTCATCACAAACATCACCTTACAGTTCAAATTTCTTCTCAGAAAATTATTCTTTGACCACTCTAAATCGTATCATCATCACATGATCACACTGGCTTTTAATCACGTGCTGCTGCGTCTGTAGCACTTATTCTTGCGAAGGTATTTGTTGACTTGCTTTATTCTCCTTTATCTTTGGGAGGTGAAGCAACAGAAACAACGGCTCTGTTGTAGCAAAAGTGGTAACAGCAAGCCCCATCACGACTCACCTCCACACCTCACCCCAGCTGCAACTCCACACCAAGTCCGTCCCTCCAACCCACCTCAGGCAAGAGTTGCAGACCCTCTAGGGCCAGATCAGGCTATGGAGAGTGCGAATGTTCTCCCTGTGCATATCTCCCTGCTTCTATTCCATTAGACCATGGCAGAGTGCTAAATCCCAAATTAAGCCATATAATACAGAGTTTCCTCACACAATAACCGTGGTAGTTTAATGTCAGAAAGAAAACAAAAAAGTTTAAGTATCAACCTGAGAAAGTTGAAATGAGAACCACAAAATATTAAACCCAAAGTGCAAATAATCAATATGTGTGGATAGTGCTTTACTTCTCAAATTAGCTTCTAGAATTTTCTTTGGAATTAGAGAAGTTAACATAGCAACTTTTCTTTTACCTTTACCTTTTAAATAGTTGTTTTCTTGGTTTTTTAATTTTAAGAAGTTCCTATTGCCCATCATAAATCATTTACTTATGGTCAGTACAAAGAGTGTATTTAGATATTATATGCATAGGTAGATTTCTGAGAAAAACATTAAGTCATCTATATACTCAGCAGTCATCTACATACTACTTCTGGACATAAAATTAATTTCTTACACATGAAATTTAAAAGTAGAGGGCATTTTTCATTTTTTTTATTTACCTCTTCTGAATAATCAAACAAGAAAAAATGGAACAAACATATAGTTTTAGGATTTTAGAGCAGCTTTTAGGACAAAATTAGTCAAAAACCATTTCAAAATCTGAATTATAAAATCTACCCAGTCACAAACATTGTGCACTAATCCTATCTTGAGGATTGTAGCTATGCAAAAATGCTTAGTTTTTTATAAGATCATTGAAGGCACCCATTATCAGAATTCTACCTGAGTAGTTCATTTGTATTCATGGAAGTTACAGGAGGCAAAGGGGTACATGATTACAAGGTCATCTAATCTGTCCCCTGCAAGAGAGGAGGCTGTTCTTAGCTCTGCATTCTCTAGTGGTTTGTGAGCAATATGTGATGGGACCTAATTCTTCACAATTTTTTTTAACATATTGCTCAAGTTGTCTCTCATTCCTAAGCTTTGGAAAGATGAAAACAGAGTTTATGTATTCATAAAATAAATGTTTATTATTTGAGACCACTTGGTTTGTCTTTTCATATATCTGGCCATCCGAAATTGTTATCCTACCACAAATGCATTGGAACAGAGACATTTGGTGGTTGGTTTTCATCCCTAGTGAGAATAACCATCCTCAGCCTCAGTTACTGTGAAAACTTGTGTTGTTATTAGAAGATCATTTTTTACTTATCTTGTAATAACCGCTAACATTTACTGAGCAGTTACTCTATGTATTTTATTACTAATAATGTTCATGATGTATTTAATCCTCAAAATAAACCTAAGAGGTTGACATTACTTACTATCTTAGAACTAAGAGAAGTTTAAAAATTGAAAGAAATTATTCATGATTGTACCATTTAGAAATTTGGACCCAGGCCCCAGTGATAGTAAAGCACATGTTATCAATAGTCTGTTATGATTATTTATTGTTTCAATAATATAATATTGACTCTTTTCTGAGTACAGAGTTTCCATACGTTTGATGCCAAACAGTCAGGATTTCTTTAAAATATTGTAATTCATTAAAAGATTGATGAATTTATAGACATTAGAAAAACCGTAAAGTAGGCAACCCCTTATTCTTTGTTTTAGAAAGTGTACAAAATATCAGTGAGTTCTTGGGAATCTTGCCGAGCACAGCTTTGATGGCTGCTTCAAACCAGACTGGGAAGGCAAGTGACTCTTTCATGTGCTGCTCTAAAGCCTGAGTGTCCAACCTCACTGGCTGGGGCTTCATTGAGTGAGGAGGAATTGTCTTGGGCCACACATAAACTGTACGAGACAGTTAATGTAGACAAGCAACAAAATTTCCTTTTTCTGCCTGTTAGCATATTGATTTATCTTATAAAATAACACAACAAGCCCAATTTTAATAAATAAGAAGACACATGTGTCTTCTTGCTAACAATAGCCCCCTCCCTACAGGAACACATACTTGTACGTGGGTAGAAATGCAACTCTGGGTGATTCTTGGGAATTACTCACCCAGTTGCACAATCCTGTGTAACATCTGTTACTTGGGAGTCTCAGTTAGACTTGTGTGTGGAAGTGCAGGGGCAGAGGTAGCTTGCTTTGCCCTCCAGCCTCCCACACCCACACACAGCTTCCCACCACACTACCGACTCTTGATCACCACATGCAAAAGTCATGAAAAACCATTAAAATCATGTGATATTAAAAGTTGGTGATGTTGTGAGGCCTCATTTCTAATTGGCTGGGGCTAAATGGGGCCAACATGCCACGGGTTGGACCTACTTGTAAATCCGATCATTTCACAAGAAGTCTGTGCATCTCCGATCAGTCAACTAAGACTCCTTGGAAAATCTTTTACGTCATTCATCAGCCATCTTTTCCTCCTCAAGAGTTTTTTTTTTTTTTTTTTTTTTTTTT